>NC_026000.2:130786852-130836852 GCF_000442705.2 Elaeis guineensis
AGTCTCCTATTTTGCTGAGAGGGAAGGAAAAAGAGAAAGAAAGAAAGAAAGAAAAAAAAATAAAAAAAGTGAAGGAGAGAGTTTCTCTCTCTTTCCTCTCTCGCCATTCCTTCTCTTCACTTACTTTTCTTAGATTCTCTCTCCACTTTCTATCTCTAGTATCTCTCTCTAGAAGTTTTTCTCAATAGAATTTTTTCTCTTTCTCTATTTTCTCTTTCTATGAAGTTTCTCTCTATAGTATTGATCTAGTAAAGGGCTTTATTTGAATGAGTTCGATCGATCCTAGCAAAGGGATCCTAACCCATGGTCGTCGGGTAACATGCTGGCATCCATCCTAGGTAGATTGGATACTATTAGATTTTATCACCAATGTGTTGACATAAGAATTGATTTGAATAAATATAAAATATTTAAATATATATTTTGGTACTAATGAATTATTGAAGTTCATGTTGAGGATATTTCAGGAAGCTAAGTTCACTTTCAAGAAGATTTTTGTGAATGCCTAACTAAGGAGCTAAAGAAAGCAAATTAAAGAAGCCACATCATAAAAAATAAAGTAAAAGAAGTCAAAAGCTGACTTCAAGCTCCAGAGGGTCAACTCTGGCGAGTAACTTTTAAGTGGTACAATCTACAAATTGATTCCTACTCTTATTGAGTCGACTCTTACGGACAGACAAGAAGTTAGATTTTTTAGCCTTACCTCGAGTTGACCCCTACTTTTTCTTGAGTCGACTCTTGAATAGCTCCTAGCAGACTATCAATAGCTGAGTCGACTCTTTCAGAAAAGATAGAGAGGCATAGTGCTGACTTATAGTCGACTCTTGAATAGCTCCGACCATTATTTTTGTCGAGCTGACTCATAGTCATGTCAAATCGACACCTACTTGATCCAAAGATTAGTTTTATAGAAGTTCCAAAATTATACATAATGCATCTAATGACTAGTTTTTGATCTCCAATAGATAGAAATAGATTTTTATATATTTTAAGATATTTTTAAAGGCTACCAAACAAATAGAAGAATTAAGAGAAAGAGAAAAACAATCAAAAAAAAACCTAAGTAGCATTAAGTGAGTATTGCAAAAAAAAACTACAACCTTCCAACTACCAAATTCTTAAAGTATTCAACTGGTTTTCAGAAAAAAAAGAGTATACTAGTTATCAAGCTTCCTCGATGCAATCTATAAGAGCTTCATTGATGTTCTTTTTTCTTTTGAAAGAGCTTTCTTTTGTGCTTTATATTATATTCTAATTTTTTTTCATTGTAATAAATTTTAAATGGGATTAAAACTTGGAGATAGGTCTATCCAAATCTTAAATTAGAGTGTGGTTATTGTGTAAGCCTAGGAGTGATTTAAGAAAGTGGTTTTGGTTGATTTTTTTTAAGAAAATCAATTGAATTTTGATTGTGAGTTTGAAAAAATAATCAAGCTATAATCTAGAAAAGATTATAGTGAGATTCTTAAGGATGGCTTAGGGAGTAGATGTAGGTATTGAGTTTGATATCGAATCATTATAAAGTCTTTGTGTATGCTTGTGCCTTCTTTATTAATTATTATTTGTATATTCATATTTTTTTCATATTACATAACTTACACTCATATTGCTTCACTTAGTATAATTTTTGCGCATAGCAAGTTTCAAATTTTTGAAAAGTCTAATTCATCCCCCTCTCTTGGGTTATCTATTTGGGTAACAAGTGATATTAGAACTTGGTACTCAGTCTCTTTTGATCTAACGATCAAACGTTAAAGATCGAATGACCACCCAAATTGGTATATCACTTGCTGAAGGGCGATGACAAATAGACCTTCTTTGTTTAATGGCACAAATTTCATCAATTGGAAAGTACATATGTATATTTTTATATAAGTACTTGGTTATGATCTTTGGAGTATCATAATCAATGATGCATGCACACTCACAATCATGATAGACAATATTATTATTCCCAAACCCAAAAAGAATTCGGATGACTTAGATAAAAAAATGACCCGTCTCAATACAAAAGCCATGAATATCTTTTATTGTTCTTCTAATGCAAATAAATTTAATAGGATTTCTACTTATATTTTTGCTAAAGAAATATGGAATAGATTAGAGGTAATACCTATGAGGATACTAATCAAGTTAAAGAATCTAAGGTAAATATGCTTGTTCATAAATATGAATTATTTAAAATAAAAAATAAATCAATTATTCAAATATTTATTAGATTTATTAATCTTACAAATGATCTTAAAAGTTTAAAAAAGTCTTATACTAATATTGAACTTGTTCGACAAATTCTTAGATCACTTTTTAGAGCTTGGGAGGCTAAAGTAATAGCTATTTAAGAGGTCAAAGATATCAACATTCTATGATTGGAAGAACTTCTTGGTTCTCTCGTAACTCATAAGTTAATTATAAAAAAAATCATTGAAAAGGATGTCAAGAAAAAAAAAACTATTGCCCTTAAATCCACAACAAAAGATGAGAATGATAGTGAGGAGTTGAAAGGAGTTGTGAATGAGGATATAACACTTATCATTAGAAAATTCAAAAGGTTCATGAGGAAAAAAGACAAACTTCAAAAGAAGATTTTTCATAAAAGGAAAATCCAGTAAGGAGAAGAAAGAAAAGGAGCAGCCCATGTGTAATGAGTGCAAGAAGCCCAAGCACTTCAAAGTGATTGCCTTCTCCTCAAGAAATTTTTAAAGAAAGTTAAGAAAAAAATTATGATGTCTATTTGGAGTAATAGTGAAGACTCAAGCTCTGATGAGAAAACTCAAGAAGTGGCAAATCTATGCTTTATGGCACATGAAGAGTAGGTAAATTCAAGAACTAAGATTGATTTTATATTTGATGAATTACAAGATCCATTTTATGACCTTTTAGATGAATTTAAAATGTTTGGTTTGAAGAATAAAGAGCTTAAAAGGTATAATCATATTTTGATTAAAGAAAAGGAAAAATGTTTGAAAGAAAAAGATTCCTTCAAGAAAATCAAAATTTGAAGAAAGAAGTAGAAAACTTAAAGCCATTGTTAAAAAAAATAAATTTAGCTCTAAAAAACTTCAAATGATACCTTCACAAAATGAGGTAATAGAAAAAAATAAAATTATAGAAGAAATAGCATGTACCATGTTATGTGAAAGTAACCTTCTAAGATATTTTTAGGTGGAAGCAATTAACAACAGATTATATTTTAAATTATACTTTGATCCAACCAATTTTACAAAAAACTCTTTATGAGATTTTTAAAAAGAAAAAAATCAATTATTAGTTACTTTTATATCTTTTGGTTGCTAATATTTTATTCTAAATAATAAAAAAGATAAAATTATAAAATTTGATGTCAAGTCGGATGAAGGTATTTTTTTAGGATACTCTTCATATAGCAAGACATGTAGAATCTTTAATAAGAAAATATTGATTGTTTAAGAATCTATTCATTTTGTATTTGTTGAAACTAATGACATATCTTTAAGATAGGAAGATATTGTTGATGATGATGTAGGAACCTTAGAAAAAAATAAAAAATCTTACTCTAAGACAAACTCTAGTACATAATGATGAAGGAAATGACAAGGATCATGAAGATGAAGAAAATCATGAGAGCATTTAAGGACAAAATGAAAGTCTTCCCATAGAATAGAGGTATGCCTATGGATACTCAAAATATCTTATTATTGATGTCCATCATGAGAGATAAGAACTCGATCTTTCTTGAGAAATATCAATAATTATATAGATTTTGTATCTCAAATAGAACCTAAATCAATTGAGAAAATTGAAAATAATCTTAATTAGATTAACACAATACAAGAAAGATTTAATCAATTTGAAAAAAAAAGGTTTGGATATTAATAAGTAGACCTATAGACTATCCCATGATTGAAACAAAATAGATATGTAGAAATACATTAGATAAAAGTAGAGTAGTAGTAGAAAATAAATCTAGATTAGTTGTTAAAGGTTATAATTAAGAAGAAAGAATTGATTTTGATGAAACTTTTGCTCTTGTTACTGATTAAAAGCTATTAGATTGTTATTTGTATTTACATATTTTATAAATTTTAAGTTTTATTAAATAAATGTTAAAAGTATATTTTTAAAGAGATATATTACTGAGAAGATTTATGTTGAACAATCTCTTGACTTTGAAAATCATGCTTTTCTAAATCATATTTTTAAACAAAATAAAGCATTATATGACTTGAAACAAGCACCTTGTGCATGATATGCAATATTAAGTAAATTTTTATTTGACAATAATTTTACTAAAGAAAATATAGATACTACTTTATTTTTGAAGAAAAGAGATGATAATTTGTTAGTAGTACAAATTTATGAGGATGATATTATTTTTGGTGCTATTAATGCTAATTACTGTAAAAAAAGTTCGAGATGAGCTTGATAGAAGAATTAAACTTTTTTCTTGGACTCCACATCAAGTAAGCTAAAGAGGGGATCTTTATCAACCAAATAAGTACATAAAGAAAATACTTAAAAAGTTTGGAATGGAGAATAGTAAGCTAATTAGAAGCTCCATGAGTCCCTAAATAAGCTTGACAAAGATGAGAATGGTCTAAGTATATTGCTAATAGATCTGATGTAATGTTTGGTATTTTTCTCCTCAAAAAAAAAAAGTATTTGCTATTTGTATGTGTACTAGATTTTAATTTGATCCTAAATAATCTTATTTATTTATTATTAAGAGAATTCTTAGATACTTAATTAGTATCTCCAATATTGGTTTATAGTACTCTAGATATTCTTTTATTAAGTTGATTAGATTTTCTGATGCTAATTTTGGTGGCCGCAAGCTTGATAACAAAAGTAGTAGTAAAACTCACAAATTTTTAAGAATTAATTTAATCTCTTGGTTTAAAAGGAAATAAAATTTGGTAGCATTATCAATGGCAAAAATCAAATATATTATAGTTGGAAGTTGTTATACTCAAGTCTTATGGATTAAGCAATAATTAGATGATTATGTTATTCAATTAAATAAAATTATCAAAGATGTGATCATATAAGTGTAATAAATCTAGCTAAAAATTAAATCTAGTACTCAAGAACTACACATATTGAAATGAGATATAACTTTATAAGAGATCATATCCAAAATAGTGATGTAATGCTTGATTTTGTGAGCACTAATAAACAATTAGTAGATATTTTTGCCAAACCCTTAAGTGAGGAAAGGTTTAGTATGATTAGAAGAGAGTTAGGAGTATGTGACTCTTTTGATTAAGTAATGTTGTTTCCCCCTTTCTCTTTCTTTGAAAATCTTTTATTTAATTACTTCTTGAACCTTGTTTGACTGATTCCAAGTTGAATATTCCTTGTTTGTGATCCCTAGCTAAGCTCATCTTATTGCTTTAGGTGTTGATTTTTCTTTCGAAAAAATCAATATTTTTGGTTTGAGACCAAGCTCAAGTTGATTCGTACTTAAGTTTGATCGACCTCAGTTCAAGTCGACTCAAGCAAAATTCACAAATCGACTTCTAGTTGGGCCACCTCTTTAAAATCGAGCCATCACTTTCCCAAACTCCTTTATTCTTTCGCTGTCTGCCCTAGGTCCCCCCATACTATTTCACTAGACCTTTTTAAGCCCTCCTTTTGTCATTTTTCTTCAATTCCTTTTGATTTTAAGCATGAATGAGTCCAAGGAAGTAATTGACCTACCGGTTGAAGCATCCTCAAAAGAAGAAGCAAATGCTGAAATGATGCTCCTTCCCATCATGAGCCTATGCCTTCCCTATCTCAGCCTCATTACCCTGTATCCATGGTGCCTCTTGCCACTCGTGTGGTGACCACCAGCTGCAAGATCGATTTTGAGTTCTTTGAGAGGGGGAATTTCATGATTGGCAGTGGAGAGCACAGTTGGAAGTTTTTGTATAGTCTTGACCTACTAACCTACCCCAACCTAGTTCGAGAGTTCTATGGTAGTCTTCATCAAAGATCAAGAGGTATTGAGTCATTGGTGAAGGGCACATGCATCATTTTGACCGAGCAGCGACTAGCACAAATCCTTTAGTTGCTGAGATAGGGAGTTGCACTGAGCAAACCTTTAGATCGAGTGATAGCTTTGCAAGTGATTTTGGAGAGGCAGTAGGTTGATGTATTGGAGGAGATCTTGGCAAAATAGTTGCCCATCGAGATGAGACTTCTCCACCATATCTTTGGACAGATTTCTCTTTTCAAAGACTGGTAGGTTTTATTTCATTTCAGAGAGAGATGGGGTCATGATGTACCATGTGATTTAGGGCATCCCCTTGAATCTCTTAGCCCTGATGTTTTAGTAGATGTAGGAGGTAGCCAATAGGATAAAGGCGTGTCTTCCATATGACATGGCTTTCACATGGATGTTTAGAGAGTATGGTGTGGCTCTTAAGGGAGAGACTGCTGGAGTCTGATGCACTTAGATACCTACAACAAATGGTCCCTTTATCACATGAGTTATCGAAAGTTGAATGGTAGATGGGTTCAGAGGAATCCGAAGCAGGAGAGACAGAGAGATAGAGAAGAAGGTGGACCTAGTAGACCCCAACAAGATTCTGAGCGAGAGTCTCCACCACCATCAGTGGAACCACAGAATCTATCTGTAGCAATTCCAGCATCTTTAACATCCATGATGACACCCACAGGAGCATCTTAGCTGACTTAGCCTTCCACTATACAACTAAATGATGATCTGATGAGGAGGATAGTTGAGCTCGTATTGGATGGATTGAGAATAGACCAAGAGCAATCAATAGCACCTTCAACAAACCTAACATAGATCACCTCATTAATTCAAACTGAGCTATGAGGCTTAAGGACCGAGATGGCTAGCTGACTAAGTGGATAGCAGCTTTGAAGTAGAGTGCTAGGCTAGAAGATCATGGAGATGTATAAGATCTGGCTCAGGAGGCTACTAGACTTAGGGGGAGGATAGAGATTGGAGTTGCTTAGATCCAAATTGAGGTCAGAGAGTTAAGAACTTCACAAAGATCAGGGATTTTCTCTCTCTTAATCTCAATGGATTGTCTCATAGAGTAACTTGAAAGTATTACACCAAGAGATACCGCAATAGCTGCCACTAGAGCTTATAGTCGATGGAGTTCACTTGCGAGGTCTTCTTCATAATAGAGCCAACCGACCTAACGTACTCAACCTTCCCAATCCTCTCAGCCACCCCAATGACCACCTTTTAGGACTTACACTAGGATTAATATTAGTTTTCCCACTCATGCACTTGGGCCCTCCAATAGAATCTAAAGCAGGAGAGGTAGAGCCTCATCATCTAGCTCTCCTTCGACTATCGACTTACCTTCTAATAAGGAGTAGGTCTAGAGTCTATCCATGGTCTTTAGGATGCTCACTATTTTATCTTGCTTTACTGTAGTGTGTGTCTGTATTTCTACTATTCTCTTTATGCTGTGTTATGATGTATATTTTTTTGGGTAAGATATCATGATGTACTTGAGTGGATCTTTTTTTGTAAATAGCACATTCATTTTGTTTGATACCCTTGTAAATACATGTTTTTTGAAATGAACAAATACTTTTTTGTTATCTCTTGTGTTCTATACTCATATATATATATATATATATATCTGTGTTATACTTCTTTGTTGATGACAAAAAAGTGGAGAAAGAATATGAATATTATAATTGTGCCCTGACTTTACATTAATATTATAATTGCATTGATACCTTGAATATATATTATAATTGCTTTGATGCCTCAGATATATATTATAATTGCTCTAATGTCTTGAATGCATAAATTGAATGCATAAGTTAATTGCTTTGATTCATTGAATTCAGCATTGATTCTTCTTGCTCTATTATATTTTCTCTTCCTTTCTAGCTTTGGTAGATTTCTCTCTGCTACATTCATTTTTAGCTCTGATACACATTATTTTTTAATGTTGCTTTAGCTTCGATACATAATGCCTCAATTTTATTTTGCTCTACTACCTATCCAGTTTAGCTCATCAAACTCTGATATGCATTGAAGTACTTATCTTGATACATAGATTTTCTACTCTGATACATAAGATAAGTTGAATCTTGCTCTGGTACATTTACATTAGTTGCATTATTTGCTTATATTCAAAATTTTACTATCATCAAAAATGAGAGATTATTGACCCAAGGATTGATTTGATGAATACAAAATATTTGAGTATATATTTTGGTACTAATGAATTGTTGAAGTTCATGTTGAAAATATTTTAGTAAGCTAAGTTCACTTTGAGGAAAACTCTTGTGAATGCCAAATTAAAGAGCTAAAGAAAATAGATTGAAGATGCCACATCATAAAAAATCAAATAAAAGAAATTAAGAGCTAACTTCAAGCTTCAAAGAGTTGACTTTGGCATGTAAACTTTAAATGGTGTATTCTGCGAGTTGACACCTATTTTTGTTGAGTTGACTCTCTCAAGCAGACAGAGAGTTGAATTTTTCAGTCTGGCCTCAACTTAATCCCTATTTGATCTCGAGTCGACTCCTGAACGGCTCCAAACTGACTCTTAATAGTCGAGTTGACTGTCTTAAAAAAGACAGAGAGATATATTTCTCAGATCTAATCTCAAGTCAACTCCTACTTTTATCAAGCTGACTTGTAGTCATCTCGAGTTGGCCCCTCCTTGATTCGAGTCAACATATTTGTAGCTGTCAGCTCTAATAGTTAGTTTTACAAAAGTTCCAAAATTATGCAGAACATATCTAATAGATAGGTTTATTGTCTCCAATGATGAGAAACAAATTTTTGGATATGTTAAGATATTTTAAAGACACCAAACACATAGAAGAGCCAAGAGAAAGAGAAAAATAAAGAAAAAAAATCCAAGGAGTATCAAGGATGCATTCAATAAACAACTGTAACCTTCCAACCACCAAATTCTTGAAGCAATCAAGTGATTTTTATAAATAGAAGATTGCATTAATTGTCAAGCTACCTTGATGCAATCTTCAAGAGTTTTCTCAACATTCTTTTTACTCTTTTAGAAGATTTCTTTTGGGCTTTACATTACATTCTAATTTTTTTATATAAATAAATTTTAATTAGAATTGAAACTTTGAGATAGACCCATCGAAGCCTTGAACTAGAGTGTGGTTATTGTGTAAGCCTAAGAGTGGCTTAAGGGAGTGGTTTTGGTTGATTTCTATTGAGAAATTCAATTAGATTTTCACTGTCAGTTTGAAAAAATAATCAAGCTGTAATCTAGAAAAGATTATAGTAAAATTTTTAAAGATAACGTGGGGAGTAGATGTAGATGCTGAGTTTAGTATTGAATCACTGTAAAATCTTTTATGTTTGCTTGTGTCTTATCTCTCCTCATCACTTATTGTTTGCATGTTCATACTTTTGTTATATTGCATAGCTCACACTATTGCTTCACTTAGAATAATTTTGTGTATAGCAAGTTTTAATTTTTTTGAAAAATTTAATTTATCTCCCTTCTTGGATTATCTATCTGGGCAATAAATGGTATCAAATCTTTGTATTTAATCCCTTCTAATCTAACAATCAAGAGTTAAAAATTGGATGGCAGCCCAAATTGCTGTGTCATTTGTCGAAAGACAATCGACAAATATATCTCCATTGTTTAATGGCATAAATTGCACCTATAGAAAAGCATGTACATGCATTTTCATCCAAATACTTGTCGATGATCTTTCGAGTGTCTTAATCAATGGCCCACATACACATATCCACAATCTCCCAACCTTGAAAAGAATTGGGATGACTTAGATTAAAAGAAAAAGCTTAGCTTAATGCAAAAGCTATGAATGTTCTTTATTGTTCTCTTGATACAAATAAATTTCATAGAATTTTTACTTTTTATCTGCTAAAAAAATATGGGATTGATTAAAGGTTACTCATGAGGGTATCAACTAAGTTAAAGAATTCAAGGTAAATATGCTTATTTATAAGTATAAATTATTTAAAATGGAACAAATTGAATCAATTATTGAAATGTTTACTAGATTTATTGATATTATAACTAGTCTTAAAAATTTGGAAAACTCTTACACTAATAGTGAGCTTGTTCGAAAAAAATCCCATATCATTTTCTGGAGCTTAGGAGGCTAAAGTAACAACTATTGAAGAGGCCAAAATATTCTGCCATTAGAAGAACTTCCTGGTTTTCTCATAACTCATGAGTTAACCATGAAGCAAAATAATGAAGAGGAAGCCTAGAAATAGAAGATCATTGCCTTTAAATCCATAGCAAAAAATGATGATGATAGTGAGGAGTCGAAAAAGAAGAAGAAATGAGGATGTGGCACTCATCACTAAAAAATTCAAAATGTTCATAACGAAAAAGAGATAAAACTTCAAAAGGAGATCTTTCACAAAAGAAAAATCTAGCAAGAAGAACAAGGAAGAAAAGGAGCGACTTATGTATTATAAGTTCAAGAAGCCTGGACACTTCAAAATTGACCGTGCTCTCCTCAAGAAATCCTTAAAGAAAGTTAATAAGAAAGCTATGCTAGCCACTTGGAGGGATAGTGAAGACTCAAGCTCCTATGAGGAAACTCAAAAACCGGCAAATCTATGTCTTATGGCACATGAGGAGAAGGTAACTTCTAAAAATATGACTGATCTTATATTAGATAAAATTGCAAGATACATTTTATGACCTTTTAGGTGAATTTAAAAAGTTTTGGTTTGAAAAATAAAAAGCTTAAAAGATGTAATCATGTTTTAATCAAAGAAATGAAAGAATGTTTGAAAGAAAAAGATTCTCTACTTCATCAAAATTTAAAGAAAAAAGTTGAAAAACTAATACCCATTGTTAAAAAATATACTTTTATTTCTAGAAAATTTCAAATGATTTTAAGTAATGAAAGAACCATTTTCAACAAAGCTATACTTGCTTTTAACCCCCACAAGAAATAAAAATTTTGAAAAATTTCTTTGTGAAATCCTCATTAATTACATCTCCAAATATTACTTGTTTTCACTATGATAAGATTGGATATAAAGCATACTCATGTAACTTCAAAAATTAAATAATAACAAAGTTAAAAAGATTTGGATTGTAAAAGAAATCTGATAAGTGCATAAATTTGTCTATAGAAACATTAATTTATGTATCAAATTATCTTTATTTATTTTAAATTGATGCTTTTTCGTATATTTTACAGAAAAGATATACACCAACATGAAGAGCCCAATCCGTAAGCTTAAAAAGATCAAACGAGATAAAAAATAAATTTAAAATAAATTTAAAATTAAAATTAAAAATTTATCAAATCAATCCATAAACTGGTCCATGATAGATCACTTTATTTTCATGCAGCTCACAAGGAAATGGATTTTTTTTATTTTGGGCGCTTCACGTGGAGGAGAGAACTAGTAGTTCTTGATTCAAAACTAAGGGACCCATGTGTTGTGCATTAATTGCGTGAAATAGGCTTGTTGGGAGGTTGGTTCAGCACGAGTGACAAACAGACTCGCGGGGTGGGAAAATGAAGCGGCATGAGACGGCTGCTGGGTGGCCTCGCATTCTTCAAGAGTACTTTATCTAATTAATTTAAAATAAAATTATTTATAAAAATAATCTAACTTTTAACTTATTTATCAAAATGATGCAAACAGGATAAAACGTCATTCAAAATGATATTTTTTTATTGCCACCTCACCACCCCAATCCATCCAAATTTTTATATAGACAAAAAATAAAATAAAATAAAATAAAATCATCATTTAAAATGGTATTTTTGAAAATGCTATTTGAAATGGTATTTTTGAAAATGCAATTTCAAACGGCATTTTCAAAAATACTATTTTTTTCTTTTTCTTCATTTTATTCCAAAAATATCATTTTATCCCAAAAATATTATTTTATCCCAAAAACACTATTTTATCTTTTTTTTTCATGTTATCCCAAAAACGTCATTTTATCCCAAAAACGTCATTTTTTTCCTTTTTTACAATATTTTTTATTTTTTTAATTTTTTAAGATATATTTTTTTGGGATATTTTTTTAAAAAAATTAATTTTAAAAGAAGATTGTAATTTGAAATGATGATTTTTATTTGAATTAAAATAATTTTTTTTAAATTTAAAATTTTTATTTTTATTTTTTTCTCATTTTTTCTCATTTTTTTCTTTTTTATTTTATTTTTAATTTTTTTTAATTTATTTTTTAGGGATATTTTTTAACAAAATTAATTTTAAAAGGGAATTGTAATTTGAAATGATGATTTTTATTTGAATTAAAATAATTTTTTTTTAAATTTTAAATTTTTATTTTTATTTTTTTCTCATTTTTTCTCATTTTTTTCTTTTTTTCTTTTATTTTTAATTTTTTTTAATTTATTTTTTAGGGATATTTTTTAACAAAATTAATTTTAAAAGGCATTTGTAATTTGAAATGATGATTTTTATTTGAATTAAAATTAAAATTTTAAATTTTTTTATTTTATATATTTTTTTAAAAAAATAATTTGAAATGGGGATAGTAATTTGAAATGACATTTTCTATTTGAATTAAAGTTAAAATATTAATTTTATTTAAATTTCTAATTTTTATTTTTTTGGCATTTTTTTCCTATTTTTTTCATTTTTTATGGCATTTTTTAGTTTTTTTATTTTTTTGAATTCAAATTAAAATTTTAATTTTTTTTATAATTTCAAATTATAAATTTAATTATTTTCTATTTTTTACTATTTTTTTCAATTTTTATGGTATTTTTTTTAGGTATTTTTTCTTTTGTTCGAAATATTTTTTAAAATAATTAATTTGAAATGGGGAAAGTAATTTGAAATGATGTTTTTTGTTTGAATTAAAATTAAAATTTTTATTTTTTTAATTTCAAAATTATAATTTTTATTTTCTTCCCTTTTTTATTTTTTTCTTTTTTATAGTATTTTTTATTTTTTAATTTTTAAAGATTTTTTGAGATATTTTCTAAATAAATTAATTTAAAATAAGGAAAGTAATTTGAAATGATGTTTTTTATTTGAATTAAAATTAGAATTTTTATTTTTTAATTTTAAAATTATAATTTTTATTTTATTTCTCATTTTTTCCTAATTTTTTCTTGAAAAAAATGAAACAAAAATGAAATAAAATAAAAATAAAAATTTTAAATTTAAAAAAAATTAATTTTAATTCAAATAAAAATTATTATTTCAAATTACAATCCCCTTTTAAAATTAATTTTTTTAAAAAAAATATCAGAATAAAATATATCTTAAAAAATTAAAAAAATAAAAAATACTGTAAAAAAGAAAAAAAATGGCGATTTTGGGATAAAATGGCATTTTTGGGATAAAATGATATTTTTGAGATAAAATGAAAAAAGAAAAGGATAAAATGGTGTTTTTGGGATAAAATGGTGTTTTTGGAATAAAATGAAAAAAAAAAAGGAAACAATAGCGTTTTTGATATCCCAAAAAATCTTAAAAAATTAAAAAAATAAAAAATAACATAAAAAATCAGAAAAAAATGAGAAAAAAATTAAAATTTTAATTTAAATAAAAAATATCATTTCAAATTACTTTCTCCATTTCAAATTAATTTTTTAAAAAAATATCTCAAAAAAAATATTTAAAATTTAAAAAATAAAAAATACCATAAAAAAGAAAAAAATGAAAAAAATGGGAAGAAAATAAAAATTATAATTTTAAAATTAAAAAAATAAATTTTTTTATTTTAATGCAAATAAAAAACATCATTTCAAATTACTTTCCCCATTTCAAATTAATTTTTTAAAAAAATATTCCAAACAAAAGAAAAAATACCTAAAAAAATACCATAAAAATAGAAAAAAATAGTAAAATGGGAAAAAAATTAAATTTATAATTTGAAATTATAAAAAAAATAAAATTTGAATTTGAATTTAAAAAAAATAAAAAAAATAAAAAATGCATAATAAAGTAAAAAAATGAGAAAAAATGGGAAAAAAATAAAAATTGTAAAATAGAAATTTAAATAAAATTAAAATTTTAACTTTAATTCAAATGGAAAATGTCATTTCAAATTACTATCCCCATTTCAAATTATTTTTTAAAAAAAAATATATGAAAATAAAAAAATTTAAAATTTTAATTTTAATTTAAATAAAAATTATCATTTCAAATTACAATCCCCTTTTAAAATTAATTTTGTTAACAAGATATCCCTAAAAAATAAATTAAAAAAATTAAAAATAAAATAAAAAAATGAGTAAAAATGAGAAAAAAATAAAAATAAAAATTTTAAATTTTTTTTAAAAAAATTAATTTTAATTCAAATAAAAATCATCATTTCAAATTACAATCTTCTTTTAAAATTAATTTTTTTAAAAAAATATCTCAAAAATATATATCTTAAAAAAATTAAAAAAATAAAAAATACCATAAAAAAGGAAAAAAATGGCGTTTTTGAAGTAAAATGACGTTTTTGGGGTAACTTAAAAAAAAAAGGGATAAAATGGTGTTTTTGGGATAAAATGATATTTTTGGGATAAAATAATATTTTTGGAATAAAATAAAAAAAAGGAAAAAAATAGTATTTTCAATAACGCCATTTGAAATGACGTTTTAAAAAATACCATTTGAAATGACGTTTTCAAAAATGCCATTTCAAATGATGATTTTATTTTATTTTATTTTATTTTTCGTCTATGTGGAAATTTGGGTGGAATGGGGTGGTGAAGTGGCAATCAAAAAATGTCATTTTGAAAGGCGTTTTATCCTGTTTGTATTATTTTGGTAAATAAGTTAAAAATTAAATTATTTTTGTAAATAATTTTTTTTTAAATTAATTAGGTAAAGCACTCCATTCTTTAATGGGGTGCATGAGCATTAAAGGGGGAATGTGGGCTGACACGTGGAAAGTAGGAATTTCAAATGATCCAAACAAGAGAAGTCTGGTGGTTAATGTCGTTCACGGTGGTCCTAGGGCAATTCTAAGCATGGAGGGGCTTTCAGTTGTCTGGAAGCGGGCCTCTTCAGCAGACCCAATTCAAACAGACTGAAGCGGGCGAGCGTATGGGCTTTGGTACTTGGTGGGCTTGAAAAGTTTCGGCAATGTAATTTTAACCCGGCGCGTGAAACGGCCTGGGACGCAAAAAAATCAGCAGAGACATGGATGCAGAAAAGAAAAAAAAATTATTTTTGGATATTTTTTTTAAGAGAAAAAGTTTGGATTGAAATCATCCATTTATTTTTTCTTGCTCCTCTAATCTCATCCATCCATCTTATTAGTCTCACATCTGAAATAAATAAAAGCCACTCCCCTCCTAATATCTATAAATAAAGCCTAATGCTTCTACTCTAAAAGATATCTTTTTGCTCCACACCGTAACTCTTGTACGGAACCCATGTGATATGTAGGCATATCTACCTTTTCAATCTTTATAACCACCTTATTTCTATTTTCTTCCACTCTTCCAGTATAAGAGAGGGAGAGTCAACCAGGGGGAGGTTAGTCCAAAGCCAAACGAGGGAGAGAAACTAGATTCTATGGAAAATCGTTAATGACTTAGGAGTTAAAGATTTTTATATCAGAATTTTTATTTAACAAATTAGATTTTTTTTTCTTCTATTTAATTTTTATAATTTTAATTTCTAAATAGAGTAGTTTAAATTTATGCATCTTTTAATTTTATAATTTTTAATTTTCGTAAGTTAAATTTTAGCAAGAAACATAAGATTTTATTTTGCTTTTTTTTGGAGGGGGCTTCAAATCAAACTATGTCTAGCTAAATAATTCCTCTGAAGTTTGCGATGAAACTAGACCATGAATAAAAGCCTTCTCTTTTGAATTTCTCTTTTCGAGTTTTTAATTTTTAGAGTCCTTCTCCCTTCATCTCTCATGCTAAGAGACTTAATGGGCTATCGTTGGGTCAGAATCCCTTCATAATCTATGCTTGAATCGGTGCAAGAGGAGATGATTGGTCAAAGACTCACAAATCTCTAAATCATTTCTTCTCCATGTTGAAACTTTGATGGGTTATAGTTGGGTTTGAGCTCCTTAATAGCCCATACTTGGGCAACATAAGAGAAATGGTTGAAAGAAAAAGTCTCTTAATTAGGGTAAAAATAAAATACTTGATGGATCATAGTTGAGTTAAATCTCTTCATGATCCATGCTTATTCATGCTTTACACCTTGACCAAGAGACAATATGAGAGAAACCATGGGAAGGCCCTCTAATTCATTGGTCTAATGGATTCAAAAGCCCTAGATCTTTTAGATCATTTATCTTTATAATTAATTAATTTACTGCTTTGATAGTTAATAATTCAACAAACAAATTCTCCTCTTCTGTTAAAACTCGCCTGAGCAAGTATTTGAATACACTTTAAAAATTCAATTCCTCACAGGATCGATCCATACTCATCAGACGTGCTACATTGCACACCATACGCTTGTAGTAAATTTAAGACTTATCAAGTTTTTGGTACCATTGTCGGAGAATTGGCATCTTTAAATTGTATTTTAAATTCTTGTTCTTCGCGCTTTTAGTTTAGCTGTAGTCTTACATTATCTGTCTCTTTTATCTCACTTTACATTAAGTTAGTGAGTGCTGGAAGTTAGATACGTGTTCTAATTTTTTTCTTTTGCATATTTACTAGATTTTATTTGCTATTAGTTTTTTTATTAAAACTTATTTATTTTTATTGTTTTGTTGCATTGCATATCTATAAAACACTTTAAGGGCAATATCCATTAACAACATAAGGTGGAGATTTGATCATCCTTCTTTAGCCCACAAATCACTCTCTTGCATCTACATAACTTAATTCTTAAATAAAATTGATTAGATACTAGCCCTAAGGACATCCGAGCTCATTAGGATAAGAAAATCCAAGAGTTGGATCGGATTTAAGTTGATTAGCCTATCGGTGTCTAAGAAAGTGGTTCAGAAACTACGTTCCGAAGAAAGATAGTTATCTAATTAAGTCCATTACAAAAGTACAGAAAGTTTTCCACCAATCTTATACTTATTTGACTGATTCGGTTAGTCGATTTCGAACTTAGAGTGTTCGAAGGTAACCTTGGTAGTTAGGAGCTATCTAAAGTTAGGAGAACCTTAGTTAGGATTCCTCTTTTTTTCTCTTCTTTTTTTTTTGATTAAAAGCTTGATTGAAAACAACATAAAAAAATTAAATTAAAAAAATCCAAAAAAATAGAAGATAAAGTGATTTCTCCACTTCCTTCATGAAGAAGGGTGTCGGATCGACTAGTAAGAATTGATTCGATTCTTGTTTCAAACCCAACAACTTCTACAATGGGAGAACCCAATTAGCCTCAAACCCTTAAGGATTTATGTTATCCAATCGGTTCTGTCTAACCTTTTTGCATCAGGTTGCCCCAACCCACTGCAAATAATTTTAAAATTAAATCTCAAATTATCAATATACTTCTAAAATTCATGAGAACAGAGGATGCATATTTATTTATTAGAGATTTTGAAGAGATTTGTGTAACTATGAGGCCGCAATAATTGTTAGAAGATGAGGTTAAGCTAAGACTTATCAATTTTGCCCTTAAGGACAATGCTAAAAAGTGGCTCTATAGTCTTTCAAACCAATCTGTCACAATCTGGGAGGGTTTTGTAAGAGTATTCCTAAAGAAGTTCTTTTTCCATCATAAAATAGCTAGAATTAGGAATAAGATAAATCAATTTTACCAACTAGCTGGTGAATCATTCTGAAAATACTTCGATCACTTTAAGAACCTCTTGACCCAATGCCCACACCACGGAATAGAGACCTGAAAGCTATGCCAGATAATTTATGAAGGGCTAAATTTAAATTCTGGAACCATGTTAGAGTCCATGTGGTAATTTCTAGAAGACTTAGCCAAGAAGAATTTATAATAACAAACAACTAGAAAATCTGAGAGACTGATACCCTCGAGAGGTGGAGTACACCAAATTCAGACTTTCATAGTTGTAGAGGCCAAAATTGCAATCTTAGTACGTAGGTTAGAGGCCTTAGAGCTACAGAGACCAGTTAGTGTAAACTAAGTTTATGCATCTATGTGCAACGCATGTAGTGCACCAGACCATGTCTTTGAGAAATACCTCTTCTTGATGAACCCAATAGAGAATGGATGTACATAGATAAATGCCACATACCAGAGACCAGTGAAAATCCCTTATGCACCCACATATAACCTAGGATGGAGGAATCATCCAAACTTCTCAAGGTCACAGAACCCAAATGTAGGCGATCCTAGCTTCAACCAGCAAAATCCAAAGCCTAATCCTGTGATAAACAACCCATCAGGCTTCAATAATAATAAGAAACTTAGTTCTCTAGAGAAAAGCTTACAAGTCCTGACCAAATCTAATACTGACATCAATGCCACACTGAGCAATTTCATACAAATCACGGGCCAACTCATAAATACTAACACCCAGACCATAGTCCATTTGAAAATACAGGTGGGTTAGCTAGCCTCTGTCATAAGTGAGCGAGAATGAGGTAGGCTATCTAGCCAACCTGAACCCAATTCGAGAAACCAAAATAGTCCATGATCCCAACGAGGAAACTAAATCAACTATGTGAATGCTATTAACACCTTAAAATCTGAAAAATAAGTGGACAATAAGATAGGTACATCTGATGATAGAGAGAACTCACCTGTAGAATCACCTTATGAACAATACCTTACAAACTCAAGCTCCTGAAACTGATAGTACACTAAGCCCAGAACCCACAATTTCTAGAGCTCCTTTTTCAAATCGACTAAGGGCCAATAAAAAATTAAAATATTTAGATAAAATATTAGAGGTGTTTAAGCAAGTCTAGGTGAATATCCCATTTCTAGACATGATTAAACAAGTTTCAAAATATGCTAAATTTTTAAAAGATCTTTGTACTAAAAAAAGAACCACCAATGTACCTAAGAGAGCATTTTTAGTAGCAAGTATGAGCTCGTACTTGTCTAGTCATGTGTCAATAAAATATAAGGATCCAGGATCTCCTACAATTTTATGTGATATTGGAGAGACCCACATTAAGAAGGCCTTGCTAGATTTAGGGACTAGTATAAATATTCTTCCTTTTTTAGTTTATAAGCAACTAGAGTTGGAAAAACTTCTACCGACAAAGATCATATTACAATTAGTAAATAGATCTCTTAGGATCCCTAAGGGAATGATAGAGAATGTTTTAATCAAGATTGGTAATTTTATCTTCCCTGTAGACTTCATCATTTTAGAGACCGAACCAGTTGTGAACCCTAAGGGTCATATCCCAGTTATTATAGGAAGACCATTCTTAGTTACTGCGAATGCTGAAATCAACTGCCAGAATATACTTATTAAGCTATCTTTTGGGAACATGATTATTGAACTTAATATATTTAATCTAGAGCAGGAATCCACTAAGCATACTGATATAAATATAATTTAAGATGAAATTTATGAATCCATTGATATTAGCGATGAGGAAGTCGACCTCAAGTCCAGTTTCTGGCTAATCAATGAACCTGAGGACATCTATAAAATTTTTATAGACAATAGGACTAGCCAGAGACAAGAGCCTCCCACTGAACCAATCATGAAAATGGTTAAACCATCACCTAAGCCATTAATAGAGGAGGCACTCAAATTAGAATTGAAACACCTTTCCAAGCACTTTAAATATGCATATTTAGGTCCAGTAGAAACCTTACCTGTAATTGTTGCATCAAACCTAAATCCTAAATAAGAGTTGTTAGCAATCATGAAGCAATAGGCTAGATCATGGCTGATATTAAAGGAATAAGCCCCTCCATAGTTCAACACAGGATACACCTAGAGGAAGAGGCCAAACCCAATAGAGATGCTCAGAGAAGTCTTAACCTAGCTATGAAGGATATAGTCAAAATGGAAATCCTAAAGTTACTTGATAATAAAATTATCTACCCCATCTCTGATAGCTTGTGGGTAAGCCCTGTACAAGCAGTACCCAAAATGTTTGAGATAACAGTAGTCCAGAATGAAGCGAACAAACTTATCCCAACTAGGATCCAAATGGGGTGGAGGGTCTGTATAGACTATAGAAAACTGAATGCTGTGATTGCCATTTATTAACCAAATATTAGAAAAATTAGTCGAATAAGAGTTTTACTATTTTCTTGATAGATACTTCGGTTATAATCAAATCCTCATAGCCCCCCAGGATCAGGAAAAGACTATATTTACTTGTTCATTTGACACTTTCACTTATAGATATATGTCCTTTAGGTTATGTAATGCACCAGCAACCTTCCAGATATGCATGATCAGTATTTTTTTTGATATGGTTGAATAATTTCTTAAAATTATGGATGACTTTTCTGTCTTTGATCCTATCTTCTCCGAGTGCTTAGATTATCTGAGATTAGTCCTAGAAAGATGTAAGGAGAAGCATCTAGTTCTCACCTGAAAAAAATACCAATTCATAGTTAGAGAAAGAATAGTTCTTGGCCATGTAGTTTTGAAAAAAAAAATTGAAACGGTCAAAGCCAAAGTAGATCCAATTGTAAGTCTTCCACCACCTAAGTTTGTTAAAGAAATTTATTCATTTTTAGGACATGCTGGATTCTATAGAAGATTCATTGTCAATTTCAGCAAAGTGGCTCGCCTATTAACAAACTTGTTAGTAAAAGAAATCAAGTTTGAGTTCACTTTTGAGTGCCTAGAGTCTTTTGAATTCCTTAAAAAGACACTCATTTCAACTTCCATCATCATCCTCCTGTCTGGTCTGAATCTTTTGAACTCATGTGTAATTCATACTGTGGGTGCAATTTTAGGTCAAAAAATTAATAAGCTACCTAGAGTTATTTACTATATAAGTAAAATCTTAAATGATGCGCAACTTAATTATACTACCATTGAAAAGGAATTTCTGATCGTTGTTTTGCCTTAGAAAAATTCAGATCCTATTTGGTTGGATCCCATACAATTTTTTATACTAACCACTCAGCCATTAGACATCTCCTAGCAAAAAAAGATACCAAAGTGTACTTGATATGATGGATCTTGCTCCTTCAAGAATTTGACCTAAAAATTAGAGACAAAAAAAGAAATAAAGAATATAGTAGCTGATCACTTATCCTGAATCATAGTCATACCATCTAGTAAAATATTTATTAATGAATTTTTTCTGATGAACAGCTCATGTTCGTGTCCACTGAACCATGGTATGCCAATATCATCAACTATTTAGCCGTTGGTAAAGTTCCTTCTCACTACACCACTTAGGACAGACATAAATTCTTTATCAGAATGAAGTATTTTATTTGAAATGGTTCATACCTTTTTAAGCAGTATCCTGATCAAATCATTAGAAGGTGTATCTTGAACAATGAGGTTAGAAGCATTTTATCTTTCTATCATGACCAAGCATGTGGTGATCACTTTGCATCCAAAAAAATAGCTGCCAAAGTCCTCCAATGCGGATTCTATTGGCTCAATTTATTTAAGGATACACATGAATACTGTAGAAGTGGTGCTCGATGCTAACAAATAGGGCGAATCATCAAGAGAAACATGATGCCTCTCAACCCAATCTTGGTGGTTAAAATTTTTGATATGTGGGGGATTGATTTTATGGGTCTATTTTCAAACTCATTTGAAAATAAATATATTTTAGTAACTATCGACTATGTCTCAAAGTGGATAGAAGCTATTCCCTGTAGATCCACAGATAGCAAAGTGGTTATAAAATTTTTGAAAAAAATATTCTCTCCTATTTTGGCACTCCTAGAGTAATCATTAGTGATCGAGAGACACACTTTTGCAACCGACCCTTTGCCATATTAATGAAAAAATATAATATTACCCATAAGTTGGCTATACCTTATCACTCTCAAACTAGTGGACAAGTAGAAGTATCCAACAGACAGATCAAACAAATTCTGGAGAAGACTATTAATGCCAATAGAAAGGACTGATCCGTCAAACTAATTGATGCACTATGGCATACGAAACCGTCTTCAAGACCAATCTAGGAATGTCTCCCTATAGGATTGTGTTTGAAAAATCTTACCACTTGCCTGTTGAGCTAGAGCACAAAATCATATGGGCCATTAAAAATTTAAATATAAACTTGAACGTAGCTGGAAACCACAGAAAGCTTCAAATTAATGAATTAGAAAAACTTAGAAATGAAGCTTATGAGAATCCTAGAGTGTACAAAGAACGAACCAAAGTATTCCATGATCAAGCAATTATAAGAAAATCTTTTACTCCTATATAAAATGTTCCTTTTACAATTCTAGTTTACACCTATTTTCTGAAAAGCTTAGGTCTAAATGGACAGAATCATTTTTAGTTAAAAAAGTCTTCCCATATGGAGCTATAGAAATTAAAAATCCAAGCAATGGTGTTATGTTTAAAGTTAATGATCGAAGATTTTTGAAACTGCCCAAAATATCTTTTGACGAAGCCATGGTTCTCTATGAACCAACTTATCTCGATTAATTTGCTTTCAATATTTTGCCTAACTAAAGACGTTAAACTTAGCGCTTTTGGGAGGTAACCTAATTTTTTTAAACTAATATATTTTCTATTGAATAAACAGAGATACTCATCTTCGGATTTCAGACTTTCAAGCCAACATCACACCAGATCATCTTCAAAATAGAACACATATTCATCAGGTGACATCTTTTTTTCTCTTTCTTTCATTGCATTTTCTTTCTTCCTTTATTAGAGATAATGATATTTAAGTTGGGGGGTAGAAAAGATTTTCTAAAAATATTTTTAAAAAATTTTGAAAAATATACCCCATAAAAATTTTTGAAATTAAAAAAAATTTTAAAAAAATTTGAATAAACCATGTGTCAAGAAATAGAATCTTGAGTAAAATAGACTAGGAAAATAATAAGAGAGTATTTGCTAATGACTGTAGCAGATTAAAGAGTAGATTAATTAGACAGACTTTTAGGATCTTACTTAGATCACCTAAAGGCTATTAGCACTTCTAACTACACATATATACTGACAAAGCAAAATAGATACTAATTGTAAGATCAACTGAGGATTCAATTATTACTTAAAATTGGTGATTGATATACACTCCAATCAAAAATTTAAATTGAGGAAAGAGCTGCCTGTCTAAAATAAAAATGTAAAACACAGCATATATGTGCATTGCCCTAAGCTTAGTTACCAGATCTCTACACCTAAGTCAAGTATAGACATTCACATCAAAAGGTGAAGGGAAAATCAGGATGCTCAGCACTAAAAAAAAAAGAAGAGAGAAAAAAAGAAGGCAGTGTGAAAGCTACATACCTTAAGTTTATGAACTTTATTTGGGGGTATATAGAAAATTAATCAAATTAAGGTGATAAGAAAAGATACATTTGTCCTTTATAAACCAGCACTCAAATACTAAACTAGTTATTACAAATACAAGTGTTGTAGATCTTTAGATGTATTGTGAGGAAGTTTTTGATTGCACTAACTACGAAATTTACTTCTAAAACTCAATATTTAGTTAGTGATACTTACTAAACTCCTTGACTTTCAATTCTAGGTTTATTTTAATAAAGGATAATCAATATATATATATATATATTGCATTGCGAAGGGACTAGTAATAAATAAGTTAGGGGTGTGATAAGTGTATAAATTTATCCATAGAAGCATTAATTTATGGATCAAATTATTTTTATTCTTTTAAAATTGATGCTTCTTCGTATATTTTACAAAAAAGAGGTACACCAACATGAAGAGTCCAATCCGCAAGCTTAAAAAGATCAAACGGGATAAAAAATGAAGTTAAAATAGATTTAAAATTAAAACCAAAAATCCATCGAATTGATCTATAAATTGATGGTCCATCATGGACCACTTGGTCTTCATGCGGCTGACAAGGGAAAGAATTTTTTGTTTTGGATGCTTCACGTGGATGAGGGAATCAGCAGTTCTTGATTCAAAACCAAGGGGACCCATGTGTTGTGCATTAGTTGCATGAAATAGGCTTGTTGGGTGGTTGGTTCAGCACAAGTGACAAACAGACTCACAGTGGGAAAATGAAGCGGCATGAAACGGACCCTGGGTGGCCTGGCATTCTTTAATGTGGTGCATGAGCATTTAAAGGGAATGTGGGCTGACACGTGGAAAGTAGGAATTTCAAATGATCCGAACAAGAGAAGTCTGGCGGTTAATGTGGCTCATGGTGGTCCAAGGGCAATTTTAAGCGTGGAGGGGGCTTTCAGTGGTCTGGAAGTAGGCCTCTTCAGCAGATCCCAATTCAAACGGACTTAAGCGGGCGAGCGCATGGGCTTTGGTACTTGGTGGGCTTGAGAAGTAGCGGCAATATAATTTTAACGCGACGTGTGGAATGGCCTAGGATGCGAAAAATATCAGCAGAGATATGAATGCAGAAAAGGAAAGAAATTATTTTTGGATATTTTTTAGAGAGAAAAAGTTTGGATTAAAATCATCCATTCATTCTCCCATGCTCTTCTAATCTCATCCATCCATCTCTTAGCCCTTGTTCCTTTCATTAGTCCTACATCTGAAACAAACAAAAGCCTCTCCCCTCCTAACATCTATAAATAAAGCCTAGTGCCTCCGCTCTAAAAGATATCTCTTGCTCCACACCATAACTCTTGTAAGGATCCGTGTGACATGCAAGCATACCTACCTTTTAAATCTTTTTAACTACTTTATTTCTATTTTCTTCTACCCTTCCAACACACGAGAAGAAGAGTCAGCCAGGAGAAGGTTAGCCCAAAGCCAAAAAAAAGAAAGAAATCAGATTCTGTGTGAAAGTTTTATTTTATTTTTATTTTATGTTCCAACTTCAAGTCTCGTTAATGGCTTAGGAGTTAAAGATTTTTATATCAAAATTTTTATTCAATAAATTAGTTTTTTTTCTTCTATTTAATTTTTATAATTTTAATTTCTGTAATAGAGTAGTTTAATTTTTTGTATCTTTTAATTCTATAATTTTTAATTTCTGCAAGTTAAATTTCAGCAAATAGCATAAGATTTTACTTTATTTTTTTTTCAGACTTCAAATCAATCTATGTATGGCTAAGCAATCCTTTTGGAGTTTGTAATGAAGTTAGATCATGAATAGAAGCCTTCTTTTTTGAATTTTTTTTTTCGAGTTTTTAATTTTTAAAATCTTTCTCCCTTCATCTCTCTTGTTAAGAGACTTAATGGACTATCGTTGGGTCAGAATCTCTTCGTAGTCTATGCTTGAATTGGTGCAAGAAGAGATGATTAGTAAAAGGCTCATAAATCTCTAATTCCTTTCTTTTCCTTCCTTGTGGAAACTTTGATAGGTTATAGTTGGATTTGAGTCCTTTTATAGCCCATATTTGGGTAACACAAGAGAAGTGGTTGAAAAGAAAAGTCTCTTAATTAGGATGAAAATAAAATACTTGATGGATCATAATTGAGTTAAATCTCTTCATGATTCATGCTTGTTCATATTTTACACTTTGATCAAAGGACAATATGAGAAAAATCATGAGAAGGCCCTCTAATTCATTGATCTAGTAGATTCAAAAGTCTTAGATTTTTTAGATCATTTATCTTTATAATTAATTAATTTACTGCTTTGATAATTAGTAATTCAACAAATAAATTCTCCTCCTCTGTTAAAGCTCGTCTGAGCAAATATTTGAACATATTTTAAAAACTACTTTCTCATGGGATGGATCCGTACTTGTCGGATGTGCTACATTACACACTGTGTGCTTGCGGTAAATTTAAAAGTTTAAGACTTATCAGAATCATTATGACAATCCTAAAGGACCCAAGAATGCTTGGGTATCAAAAATTATAACTTAGTTTTCTCTTACAGGTATATCTTGTAGTCAAAGAAAAGAAAAGATACTATTTTGATAGTGGCTGTTCAAGACACATGACTGATGATAAATCATATTCTATCACCCATAAAGATAAAGAAGGAAGAGTTGTAACCTTTAATGATAATGGCAAAGGATACATCATCAGAATAAGTAACATTTGTACTACTTTTTTTATCTACATTAAGAATGTATTAGTAGTCGATGGTTTAAAACATAACTTGCTTAGTATTAGTAAACCTTGGGATAAAGATTTTAAGATTATTTTTTAATCTTTGATGTGCATTATTTCTAATCCTAATAATGATAATATTATGCTTATTAGACTTAGATATGATAATATCTACATGGTTAATCTAGATGATCTCTTCATGAAGAATGTTCAATATCTAGTTACAACAGATGCCAAAGTCAATAAGACTAATTAGGTATGAGATTGTAGATCAGGATGTGCTAGTATGGATTTAATTTTAAACCTAGTTAAAAAAGAATCTTGTAAAAGCCTTGCCAAAGATGAATTTTGAAAAGAATATAATTTATGATGTATGTCAATTTGGAAAATAAACTAGAAGTTCTTTCAAACTAAATATTATGTTTCAATGTCTAGATCTTTAGAATTGATTTGTATGAATTTATTTGGACCTATTAGGATTACAAGCCTAGGAGGGAAAGATATGGACTTGTGATAGTTGATGATTTCTCTCATATTACTTAGGTTTTATTTTTGACTCAAAAATATAAAATATTTTCTATATTTTTAAAGTTTTATTAAAAAGTTTCAAATAAAAAGAATTATACTATTATTTGTATTAGAAGTGATCATGAAATTGAATTTAAAAATTAATAATTTAAAAGTTTTTGTAATGAAAAATAAATTGAACATAATTTTTCTATACCTAGGACACCTCAACAAAATGGAATAGTAAGAAAAAAAAAATTTTAGAAGAAATAATCCAAACCATATTATGTGAAAGTGACCTTCCAAATACTTTTGGATTGAACAATTAACACAGCATGTTATATTTTAAATCATGCTTTAATCTAACTAGATTTAAAGAAAACTTCTTATGAGCTCTGAAAAGGAAGAAAATCAAATATTAGTTACTTTAATATTTTCAATTGTAGGTGTTTTATTCTAAATAATGTAAAAGATAAAATTAAAAAAATTTAATACCAAGTTGGATGAAGGTATCCTTTTAGAATACTCTTCATCTAGCAAGACATATAGAATTTTCTACAAAAGAACAATATTGCTAAAAAATTTATTCATATTGTATTTGATGAAACTAGTTATACATCATCAAGAAAAGAAGATATTGTTAATGATGATGTAGGAACCTTAGACAAAATAATGAAAAATCTTACTGTAAAAAAAATTCTGGTACAAAATAACAAAGAAAAAGATAAGGATGATGAAGATAAAGAAGAAAACTATGAGAACACTCAAGGACAAAATGAAAGTCTTCCAAAGGAATAGAGGTATGCCTATGGACACCCAAAAGGTCTTATCTTTGGTGAACTATCATAAGGGATAAGAACTAGATCTTTCTTGAGAAATATTGATAATCATTTAGCTTTAGTATCTCAAATTCAATCTATATCAACTAAGGAAGTTGAAAATGATCCTAATAGGATTAATGCAATGGAAGAAAAACTTAATCAATTTAGAAACAAAATTTGGATATTAGTAAGTAAACCTATAGATTACCTCTTAATTGAAACAAAATAGATATATAGAAATAAATTAGATAAAAATAAAGTAGCAATAAGATATAAAGATAGATTAGTTGCTAAAGATTATAATCAAGAAGAAGGAACTAATTTGGATGAAATCTTTGCTCCTGTTGCTAGATAAGAAGCTATTAGATTGTTGCTTGTATTTGAATATTTCATAAATTTCAAATTTTATTAAATAGATATTAAAAGTATATTTTTGAAAAGGATATATTATTGAGGAGGTGTATGTTAAACAACCTCCTAATTTTAAAAATCATGCTTTTTCAAATCATGTTTTCAAACTAAATGATGTATTATATGGCTTGAAACAAGCACCTTGTGCATGGTATGAAAGATTCAATATATTTTTGCTTGACAATAATTTTACTAGAAAAAATATAGATACAAATTTAGTTTTGAAAAAAAAGAGATGATGATTTTTAGTTTTGCAAATTTATGTGGAAAATATTATTTTCAATGCTACTAATGAATCTCTACGTCAAGAATTTGCTAAGTTAATGTGGGGAGAGTTTGAGATAGACATGATGGGAGAATTAAACTATTTTTTCAGACTCCAAATCAAGCAAACTATAGAGAAAATCTTTATCAATCAAACTAGATATATAAAGAAAATACTTAAAAAGTTTGGAATAGAGAATAATGAGCCAATCAAAAGCCTTGTGAGACCCTCATGTAAGCTTGACAAAGATGAAAATGGTAAAAATATCGATCTCAAACTTTATTTAGGTATAATTAGATCTTTACTCTATTTTATTATTAGTAGACCTGATATAATATTTAGCATTTATGTTTGTGCTAGATTTTAACCTAATCCTAAAGAATCACATTTATTTGTCGTTAAAAGATTTTTATATACTTAAATGGTACTTTCAATATTGGTTTATAATACTTTAGACATTCTTCTATTGAGTTTATTGGATTTTTTTTATGCTAATTTTGTTTGTTGGAAACTGATAGAAAAAGTATAAGTGAAATTAACCAATTTTAGGAGCTAATTTAATATCTTAGTTTAGTAAGAAATAAAATTCAGTAGCATTATCAATAGTAAAAATTGAGTATATTGCAATTTGAAGTTATTGTACTCAAATCTTATAGATTAAATAATAACTAGAAGATTATGATATTAAATTAAATAAAATTTTCGTAAGTTGTGATAATATAAGTATAACAAATTTAACTAAAAATTTAATTGAGTACTCAAGAACTAAACGAAATAAGATATTACTTCATAAAAGATCATATTCAAAATGGTGATGCAATGCTTGATCTTATAAGCATCAATAGATAATTCACAAATATCTTTACCAAACCCTTAAGTGAGGAAAGATTTAGTATGATTTGAAGAGAGTACTAGGAGTGTGTGGCCCCTTTATTTTAATAATTTTTTTGCCCCCTTTCTTTCTCTTTGAAACTCTCTGATTTATTTACTTCTTGAACCTCTTTTGATTGATTCCAAGTTGAATATTCCTTGCTTGTGATCCCTAGACTCATCTCATTACTTTAGATGTTGATTTTTCTTTTGAAAAAAATCTATATTGTTAGTTTAAGATCGAGCTCGAGTCGACTCGAGTAGAATTTATAAGTCGACTCCTAGTCTGGACCATCCATTTAAAGTCGAGCCATCCTTTTCCAAACTCCTTGATTCCTTCACTGTTTGCCTTGGGTCCCCCATACTATTTCACCAGACCTTTTTGAGCCCTCTTTTTGTTATTTTTCCTCGATTCCTTCCAGTTTTGAGCATGAATGAGCCCAACAAAGCAATTGACCCACTGGTTGAAGCTCCCCCATGTCCAAGACCAAGCTGAAAGAAGGACCAAAGCTTGAAATGATGCTCCTTCCCATCATCAGCCCATGCCTTCCCCACCTCAGCCTCATTACCCTCCATCCATAGTGCCTCTTGCCACTTGTGTTGTGACCACCGACTGCAAGATCAATTTTGATTCTTTGAAAGAGAAAATTTCATGATTGGATAGTGGATTAAGGAGCAAGGTTAGGACTTTTGTGCAGTGTTGACCTACCGACCTACCCCAACCTAGTTTAGGAGTCCGACAGCAGTCTTCATCAAGGATAGGGAGGTATTGAGCCTTCGATGAAGGGCACATGCATCATTTTGACCAAGAAGGGACTAGAATGAATCCTTCAACTATTGAGATAGAATGTTGCACCGGCCAAACCTTTAGATTGAGTGAGTGATTCTTGAGAGTCAGCAAGTTGATAAATTGGAGGAGATCTTGGTGAACTAACTGTCCATTGAGATGAGGCTTCTCTACCATATCATTGGGCAGACTCTCTTTTCGAAGATTGATAGGTTTGATTTCATTTTGGAGAAAGATGTGGCCATGATGCACCACATGATTCAGGGCATCCCCCTGAACCTCACAACCTTAATGTTTTAGTAGATGCAAGAGGCAGCTAATAGAGTGAAGTTATGTCTTCCATTTGGTATGGTTATCACACTGGTGTTTAGGAAGTATGGTGTATTCTTGAGGGAGAAACTATTAGAGTTTTGACGCACTCAGATACCTACAACAAATGATCCCTTCATCATATGGGGTACTAAAAGCTAAATGGTAGATGGGCTTGGAGAAACTCAGGATAGGAGAGGCAGAGAGATAGAGATGAAGCTGGATCCAGTAGACCAAAGTGAGATTCTAAGAGAATGTCTTAACCACCACCTATAGAGCCACAGACTCCATTTGCAGCAGCACCACCATCTTCCACACCCCCAATGACACCCATAAGAGCATCTCAGCTGACTTAGCCCTCCACTATATGATAGATAATGACCAGATGAGGAGGATAGCTGAGCTCATATTGGATGGATATAGGATAGATCGAGAGTAGTCAATGGCACCTCCGGCAGATCTGATACAGATCATCTCATTAGTTCAAATTGAGTTGCGAGGCTTGAGGACTGAGATGGCTAGCTTGATTAAGAGGGTAGTAGCTTTGATATAGAGAGCTAGACTAGAGGATCATAGAGATATATCAGATCTAGCACAAGAGGCTACTAGACTCAAGGGGAGGATAGAGCTTGGAGTTACTCAAATCCAATCTGAGATCAAAGAGTTAGAAGCTTCACAAAGATCAGAGATTTTCTCTCTCTTGACCTCGATGGGCCATCTGGTAGAGCAACTTGAAAGTGTCATGTCTAGAGCCACCACAATAGATGCCACCAGAGCTCATGGTCGATGCAGTTCGCCTGCAAGGTCTTCTTCACAACAGAGCCAACCAACCTAGCATGCTTAGCCTTTCTAGTCTTCTCAACTACCACAGCCCACTCCTAGACCATCTTTTGGGACTTACACTAGGTCTGATGTTGATTTTCCTACTCATGCACTTAGGCCCTCTAGTTGGACCTAGAGCAAGAAAGATAGAGCCTCATCATCTAGGGCTAGCTCTCCTTCGACTATCGAATTATCTTCTGACAAGGAGTAGGTCTAGAGTCTGTCCATTGTCTTTAGGATGCTCATTATTTTTTCTTGTTTTACTTTAGTGTATTTCTGTATTTATATTATTGTATTTATGCTATATCATGGTGTACCATAATGTATCTTTTTTTTATGAATAGTACATTCATTTTGTTCGATACCCTCATAAAGACATCTTTTATGAAATGAATAAATAATTTTCTTTATCTCTTGTGTTCTATCCTCATGTATATCTATGTTATATACTTTTTCGTTGATGACAAAAGGGGGAGAAAGAATGTGAAATGACAAGCAAATAATTGATAAGTAAGAACAATTGTTAATCAAAGAAAATAATTAAAGAAGACTAATTGAGCTCCAACTTTGAATTAATGTTATAATTGTTTTGATGTCTTGAATATATATTATAATTACTCTAATGCCTTGAATATATATTATAACTGCTCTGATGCCTTTAATGCATAAATTAATTTCTTTGGTAACATGAATTCAGCATTGCCTACTCTATTATATTTTCTCTTCTTTTTTAGCTCTATACATTCATTTTTAACTCTCATACACTTTATTTTTCAATGCCATTTCAGCTTTGAACATAATGCTTCAATTTCATTTTGCTCTATTACTTATCTAGGTCAACTTATCATACTCTGATACTGACTCAAGTTATCTTGATATATAGGTTTTCCACTCTGATACATAAGGTAAGATGAAATCTACTTTGATATATTTATATTAGCTGCATTATTTGCTTATACTCAAAGTTTTGCTATCATCAAAAAAGAAGAGATTATTAATCTATGAATTGATTTTGATAAATACAAAATATTTGAGTATATATTTTAGTACTAATAAGTTGTTGAAGTTCTTGTTGAGGTTATGTTAATTAGGAAGCAAGCCATATGAGAACACCTCTTGCAATACAAGTATTGGATGCCCTTGAGATGCCTTTACATAGGAGAGTGAGGAGGTTAGAGACAAGGAATTATGTCTCCATTTACCAAGAAGATAAGAGATGAATTAATGTGGTACTAGGACTCGCAAAGTTGGATTTTCATATGTTGCAATCGATTCATAGAGAAATTTGGAGCACCTTTATGGCTACATCTCAACATATATTTGCTCAAAAATATATGGAAACCTAGAAACTAAATGATTGTCAGTTGTTGATAAACTTACACATATTCTGCATATATATGAAAGCTTGCATTTGTGAGTACATAGAAACACATCATATATTCTAGTAATTTTGAAATTGTACCAATTCCATATATATTCATGTCCAAGTACAAGTTAGATTAATATTTAGGGGGTGGCATAGTGAGACTGATCACAATTGCAGGAATAGGTTCGACTCTCTTGGTTAGAAAGTGAAATTTGCTTAGTATGAACTTGAGTCTTACTTCACACTCACCAAATCATGAAATAAGAAGAAGCACTTTTTCATTTTCATTTATTTTAATAGGCTTAGCACCCTTCAGTATTCTTCTAGTGAAGCAGAGGTGAGAAGCATCCTCACAAGCAGCCAAAGATAGGCGAGGAAAAAATTCCTTTGAGAAAGATTAGTGCAATTAGAAAGTGAGTCAGTGAAAACTCATTCCCAATTAGAAAAAAATAATAGAATAGATATAAATAAGAAAATCTCAATGACCTGGTTCCATTACTTTCTTTTTTTTTTGGATAAGCATAGTCGGGGAAATGGTAAAATTTTGATTCAATGTATGTGATGACCCAGCCCATCTGAGAGCTGATCCTAGTTTGACCGGTCCAGAAACACACTAGAGGCCCAACTAAAAATAAGAAGATTAATTGAGCACAATGCATGTGCTGGTAGAAGAGGCAAATTCCCATTGGGGGTCACCTTTGTTGATAAGATAAACTTAATTTAAATTAGAAATTTAATTTTGAATTAAAAATTCAAGTTGGGTAGTTATGGATAGATAGAGATGAAGATGTTATCTTGATTGGTTGTTATCATGTTTTATCTATTTATATTTTAAATTAAATTTTAAGGCACAAGGAATGTAATCAATCCATTAAGAAAATAAATGTCTTATTGTTTCATTCCTTCCAAGCCTCACTCATTTTTCTTCCTTTTCCCTTATTTAGGATTTCTTCTTTTATCAATTTGGTATCATAGCCAGATCGAGATGGTCGAAAGAGGTGGTCAAAAGAGGCTATGTTGAGCTTCAAGATGATTCGACGCTGTAGGTGGGGCAACACAACATCCTGCAAGATGCGAGAAGGAAGGACAAGAAGGTGCTCTTCATCATCTATTAAGGCATAGATAAAGTCAATTTTGAGAAGATCTCCACCATGACAACCTCCAAGGAAGCATGGAATATTCTCCAGAAGGCCTACAAAGGCATTAACAAGGTGAAAAAAAATTGCCTTCAAATGCTGTGAGGAGAATTTGAAGCCTTATAGATGAAGAAATCTAGGAGCATCTCAGACTATATCATCAGACTTCTGATGATCATAGACCAACTTCAGAGGAATGGCGAGAAGTTGGAAGACATCTAGGTAATTGAAAAAATTTTGCAGTCGTTAGATGATAAATTTTATTATATTGTTGCAGCCATTGAAGAATTAAAAGATCTAGAGAAGATGTCAGTGGATGAGCTTATGGGATTATTGCAAGCCCACGAGCATTGCATCAATAAGAAGAAGTAGGAAACAGTGGAACATGCTCTTAAAATAAAGCTCTCATTAAAAGGAGTATGGGAAAGCCTAAAGGGTGATGGAAACCCAAGCGATCAGGGCCATGACAAAGGCTGAGGTCATGGTAGAGACTACAAGTGTGGCCATAGCCATGGAAGAGGAGGATGGGACAGAGATAAAGCAAATCAAAACAATAGACATGGGAGATTAGATGCGAAAAGTTAGAGGTATAAATCTAAAGTTCAATGTTACACTTGCAAAAAATATAGAGATTATTCCTTTGAATATTTTTATAATAAAAATAATCAAGTTCAAGAAGCAGTTAATTATATTAAGAAAATAGAAGAGGATCCTTTATTATTTTTGGCTTATAAAGGATATTAAGTCAGCAAGTAGAAAAGTTGGTATTTGGATAGCAAGGCAACTAATTACATGTGCGATCATAAAAGTATGTTTGCAAAGTTAGATGAATTGATGGAAGGACAAGTCTCTTTTGGAGATTCTTCAAAGGTTCTAGTGAAAGAGAAAGATAAAATTTTGATCTGCCTTAAAGATAACAATCATCAATTTTTACTGATGTGTATTATGTTCTGGATATGAAGAGTAATATTTTGAGTTTGGGACAATTGTTTGAAAAAGATTATGATATCCATATGAAAAATAAGAAGCTTTATTTGAGAAATAATACTAATGACTTGATTGCCCAAGTAGAGATGTCAAAGAACAGGATGTTCATCCTCGATATAAAAAATGATGTAGCCAAGTGCTTGAAAGTTTGTGTGAACGATACCTCATGGTTGTGGCACTTGAGGCTTGGGCATCTCAACTTCTATGATCTCAATATGTTATCAAACAAGCAGATGGTCCATAGCTTGCCTCATATCGACCACCCCAATTAGTTGTGTGAAGGTTGTGTTCTCGGCAAACAACTTAGAAGATATTTTTCATATGAGGTGAGATATAGAGCAAAGAAGCTACTTGATCTCATTCACACAGTTGCATGTGGACCTATTGTCCCCACATCATTTGATAAGCATCTATATTTTCTAACTTTTATTGATGACTGTACAAGAAAAATCTAGGTATATTTTTTGAAAAAGAAAGTAGAAGTCTTTAATATGTTCAAAAAGTTCAAGACCATTGTTGAAAATGAGATTGGCTATTCCATCAAAGTCGTTCACTCAGATCTAGATGACGAGATCACCTCCAATTCATTTGAAGTATTTTATGAAGAGAATAGAATTCAGCTTCAACTGACTACCCCTTATTCACCCCAGCAAAATGGCATAGTGGAGAAGAAGAACAGCACTATTCTCAATATGATGCGAAGTATAATTAAAAGCAAAAATTTGTCAAAAGAATTTTGGATCTAGACGATAGCTTGCTCTGTCTATATTTTAAATCAGTGTCCTACAACAAGCTCAGAGAATAAAACCCCACAAGAAGCATGGATGGGAAGGAAGCTAAACATGAAGGTCTTCGAATGTGTAGCTTATGCACATATTTTAGAGCAGAGGAGAACCAAACTAGATGATAAAAGTTCAAAGCTCATCTTTATTGGGTACAGTACTGAATCCAAAGTTTATAAGTTATTTCATCCTAACAATTCAAAAACTATGATTAGCAGAGATGTAGAATTCAATGAGGAAGATGAATGGAGTTGGCACAACAAAGTTGGCCAGATCATGAGAGAAGAGCAAGCCCAGATTGAAGTTGAAAAATCTTCACCTGCTACTACACCACCATCAACACCAATACCTTCATTGACACCATCATCACCCATTTCATCGGGTTCATCATTGGATAGGAGTCCAAGAGCACTACAAAAAATGAGAAGTCTAAAAGAACTATATGAGAGGTAACAGATGAAGTACATTTTGTTTGCCTCTTTGCAGATTGTGAGTCTGTTAAGTTTGAAGATGCCATAAAAAGTGAAAAGTAGAAGCATGGCATGGATGAAGAAATGAAAGTTATTGACAAAAATTGCACATGGGAGTTGACTGCTCTTCCTAAAGGAGAAAAAGAAATCAGAGTGAAGTAGGTGTATAAAGTGAAGAAGAATGCAAAAGGCATGGTGGAGAGACATAAGCCAAATTGGTAGCTAAAGGATACAAGCAGAAGGTTGGAATTGACTATGATGAGGTATTTTAGTATTCATATGGAGGCTATTCGATTAATTTTATCTTTTGCAACACAATATAAATAGTCAATTTTCCAAATTGACATAAAATCGGCTTTTTTGAATGGCTATACTGGTGAGGAGGTTTATGTGGAGCAACCGGTAGTTTATGTGATAGAGGGGCATGAGTCAAAGATCTACAAATTAAACAAGACATTATATGGTCTAAAGCAAGCGCCAAGGGTATGGAATGTAAGAATTTGATGCACATTTTAAGAAAAATGGCTACATCCAGTGCCCATATAAAAGTGCCCCCTCTACATGAAATCCAATGAGGAGGATATTTTACTAATCTCTTTATATGTAGATGATTTGATTTTTATAGGTAACAATCTGGCGATATTCAAAGAATTCAAGCAAGCCATGATTTCGGAGTTCGAGATGATAGACAATAGCCCTATGTCATACTTCCTTGGGATTGAAGTTATGCAAAGTAAAAAAAGATATTTTTATATCTTAGGAGGCCTATGCGAAGGGGATACTGAAAAGATTTAAGATGGAGGATTGCAAGCTAGTTTGCATACCAGTTGAATGTGGGACCAAATTATCAAAGCATTATGATGGAGCGATAGTTGACCCAACATATTTCAAGAGTTTTGTTGGGAGCTTGAGATACTTGACATGCATAAGGCCAGATATCTTCTATGATGTCAGGCTATTTAGTCGCTTCATGGAAGAGCCAAAGTCGACACATTTAAAAACTGCAAAGTGAATTATGCGCTACATTAAAGGTACTCTCAATCACGGACTTTTCTATTCAGTTTCTAACAATTTCCATTTAGTTGGCTACTTAGACAGTGATTAGGATGGAGATCTAGAAGATCACAAAAGCATGATCGGATTCACATTTTGTTTAGATGATACCGCATTTATATAGATTTCAAAGAAACCATTGATAGTGGCACTTTCAACATGTGAAGTTGAATATATTGCAGCCTCTTCATGTGTATATCATGCCATATGGCTATAAAATCTTTTGAAGGCAATACAACAATCGCAAGATGATGCTACCAGAGTCTATATTGACAACAGATTGGTGATTGCACTAGCCAAGATCCAATCTATCATGAACGAAGCAAGCACATTGATATACATTGTCATTTTATTCAAGACCAAATCAAGAAGAAGGAGATACAATTAGAGTATAACAAGTCCGAAGATCAAAGTGCAGATATTTTCATAAAGCCCCTAACTCTGAAGTATTTTGCAAATTGAAGAATTCACTTGGAGTCATTGATGGAAGAGAGTTAAGTTTAACGGGGGATGTTGATAAGATAAACTTAATTTGAATTAGAAATTCAAGTTAATAGTTATGAATAAATAGAGATGAAGATGTTATCTTAATTGGTTATTATCATGTTTTATCTATTTATATTTTAAATTAAATTTTAAGACTATATATAATGTATCATAGGAAATATAATCAATCCACCAAAAAAAAATAAAAGTCTCATTGTTTCATTCCTTCCAAACCTCATTCTTTTTTCTTCCTTTCCCCTTATTTAGGATTTCTTTTTTTATCAACCTTCCTCTCTGATTCTTTCGATAGGAATTCAAGTTCGAGGAGGACTCGGATGCCTCTGCCATTTTATCTACGGACATCACACCGCCCCCTTAGATCCCACATCGAAGTTCATTGGAGTTTGCTAGTGATTTAACTGAGCTCTCATCCAGACTATTTCCACCACCACCACAACCAAACATTGCCAAAGCAAGGTAATATCTTCCATTTGACAATCATCATCTACTTCTTCCCTAGCTGTTAGATTGTGCTCATTGGCCACCTAACTACCAGATTTTTTCAAAAGGGAGGCAGGGTGGTCCCTCATTTTCAGATCCACCAGCCTTGTTTCTTCCTTTCTTCCGAGCCATGTCCATCACTGGCATTTGTCACCAAGACCCTCTGCTGCTTTCCTATGACCAAGCACTGGAGTCCTAGCCGTCGAAGAGTGAGCTAGAATGTCACACCCCCAACCCAAGATCACGAGTCCAAGGTCATCGCAACCGCCACAAATTTATGAAGAACTCTCTCCACAAGCATGCAAGATATCTCATCACGATATCAATGCATCACAGCAGAATAAAATCAAAAATTATTATTCAACTTTAATTCAAATAATTAAATCAACTGTCTTACATCCAATAAAGTTTCACTAAAAATAAAATAATAGATCTAATTTCAATGAAGTTGACAATGCTAAATCTCGCCTCTAAAAGCTCTGTCCCAACATTATTACCCACGCTGGCAATTAATTATCTGAATCTGAAAATAAAAAGAAAGATAATGAGCTAGACAGCTCAGTAAGTAATAAATATCTCAACTAGACATTTCAGATATTATATGATATTCAAAAATAAATACTGTGAATAAATATAAAAATATATTTCATGCTAATTCAATGCAAATTTAATCTTTTCAAATATTCATATATAATATAATCATAAATCTGATTCGAATCAAAACACTCGTAACTCAACAGCCTCGACTAAGACCAACGTTTAACCTCCATTGATGGGATCCACTGAATATCAGTGTACAACCCCTACTGGTAGGGTCCACTAAACACCAGTGCACAACCCCCACTGACAGGGTCCACTAAATACCAGTGCATAACCCCCACTGACAGGGTCCACTAAATACCAGTGCATAACCCCCACTAGCAGGGTCCACTGAATACCAACGTATAATTCCCATTGGCGAGGCCCACTAAAACATAGTTAGGCTGAGAGCATAAATCTAATCTGTATCAAAATACTTTTGTATCATAATATATCATAATTTTCACTGAACATATGCATAATCAATAATCCATAGTATTTCAGAATCACTTTTCGTTCGAAACACAATTTCATAAATCATGCATAATTCTAAGAATAATTATTTACTTTCAAAATAAATATAAAATATCTCGAAAAGATGATTCATTAATTATCTTTCACAGATCACTGAATGAATAGATCAATTAACCTCTAGGAGATTCTTCAGTGCCTATTATCCAAAATTATATTCTTATATTAATTTTAATTTAAAATTAAATCTAACAAATTCCAGATCAAAATCCTACTTAGGATCGGACTCTTCACTAAACTCGATCAAAATTATAAAAAAGAAGCCTTTCACTATGCTAATCTTAGAAAGATAACTTGAGAGAGAAAAATCGACGAAGAGAGAAAAAATTTTAGAGAGAGAAAATCCAATTTTAGAGAGAGAAAATAGGGTTCAGGCTGAAGGGAGAGAAAAGAGAGAGAGAGAGGAGAGAGAAAATTCTTTCTCTTCTTTTTTGTTCTTTTTCTTCCTATGGTTTCTTTTGGGCGAAACAGGGACCGTGTGGTCCCCCTTGTTCGACCGATCAGAAGCATGATCGGCACGGCGGTGGTCGACGGCAGGAGGGGCTACGATGGTGCAGCTCGAAAGAAGCCAGATCGATGGTCGGCGGTGACCACCGGCACTAAAAATCAAAGAAAAGAGGGGTGGAAACAAGGGACTTTTTCCCCAACAAAATCCGATGAACTCGGTCGCCAGCGATCGTGCACACAGGCAAGGGAAGGAAGGGGGAGAAAATAGGAAGAGAAGTCGGGGCTTACCTCAAGCTCCAATGACCTCTCCAGCGAGAAATTGAGGTGAGCACGGTGACGGCTTCCGTGAGCGATTTTTGGCAATCCTCGTTGTTTTGACTCCTGATTTCTTTGGTGGGGGGAGAGAGAAGAGTCTCGGAGGGGAGGAGTTTGACTCCTCCTCGGGGTGTTTTTCGACTCCGATTAGGAGCCAGTCGGGAGGAAGAAGAAGACTCTCAGGAGTCTTCTTCATTTTTTTTTTGTTGGGCTTTGTGGGCCTTTGAGCTGGGTTTAAGGCCGAAATAGGCCGGATATTACATTCTTCCCTCTTAAAAATAAATTTCATCCTCGAAATTTTTTTTTCTACTTAAGTCCTCAAAAATTCAAATTACTTTTACGTTAAATCATGTCTTCCTCTAATTTCAAAATCGAATCTTTCATCATAATATCTATCAAATCAAATTACTGTTCTGATCAGTTTGAGAACAATTTAGACTATTATGCTTTCGTTGCGCACTCTGATTCAGTCCACTAGTACACATATGTCAATTTAAGTTTCTAAATTATATCATGATCAATATAAATCATTATCCCAATGTCTCTAATGTCTATCCACCTATACTCATGTCTGATTCTATATGTCATATAGTTTATCCACTTATGCTCTGATACCATATTAATTGTCACACCCCTGACCCAAGATCGCGAGTCCAAGGTTGTGGCAACCACCATATACTTATGAAGAACTCTCTCCACAAGTATGCAAGGCATCTCATCACGATATCAATGCATCACAGTAGAATAAAATCAAATAATTGTTATTCAACTTTATTTCAAATAATTAAATCAACTGTCTTACATCCAATAAAGTTTCACTAAAAATAAAATAATAGATCTAATTTCAATGAAGTTGACAATGCTAAATCTCGCCTCTAAAAGCTCTATCCCAATATTATTACCTATGCTGGCAATTAATTATCTGAATCTGAAAAATAAAAAGAAAGATAATGAGCTAGACAGTCCAGTAAGTAATAAATATCTCAACTAGACATTTCAGATATTATATGATATTCAAGAACAAATACTATGAATAAATATAAAAAAATATATTTCATGCTAATTCAATACAAATTCAATCTTTTCAAATATTCACATATAATATAATCATAAATTTGATTCGAATCAAAATACTTGTAACTCAACAGCCTCGATTATAACCAACGTTTAACCCCCATTGGCGGGATCCACTGAATACCAGCGCACAACCCCCACTGATAGGATCCACTAAACACCAGCACACAACCTCCACTAGCAGAGTCCACAAATATTAGTGCACAATCCTCACTGACAGGATCCACTGAGTACCAACGTATAATCTCCATTGACGAGGCCCACTAAAACATAGTTAGGCTGAGAGCATAAATCCGATTTGTATCAAAATATTTTTGTATCATAACATATCATAATTTTCACTGAACATATGCATAATCAATAATCCATAGTATTTTAGAATCATTTTTCATTCAAAACATAATTTCATAAATCATGCATAATTTTAAGAATAATAATTTACTTTTAAAATAAATATGAAATATCTCGAGAAGATGATTCATTACTTACCTTTCACAGATCACTGAATGAATAGATCGATTAACCTCTAAGAGATTCTTCAGTACCTATTATTTAAAATTATATTTTTATATTAATTTTAGTTCAAAATTAAATCTAACAAATCCCAGATCAAAACCTACTTAGGATCGGACTCTTCACTAAACTCGATCAAAATCATCAAAAGGAAGCCTTTCACTATGCTAATCTTAAAAAGATAACTTGAGAGAGAAAAATCCATGAAGAGAGGGAAACAATCTAGAGAGAGAAAATTCTAGAGAGAGAAAGTCCAATTCTAGAGAGAGAAAATAGGGTTCAGGCTGAAGGAAGAGAAAAAAGAGGGAGAGAGAGAGGGGAGAGAAAATCCTCTCTCTTTTTTTTTTCTTTTTCTTTTCTTTTTCTTTTTCTTTTCTTTTCCTTTTTTTTTTCTTTTTCTTCCCATGGTTTCTTTTGGGCGAAACAGGTACCGTGTGGTCCCCTCTTGTTTGGCCGATCAGAAGCGTGGCCGGCACGATGGTGGCTGACGGCATGAGGGGCTGCGATGGTGCAGCTCGGAAGAAGCCAGACTGACAGTCAGCGGTGACCACCAGCACCGAAAAATCAAAGAAAAAAGAGGCGGAAACAGGGGACTTTTTCTCCAATAAAATCCAACGAACCCGATCGCCGGCGATCGTATACACAGGCAAGAGAAGGAAGGGGGAGAAAAGAGGTAGAGAAGCCGGGGCTTACCTCGAGCTCCGATGACCTCTCCAACGAGAAATTGAGGTGAGCACGGTGACGGCTTCTGCGAGCGATTTTCAGCAATCCTCGTCGTTTTGGCTCCTGATTTCTTTGGTGGGGGGAGAGAGAAGAGTCTCTCCTTTAAATAAGATCGAAGGGAAAGAGTTTGACTCCTCCCCAGGATGTTTTCCAACTTCGATTAGGAGCCAGTTGGAAGGAAGGAGAAGACTCTCGGGAGTCTTCTTCGGTTTTTTTTTTTTTTTGTTGGGTTTTGTGGGCCTTTGGGCTGGGTTTAAGGCCCAAATGGGCCGGGTATTACATAGAACCTACCATTGGCCCCTTCTTCGGTCCCATTTTTTGGTTGTTTCCAGCACCTCCTTCTGCAAGCTGCTATCACCGTATCACCGTCACCGGCCATCTTTCATAGTAGCCCAGCCACCGATCCTCCACATAGCAGCCACCACCATGGCCACTGTCAAGCGCATGAGGCCCGTCCTCTATTCAAGAGAGGGACTAGCTTGAGCTCCCTTGTTTTGCCAAAGAAAACAAGAAAAAAAAAGAAGAAAAAACCCAAAAAGAGGGAGAATTTTCATGCATTAGTGACTTAAGCCATATGTTAATTTAACTTTCACATGTTTTTATTAAGAATATTGTAGTTCGAAAGTCTAAACTCTTTAATTTATTTATTTATTAAGCAACACAAGCAACAGGCAATAAGAAATCACAAATGCAAGTTAATTCCCAATAAAAATGTATGGTTCTGTATATTATTTAATCTTCTTGACTATGGCAACAACTTTATAAAAAATATTGTGGACCTTTCTTCAGAATTTCACATTAATCTTGCATACTTATCCATCAAGATTGCTGATTTTCTCTTGGATCATATCAACATGAGCTTGCACAGTTGATTTTGTGACACAACAATGCTTCATGAATAAGTCATAAATAGTAATCTAGTTACTAAAAGAATTACACTCAGTTGATTTAATCACCAATGAATAGCCTGGAGAATCATCCAGCTACTAAATAAATGATTAAGCAACTCCAGCAATGAGCAATAATAAATTGCAAATGCAAACAAAGGTGTGTGATTCATCATGATATTCCTGAAGACCAATTCGTTACTTTTATTACTGAGGAGCAGAACTGATGAGAAAGCGTCCTGGCAGAGATCATGGTAGGAAAAAAAAAGAAAGAAAAGATCTTTCAACAAGCTACTTGATAGATATTATAAATACAATGACGGTGCAACTTGACTAGATGAATGTCACAAATGCACCCCACTTGATATATATTACAAGTAGTAAAACCACTCACATATGGGGGCGAATTAACAGCTGCAGCAATTGGAGGATGATTATCTTGTCGTCCACAATGCAGAAGTTGTTCCTCCAAGCTTTGCCTCATCATCATTTCCTAAAGTTGATGGGACATGTTGTCTTATCTTAAAATAATGATGAATTAGACTTGGTTCTTTTTTTTTTTTTTCTTTCTCAGAAAAGCAAAGCCACCATCCAGCACCGTGAACAAAATAGAAGCGTCACGTAAATTATTATAATGACGTTATTGGCTTTTCTCGCTAATGGTACTTGTCATTTGCGAACTCCATGCCAGCATGAGCATGATGAGAGATGGGTAGGTGCCGCTAAAAATTATCATATATACCTTCCCTTGCTTAATGCGTGTCACACCTTTAATCGAGATCTTCATTTCCTAAAGTTCTTTTCTATAAAGGAAGACGGAGGCTAACAGATCTACTGCCATTCTTCGTTGTGATGCAGATGGAACCATTCGCTTCTTTGCAGACTGGGTGATTCCTTCATTCAAAATTATTTATTACCTCTGAATCTTTAGGTTACCTCTCTCTCCTCCACACAGATGTTTGTTCTCTGAACCAATAAACAAACATTGAAGAACGTTTTTCTTTCAATCTCACATGGATGATTTTTCAATTGATGCAAATTTCTGTGCTAGGGAGTTGAGATGTATCGTCATAAACTAAACTTTAAATTAAAGATGGATAATTGTGTTTTATTATATCAGCATGTACGACAGTGGCCAACAAAGGTAAGACTGCCACCATCGTGTGTCGGATTTATCTCATGATAGGTAAGGCAATAACACACTTGGATAAGGCCAATTAAAATCAAATGTGCCACCAAATATATATGTAAGTGAATATGGGTGGGATCCTTGTGTTTTGGGTATCTATTTAAAAATTTTCATGAATGGTTTGGAGGTAAATTTGTCCAACTAAAAATTTACCCAAGTCCTTGGATGCTTATAGCTTGACATGTCTCATTTGCTAATCTGATAAGTAGAAACCTCGTGCCCAAAAATATTAGTTTTTAAATGGGCTTTTGGCTAGGCCTTTATAAAATTTGACATTTTTTTGTACCAAGCCAGGCCTACGATCAGCTCTACTCATAGGTACATTGACTTGCAAAAAGGTATATATCTCTCTACTCATCCCCCCCTATACATTGGCTCTTCACAAAAGTCTCTATATGGCTCAAAATTTGAACTAAATGTGGTGGTGATGGGAAGTGATTGCCTCACCCTGCTGAAGGTTTTGAGATGGGGTGATGACATCCCTTATGGTATTTTTACCCTTATCACGTGAGTTTGGGTCGTTGACAATCGCCTCATCATTCATCATATAGGGACATATGCCAAGCATGGCATGTTGCGCCAAGCATGGTGCATCATGCTGTGATGCCAAATAGTCATCGATCTCTATGATGGAATAACGTGGTGGCCAGCTACCAAGAGTTGTCCAGCCCTCTACGGTGTAAAACATGCACTACAAATGATCCCGACTCCTTACAAAGGACTTGTCGAAGGCTAGCTCCAGAATTTGAAGTCAATAGCTTTGTATGTACCTATTTGGAAGTAAATCAAGCTGCTAACTTAAAAGCAAACTAGGCATGTAGTAGCACAGCATCGTGGATTGAGGAATGTTATACAGCTAGCACATATTTTATATTTATATATATATAGATCTAAATAAATAAAAAAAACCAATGAAAGGATAATAGAATGCTTATGAACTGCTAAAGTGAATACTTGAGATGGTTTTGAATTTTAGACTAAGATGTTGAATGAATTGACATGCACGGACATTGTTATTCATTTTGAACTGCTCTGCAAATTCAAAAGACAAACAGAGGACAATAGTGCTCTGTCTTTAATTAATATATTTTATCTCTCTTATCCCCCAACTCCTTTGAGACCTTTTCCAATTAATTTAGTTTTCTAAATAATTTTGTCAATTTTTTATTAGTTTATATTTTAAAATGTACATGTATTGGATGTAGTTGGTTTCTTTGTTAAGATAATATATGTAGGAAACATACATAGATATATGCATTCACACAAATCTACTGCAATCTCAATCCAATCACTTCATCTAGAAAATTTGTTTTTATAGTCAATGCTTCTATAACTCAAAGAGTGCTTTCTCTGTTGGTCTTCTTCTTCTCAAATTCAACACTATATAATTTTATTATTATTGTTTAATAAAAGAAGCAATGGACATCCTCAACAAACCAACCTGGATGAGTCAAGTGTTTGCAAGTATTTTTTGCGATCTTGCCTTATTTATTACTTCTAGCATACTATATATAAAGAGATCTTTGGGTGATCCACCACCACCTACAGTTCTAGTCATCTCACATGCAATCATATAAGATGGAGTTTTATACCCTATTATTGATCAGGATTTGGGACTTTCTCAAGGATTAGATAGTCAATTAATTCTATTTCTTTTACCTTCAAATTTTATATATCTGCACTCTCAAAAATGATATAAAGACCCTAAAGCCATCTATATTTACTCTTATCTCTTAGAGAGGGAGAAAGAGTCTACACTCAAAATGCCAAACTCTGTAAGATGTGTCTTTACTTGCAATTTTAAATTCTAAAAGTGCACATGTTTTTATGTATTTTAAAAGGAAGGATAGAGATTTCATTTTAAATTAGGAATCCATGCCAAGCCCCCCGATCTGAAATCACAAGTCAAGGATCATGGCAATCTCCGTATACTCATGGAAGCCTCTCTCCACAAGCATATAAGGTATTTCAAATATGATATCAATGCATCATAGTTAAATTAATTTAAATAACTAAAAGTTGAAATTTAATTAATTAACTAATCTAACAGATAATGAAATTTAAAAGTCTTACATCAAATAAATCTCTACTAAAAATTTAAAATAACAATATTAGACCTAAGTTCAACAATATTGATTGTGCTAAATCTTGTTTCTACTCTCACTCCTGAGTGATACCCCACATGTTGGAAAAAGGATAGGAGAGCTAAAAGGAGATAGATGAGACACTAAGCCAAATTTATACAAATATTGCATATTAACAAATATCAAATCTTATATAATTTACAGGACTCGCTCATCTAATTGATATTGCTGATGTTTTATCTAATCAATCCCTTCAAATCATAATCACAACCTTAGCCAAGTACATACATCCTGTATATCTAAAAAAGAAAGAGAAAGAGGGGGATAAGCTTTACAGCCTAGTAAAAATTCTCACACACCAATATTAATATAATAATAATAAATGAGAAAATAATAATGATTGTTACTCATATAAGTCACATGCTAATAAATACCATAATTCATAAAACATGTATAGCAAATATGTCTTTTTGTGCAATAAGCCATATCATACAATTATCTCAGACCAACATACATCGGATCCGTTTATATTAAGGTGCTTGGCTTTGGACTACCATGATCATATTTCAAGCTCGTGATAAGGTAATAAAAATGGCTAGTCCTATGAACTACCACAATCATCCATGCAAAAAGTAACAAAGTGGCTAGTCCTGTGGACTACCACGACCATGCTTCAAGCCCATGATAAGGCACTAACAAAGTGGCAAGCTAGAGGACCACAAATACTCAACTTTGAACTACCATAATCATGTTTCAAGCCTGTGGTAAGGCATCAATAAAATGGCTAGTCCAGAGTACTACAACCTTACATATAATCACATAATTCAATTACAAGCTTTTTAGATATTGTAATTCAAAATTACATTATTGTAAAACTCGATGCACATGATTTTCAAAATCCATCCAATATAGGATTAGTGATATGTTATACATAGCTTCATACAAAATCATATATATACTTAACAAAAAAGTATATGACATGTAACCATCAAAACCACATAAATCAAATCATCGATAATCAAAATAATTTTAATATAAATAGCTGAATAATGTCCAAGAATTTTTATCTCTATCGATTTCTGACTCAAGCTTAGTAATAGATCAATCTCTTGATCTACGAACTCTAGGTCAAGGTGTTTCGCTCGGCACCTTATGCAGATAATTGCACCTTTACATAATCAAGGCCATTATAGATGATCATGGATGATGAAAATTATAGAAAAACACCTAAACATTATGGTCCCAGACCACTTTTAGGGTGAACCAATTAATCCAGATTTATCAAGACATCTAGATCCTAGTCCACAGGATTTCTAGAGAAAGAAATTCATGAAGAGAAAGAAGAAATTTAGAGAGAGAAATATATAGAGAGAGAAAGTGAAGAAAGAAGGTAGGGAGGAGAGAGAAATACAGAGTGAGAGACCAACAAAGAGAGAGGAGAGAGGAAAGAGAGAGAAAACTCTCTCTTGTTTTTTTTTCCTTTTTTCTTTTCTTTCCTTTTCTTTTTCTTTTTCTTTTTCTTTCTTTTTCTCTTTCTCTTGTTTTTCTTCTTTGCTCTTCTCTATTGAAATAGAGGAAGAGGTTAGGCCGATCGACTCTCATGGCTGAAGCCCTAGACTACCACGACCAACATGGCTTCGACTATGGCAGCTTGGTCCTTGGCAACGAAATTGAGTCCAAAATCAGCGATAGCGACCGGCCAGCAAAAGGAAGGAAAGGAAGAATAGGGGAGGCTTGGTTCACAGAATCTGACAACCACCCAACCAATGAGGACTCAAGGAAGGCCGAAAGAAGGGAAAGAGGTTCAAAGGCCATACATTGTCTCTGGTAAGGTATTTGGTCCTCTTTTCTGATGAAAAGTCATTATGATTTTCAAAAATATCTAGAAGAAATCCAAGGAAATCTCATGGATTTCATCGGTGATTTATCGAGGATTGAGAGGTGATGCTTAAGGAGAGGACTCGAGGGCCTTTTATAGACCTAGTCCAAGGGTTTTCGTCAAAGTCCGACGAGCCCAGGACTCCTTTTCCTAACCGAATATGGAGAAGAAAGCAGACTCCATCAAGAGTCTACCTCCCAGCCTCACATGTAAGTCACATGAGGTTTCATTCCATTTTATGGGCGGGGTGCTTTAAAACTTGTGCAGAAAAAATAAGGGACCAAGTCTTACATTCTCTCTCCTTAAAATAATTTCAACCTTGAAATTAGCATACCTAAGGTTTCAAACATTAAAAAAAATATATAACCCTCATATTATCCTTGAGCTTCCAAATTGTCTTCTTCTCATAGTGCTTGCTCCACAAGTCCTCAATATAAATGATTATGTAGTATTTAATAACTAGTTTCTTTCTATCCATACGATAACAAATTTCTTTAATCTCTTAATTAATCTTGGCTTAAAATTTCATAATTCTTGCCCATGAAATTGTTTGTTTTTGATTAATTTCACATGAAAATCGAAATCGACCCAACCTACTCTTAATAAAAATAGAAGAGTGTTGGAGCATTAGATGCTCACCATAATCTACAGTCTTCTTTGTCCTCTTAACTTCCTACATAATGTAACAATAAAACTCTTATCATAGAAAAGCCTCAAATTCATTCAAATAAATGAAGTAACAATGTCAAGCTAAGAAAATGATATCTATCCCAAGAAAATATTCTACATCCGAACTCAACCAAGGATTATCAATCCATGAACCCTAAACTTGAGATGCTCAAAATTTTTTTGACCATTACTAATAACAAAAGAATGAATCACTGAAGATGGCATTGCAACATTTAGATGAGCCCAAGGATCAACAACCTTATCCTTTCGTTTATCAATGGCGGTCTCTTTTATTGAAATCAAATCTCCACTCATAACACTCATTAAGTTAGACTTTGTATTTTTAACTAGTTTTAATATAAGTCAACCACCACATTTCTGCGGTGCTATCTGATCTAAATCCATTGAATTCTCTAAAGTTACTGGATGAATTCCTAACAAGAATATTGCTTTGTATCAAAATCTAAAAAGATCCAACCTTTCAAGTTTTTGATAAATTTAGAGCAAGACTTTTAAGTTTCTTTGTCCCTTATTATTCCTTGGGCATATCATATCAAAATTAATCCTTGATCCACTTCCATATTTGAAGCCCTTGTATAAAATATATTACTTATCTAAAATCCCATAAATCTAGAATTAATTGGAGTGAGAAACCCTAGATTTACCTGACAATCAAGCAAACAATTCTAAACCAATCTTTCTTTTTAAAATAAGATTTACTCTGAACCTCAACATATTAAAAAACTTCAAATCAACATCCCTATGAGTAGAATTAATTTGGTTATTCTACATAGAACTTCCTCCATTATGACCCTTAGCTTCAATAAATAAATCGACACATGGAATCTTGTCTCTTATATGTTAAGACTCCTATAAGTCTTCCAAAAATTTCTTAGAAGTATAAACTCTGATTTAAAATCTAGCATAGCCAATAATCTCCAACAAAAATAAGAAAATCAAGTAGGCTGATCCAAGAATGATAATTTTAGATTATCAAAGATTCTATCATGATGTATATCTCATGTCCTTTTAAAAATCTAAACCAATCAATAGAATCCAATGTCAATATACTACATAATATACCAATAGGTGCAATCCCTGAAGAATATTCCACACGCTAAATAACTTATCGCTAAAATCCAAAATTTGCAACCGAACAGCCAGCAACAAAACTAGAGGGGCTATTATGATTTGCACCAACATCAAATTCAAAATTTCAAAATCATCTAAATAATAATTGAATAAGTGCACACCATAATATACCGATATCACAAACGATACTCCAGGGTCAACATCTCTTACTATTAGATCAGCTCCACATATCATGATTCGAAAAGATAATTTTTTTAGCCCTTTTTACACTCATCATATACCAACTTATGCATCGATTTTTATCACCATGCTTAATGAGCTGAAACCCTAGCTTTGAACTCATTTCTACTATATCCCTCAAGTCCTTAGTGATCTTAACCTTAAGTTTTGAATCCAACTATGTCACAGTCTCAAGTAATCATAACCTAAGCTCTGATATCATTCTGTTATGCTCGAATCCAGTACCCGGGTTGAGCACGTGATGGCTGCACATTTTTTAAGGGAAGCCCTAAAGAATATGCAAGGCTTATAAAATTTATTA
>NC_026000.2:130844352-130896538 GCF_000442705.2 Elaeis guineensis
GGCCACGACCCTGCTCCACTTCCTATGACGGATTCCGCGCAGCTCCATCATTCCCTAACAAGCCACAGTAACCGTCGCCGCCCTGCCCCACTTCCTGTGGCGGATTCCGCACAGCTCCACTACCCCCTTGCAGGCCACAATAACGGCCACGAACCTGCTCCACCTCCTGCGACGGATACCGGGCGATTCTCCCATCCGCTGGCAAGTCACGACCACGGGCGCTGCTCCACTCCCTACAACTGATTCCACGTGGCGAGCTGCGGTGATGGCCACGATTCCGCTCCACTACCTCTCGCAATAAATTCTCCTGACCACGGACGGCCCACTACCAGACAGTTACAGGTGTCGCCATCAATCCGTTTCCCCCTTCGCCTATAAAAGGGGGACTCAGATACGTTATTCTTTAAGCTCATTTCTTATCTCAAAACTCTGCTAAATTTTCCATTCAAGCACTCCATTCTTGTTGAGGCAGAGAACTGACTTGAGCGTCGGAGGATCTTGCCGGAGCAACCCCACCTCCGTTTAGACTTCCTTTGCAGGTCCCGGCGGCGACCGCGGCTTCTCCGACTCCAGCTTCTCCGGCGCAAGTAGATTTTTGCACCAACAGGATTGGCGCTAGAGGAAGGGTGCGAACCTTCGCAACACCCTTGTTCTTAAAGGAGTGTTCAACGGAGCTGCCTCCGACCGCCTCTCCATCACCCGCTCCTAATCCTCCCCCACGAGATCGACGCTCGATGCCTCCGCGCAAGGCGTCCACCCGACGGTCCACGGCCTCCACGGCCAGATCCCAGGCTCTGGCCTCCCCTCCAGTTTCTCAGCCTCCTCCTCCTCCCCCTCTGGCGGCGGCGGTCGGTGCGGAGCAGTTTGACTTGCTGGCGCAGCAGGTCAAGGGCCTCGTCGAAGCCGTACGAGCAATGCAGCAGCAGCAACCACAGGCGTCGGCACATCCGGAGGGGCATCTCTGGAATGCCAGAACCCGGCGGTGGGGCGGGCCACCTGGGCCAGCCACCCCATCCTTCCCGGGAAGGTAAACTCGAGGGTAGAGAGCCCTCAATCGGATCACGACTCCACCCCTGGAAGATCCCTGCCCCCGCTCTGCCAAAGGACCCTCGAGACTCGAAGTCGAGAGGATTTCCTGGACCGAAGGCTCCAGGAGATGAACCGGTAGATTGAAGAACTCCGCCACGCGCCCCCCGCTTATGGTGAGGATATTTGCACTGACCCTCTCTTCTCCCAAATGATTATGCAGGAACCGATCCCGCCGAACTTCAAGCTTCCCCAGTTCGAAAGCTACGACGGAACGTCGGACCCGGTTGATCATCTGGAGGCCTTCCAGACGATGATGCTGCTTCACGGCGCTCCTGACGCCATCTTATGTCGGGCTTTCCCATCTACTTTGAAGGGAGCAGCAAGGAACTGGTACTCAGCTCTGAAGCCGGGTACCATCTTTTCCTTCGATCAAATGAGCCACCAATTTGTGGCCCATTTTGTCAGCAGCCGGCATCCCCGGAAGGGTTCGGAGTCCCTCATCAACATCAAGCAGAGGGAAGGGGAGTCCATACGGGCCTACGTCAACCGCTTTAATATCGCGGTGTTGGAGGTCCGGAACTTGGACCAGTCAGTTGCCATGGCCGCCTTGAAAGGTGGCCTTCAGAAGAATGACCTTTTGTACTCCCTGGAGAAGAAGTACCCCAGGGATTTTGCCGATTTACTGGCTCGGGCTGAAGGATATGCCCGAGCGGAAGAAGCCTTCAAAATGAAGGACGAAGAGACAGCGAGGGAGCGTAAGGCGGGAGATTCGAGTAAGCCCGCAGTTGAGAAGGGGCCAAAGGAAGCCCGGCCTCGCTCCCGATCCCCTCCTGGACATAAGCACGCCCATACTCCACCCCGGGCACGCAGGCAGAGAATCCCGGACAGCAGGTTTCGGCGGGGTTCCCCACCAGGGAAATTCCGCAACTACGCCCCCCTCAACGCCTCGAAGGCCCAGATACTGATGGAGGTCAGGGAGCAGCTCTTTAGGTCGGAGAGGATGCGCACACACCCCGGGAAGCGCAACCCCAACAAGTTCTGCCTCTACCACCGCGACCACGGCCACGACACGGAGGAATGCATCCAGCTTCAGGACGAGATCGAGGAGCTCATTCGGCGAGGTCGACTCGACAGATTCATCCACCGCAGGCCTGAGGGTAGAGGAGACCGGCCAAGAGCCCTCCCACCGCCTGAACCGCAGAAAAGGGAGGAGCAACCCGAGAACCGACCTCCCATCGGGACCATCGACTCCATCACCGGAGGGCCTCAAGGAGGAGCGGGAAAACTGTAAATGTATCACTTACTATCTCGCCTTGAATCTACTTTTCTTTCTGCCTAACGTGCCCCTCCCACCTAGCGTGGATGTATTATGACTGGATCTGATCCCTCCAAAAATGCAGCCATACCAGGAACAGGAGGAGAACCTCGTCCTGGCATGAGCAAAGTCAAAGGCCCGGTTCTTTTAGACCGGATGGAGGGAGAGGCCTTACAACGCCCTAATGTGCCCCCACAGCCCTGTTAGGGACAGGAGGAAAACCTCGCCCTAACTTGAGCAAAGTCAAAAGCCCGGTTCTTTTAGACCGGATGGGGGGAGAGGCCTTACAACGCCCTAATGTGCCCCCACAGCCCTGTTAGGGACAGGAGGAAAACCTCGCCCTAACTTGAGCAAAGTCAAAGGCCCGGTTCTTTTAGACCGGATGGGGGGAGAGGCCTTGCAATGCCCTAATGTGCCCCCACAGCCATGTCAGGAACAGGAGGAGAACCTCATCCTGACATGAGCAAAGTTGAAGGCCCGATTCTTTTAGACCGGAGGGGAGAGAGGCCTTACAGCACCCCAACGCGCCCCCACAAGCAAGGCTGGTAACGGGAGGAGAACCTCGCACCGGCTCGAGCAAAATGGAAGGCCCGGACTCCTACGGGAGCCGGGTTCCGCCGCCAAAGAAGACTTCACCCGGACTCCTACGGGAGCCGGGTTCTGCCGCCAAAGAAGACTTCACCCGGACTCCTACGGGAGCCGGGCTCCGCCGCCAAGGAAGACTTCACCCGGACTCCTACGGGAGTCGGGTTCCGCCGCCAAAGAAGACTTCACCCGGACTCCTACGGGAGCCGGATTCCGCCGCCAAGGAAGACTTCATCCGGACTCCTACGGAGCCGGGTTTCGCCGCCAAGGAAGACTTCACCCGGACTCCTACGGGAGCCGGGCTCCACCGCCAAGGAAGACTTCACCGAACTCCTACGGGGGCTGGGTTCCGCCGCCAAAGAAGACTTCACCCGGACTCCTACGGGAGCCGGGTTCCCCGCCAAAGAAGACTTCACCGGACTCCTACGGGAGCCGGATTCCGTCGCCAAGGAAGACTTCACCCGGACTCCTACGGGAGCTGGGTTCCACCGCCAAGGAAGACTTCACCCGACTCCTACGGGAGCCGGGTTCCGCCGCCAAAAAAGACTTTGCCCGGACTCCTACAGGAGCCGGGTTCCTACGCCAAGGAAGACTTCGCCCGGACTCCTACGGAAGCCGGGCTCCATCCGCCACTTCTGCAGCAAGGGTCAATAATGGTGGCGAAACTCGGCTGCGTAACAAGGTCGGATGAAAGGAAAGAGCCCCCCCCCACGACGACATCTACGTCAAACAAGCCAAACGACAAGAAAGGTTCAACAGATGACAATGTCAGTGCTACGCGTGGACAAGGTAACACAAAGCGCTCTTTTTTCTATTTCCGATATACGCACTACAAGGCCAGGACGGCCAGGGAAAGAAGGACAAAATGACAAAAAGAAAGTAACTACATAAAGACAAAAGAGCTCTAAGGAGGCCCTGTTTCCTCCGACCTAGGGTTATCACCTCCATCCCTCAACCAGGACTGCCTCAGGTTCTCCATTGCTTCTTCTAGTTCTTCCTTCTTCCGCAGCGTATCCTGGAGCGCCTGACGAAGTTGCCGGCTCTCAGCCTCCGCTTCTCGACGCCGCTTCCGCAAAACTTCGGACTCCGCTCTGCGTCCGCGACGGCCTTCCGCTTAAGCGCCAGTTGGATTTTCACTTGTTGCAGCTCGGCTGTCTTCTCCCCAAAGGAGACAGAAATTCCTTCGACGGTGCCTCTCAGGGCTTGGAGCTCTTCGGTATCTTGGGCGAAAGTAAGCTGCGCCCTAGTAACCAGCTGCCTCTGGAGACGAACGACCTCGTCTGCCGCCTTCCGGAATCTCCCTTTGCACTCTTCCACTTGCCGACGCCAGCTGGCCCGCTGCACGTCGTGACTCATCTCGGCGTCCTGAAGCTACTTCTGGAGCTCGAAGACCTTCTGCGATCACTTCTGTTCATCATCAACTCGGGCCAAGAGCCGGGATGAGTCTCCTTCCAGATGGCCGATCTTCCTCTTCGCGGTTGATAGTTCCACCTTAAGGGCGCTGATCCTAGCTTCTTGAGCCCAAATTCGATCGCTGGTGCTCTTCTTGCATTCCTCGAGCTCCTTTGTGAAGTTCGCCTTCCTCCGGCTGTAGTCCATGATTGCCTTCACCTGGAGACTCTGGAAGTGGACGGCCTCAGTGGCGGCTTCAGAATGGGCTTCTCTCGATTTGCGGAGCTCACCTTCCGACTTCTTCAACTTCTTCGTCAGGTGGAGGACCTCCTTTTTCAGCCGCTGGATAGTCGATTTCAGTGGGACCCCCAGGGGCAAGGGGAGTGCTTCAGTAGGGCACTGCCATCAGAAGGTGCAAACGTCAAAGACCGACCCATTACAAGAAGAAAGGCAGAAAGGAGGAGGAGGGGGAAGGAGAGACCATCCACAACAAGAAATTCGACTTTATTGATTGAATAATTTTGAAGACAAACAGAAAGGAAATATGGCGACAAAATAAGGGCACAAGATCAGAGGTCTCAGACCTCAGGGGCAGGAGGTGGAGAACTCGGTGCGGGGGGTGCGACTGCGATGGCGGCGAGCGAAGGGCCGGCCTCATCTTCAGACTCCTCAAGAAAGCCGAGGTCGAGTTCGGGGAATTTGCTGGCCACCTTCTCTTGGCAGAGCTCGAACCCCTTGGTGAACGCCTCCTGGCCGAACTGGACATTCAGTTCCCTCATCTCCGCGGAGGCCTTGAATTCCTCCACCGCAAGGGCCCTGGCCTCCGAGACCAGAACCGGAGTTTGCTCGACCAAATGGGTGACTTCGGCCTCCGCCTTCCTCACCGACTCCTCCAAGATCCGCCTCTCCTCTTCCCGGGCTTGTCTCTCCTCTTCCCGGGCTTGTCTATCAGTTTCCAGGGCCTCCTGGAGGGCGGCTACTTCTGCCGTCTTCGCTTGGAGGCGAACAACCTCGGCTTGGTAGCGTTCCTCCGCCTGAAGGAGGTCCCTCCTCATGCGGCTCGCCGCCCCGACATAGGCGAAGAGCTGGTGCCCAATCTGCAAGGACGGATAGAGAATTACAACAAAGACCGAGTGACCATGCAAATAAACATCCGCTTACCTCGAGGAAGGACCCCAAAGAGTCCCAGGCCTGCTGCTCGGGGTCGGTGCGGTCGATCCTCTCCACGACGTCGGACAGGATGCAGCCGTCGAGCAGCCACCTGATCAAGTCCCTATCGTTGAAAGGGTTCTCCGATCCCCCTCGGAGCAGACGGACTCGTCTGCGGCAGCCCGGTGGCCACTCACCCTGCGAGCCACTGATTTTCTCCTCCTCCCCACGGCGGGCGCCTCCGTAGGGCAAACCCCCGGAGCGGGGGCCTCAGTCGGCGGGCTCCTCGAGGAAGCCCGGGGGGCCACTGGCTCGGCATCTGAAGGAATATCGATGGCTGGGGCCGCCTGGACGGGCGCAGCCAAGCTCGTCTCCTCCGCCCTGGCCCTCTTCGTCGATCCGGAGGCCGCCGTGCCCTTTCTCTTCTGGGCTCTCATGCCCCTGGCGAGCATCCGCATTGCTTCGGCGTCCATTGCTAAAAAAAAAAAAAATGATGATGAGAAAAGAAAAAAAAGAGAAGAAAGAAGGAAAAAGGAAATAGAAGCAACATCGAAAAAAAAAAAGAAGAAGAAGAGAGAAAGAAGGAAAAGAAGGAGAAAAGGAAGGCAGGAAAAGAAAAGATGAGGCAAATACTCGCTGGATCCTGGGGGCTCAGGCCGATGTTGAAAAGAAGCGGCTCCCTCAGAAGATTAGGAAGGGAAGGAGCGGGGTAACTTAGAAGCTTCTGGGTGGCCTGGAGGTCGTCCACTCCCAGGCTGGGAGCCCGGCGGACGGAATCCCTCAGGGACCCCCAAGGGGGCAGGCCCAGTTCCAGGGTCGGGCAGTAGACAAAGAGAAATTTTCCCTTCCAATTGTGAATTGAAGAAGGAGCGCCCTTCAGCAACCCCTTCTTACCAAACTGGGGGGAGAAGTACCACCAGTCCTTCGCCGAAGGATGGCATTTGAAGGTATAAAAATGCCTGAACAAGGAGAGGGACGGCTGGACCTCGGCTATGTGGCAGAGAGAGAGAAACCCTATCAAAAACCTAAAGGAATTCGGGGCCACGGAGGGGAGAGAAATGTCCAAGAAGCAGAAGAAGGCAGCAACAAAGACAGGAAGCGGAAGCCGGAGTCCGGCACGGAATGCTTCCTGATACAAACAGAAGTGACCGGGAGGAGGAGCGCTGGCCCGGTCAGAGGGGCCAGGTAGCTCCAGGTCGTACTCCGGAGGAACCCCATACCGGACCCTTATCAGAAGGAGTTCATCCGAAGTCGACGAGCATGGAATTGCGCCTGGTGCGAAAATCGGGCGAGGTCCAGCCCCGGACGCAGGTTCATCCGCAGAGACAGGGACCTGGGGGTTTGAAGCAGAAGAACTCTCGGAACTGCCGGGAGCAGAAGAGTCAGAGGATATTTTGAGCAGTTTCAGAGGGAGAGCCTAAAGGACCCTAAAAAGACAGACCGAAAGGGGAACGAGATGCCGAAGGCTAACTCGGAGGGAGGCACGGAAGAGGAGAAGCCCCTAGGCGGTGAGAAGAAGGTTGGCACTAACCTATATTGCTTTGGGGACCTGGGGAACGAGAAACGGGAGGCGCCTACGGCTCGAGAAGACGTTCACTAGAGCAGGCTCTCGAAGAGAAGACAGACACCAGCGAAAACTCAGGAATGGAGTAGGACGCCTGAAGGGGGGAGGACGAGTTTAAATAGACCCTGGGATCCGGCGCCATAATGATCGCGAATCCCCCTGGCCAGTCCACATCCGACACATGTCCCACTCCCCCTGGCAGACGGCTAAAAGCGACTGACGGTTGGCAGGATCATAATTGCACCGTATCTAGGCCAGTGTACCTACGGGATTTTCGAAGCATCCCCTCGTACCGCTCCAATTCGAAAAGACTCCGGCACGCGCTCATTTAATGCCAAAATATCTGGAGGCGGCAGTGCGCAGGATTCGAAGGGACGGTTCCGGCAGTACCCATCTCTCTCTCTGTGTACTTCCTTCGCTTGAAATTCAAACTCGAAAGTAGGGGGACTGGTGTTGGGTATGAAATACCCACAGCCGAAACCCTCGACGGAATCGGCATCAGAACAGCTCCGCCTGGACTCCTACGGGAGTCAGGCTCCGCCGCGACATCAGGACAGCTCCGCCCGGACTCCTACGGGAGCCGGGCTCCGCCTCCGACATCAACATCAGGATAGCTCCGCCCGGACTCCTACGGGAGCCGGGCTCCGCCTCCGACATCAACTGCAGAGCAGCTCCGCTCGGACTCCTACAGGAGCCGGGCTCCGCCTCCGACATCGACTGTAGCACAGCTCCGCCCGAACTCCTACGGGAGCCAGGCTCGCTTCAGTATCAACTGTCGGTAAGCTCCGTCCGGACTCCTACGGGAGCCGGACTTCACCTCTAACTTTGATTGCAGAGGACCCCGCCCGGACTCCTACGGGAGCCGGGTTCCGCCCGCAACTTCAGCTCCGAGAGAGCTCCGCCCGGACTCCTACGGGAGCCGGGCTCCGCCTCCGACATCAACTGCAGAGCAGCTCCGCCCGGACTCCTACGGGAGCCGGGCTCCGCCTCCGACATCAACTAAAGAGCAGCTCCGCCCGGACTCCTACGGGAGCCGGGCTCCGCCTCCGACATCGACTGTAGCACAGCTCCGCCCGAACTCCTACGGGAGCCAGGCTCCGCTTCAGTATCAACTGCCGGTAAGCTCCGTCCGGACTCCTACGGGAGCCGGGCTCCACCTCTAACTTTGATTGCAGAGGACCCCGCCCGGACTCCTACGGGAGCCGGGTTCCGCCCGCAACTTCAGCTCCGAGAGAGCTCCGCCCGGACTCCTACGGGAGCCGGGCTCCGCCTCCGACATCAACGGTAGAGCAGCTCCGCCCGGACTCCTACGGGAGCCGGGCTCCGCCTCCGACATCAACTGCAGCACAGCTCCGCCTGGACTCCTACAGGAGCCGGGCTCCACCTCCGACATCGACTGTAGCACAGCTCCGCCCGAACTCCTACGGGAGCCGGGTTCCGCCCGCAACTTCGACTGTAGAGCAGCTCCGCCCGGACTCCTACGGGAGCCGGGCTTCGCCTCCGACATCGACTGCAGCACAGCTCTGCCTGGACTCCTACAGGAGCCGGGCTCCGCCTCCGACATCCCCTGCAGCACGGCTCCACCCGGGCTCCCACGGAGGTCAGACTCCGCCCACGACCCCGGCCGCCAGGAGGACCTCTCCCGGACCTCTACAGAGGCCGGGCTCCGACCGTCGCCGAGCTTCAATCAACAGATCCGCGCCCCCTGGCAGGACACCAAAACGGCCACGACCTTGCTCCACTTCCTGTGACGGATTCCGCGCAGCTCCATCATTCTCTGACAAGCCGCAGTAACCGTCGCCGCCCTGCCCCACTTCCTGTGGTGGATTTCGCACAGCTCCACTACCCCCTGGCAGGCCACAATAACGGCCACAAACCTGCTCCACCTCCTACGATGGATACCGGGCGATTCTCCCATCCGCTGGCAAGTCACGACAACGGGCGCTGCTCCACTCCCTACAACTGATTCCACGTGGCGAGCTGCGGTGATGGCCACGATTCCGCTCCACTACCTCTCGCAATAAATTCTCCTGACCACGGGCGGCCCACTACCAGACAGTTACAGGTGTCGCCATCAATCTGTTGCCCCCTCCACCTATAAAAGGGGGACTCAGATACGTTATTCTTTAAGTTCATTTCTTATCTCAAAACTCTGCTAAATTCTCTGTTCGAGCACTCCATTCTTGTTGAGGCAGAGAACTGACTTGAGCGTCGGAGGGTCTTGCCGGAGCAACCCCACCTCCGGTTTAGACTTCCTTTGCAGGTCCCGGTGGCGACCGCGGCTTCCCCGACTCCAGCTTCTCCGGCGCAAGCAAATTTTTGCACCAACATATATATATATATATATATATATATATATATATATATATATATATATATATGTATGTATATATGTATGTATGTATGTATATATATATATATGTATGTGTGTGTGTGTGTACATATATATATATATATGTATATGTATGTATGTCTGTATGTCTGTTTGTAATGAGCTAAAATATATGCATTACTATTTGTTAATATTTTTACATTTGGGAAAGAACAAATTGGTGGTTTAGAAGACTGCCCAAATCCAAAAAAAGAAAACATGAAATGTTCTTATTTTAAGAGAGTTAACCAAATAGTAAACCAAAAGATTCGAATCATTTGTCGAAAATGCTTTGTCTTCTTTTTCCTTTTGTGGAGAGGAGTAAGGAAAACTAAACTTGCCTTCATCTTTATGGAAACTTCCCTGAAGACCACATTAGAACCTAGTTTATAGATGTTTCACTTTGCTATTTGGACTTTCCTCCACGCATTCGCCATGGACAAGGGAAAAACTTTGAACTAGATAAGCTGGTAATGATGGTGGTGTACATGAAAGCCTGCATGGTGAAGGAGATCATAGGGTGCCAAGTGTGCGGGAACCTAAGAATCTAGTTTATAATGGCTTTTCATGATTCTTATATCCTCCATTCTAAAGTCGAAATTACATATATCATTTCCTAGCAAATTAGCTTTTAAAAATGTACTATCTTGTTTGGTGATTAAATGCATTGTTCAATATTAACCTAACATTTTCTTTGATGGGAGCATTCCTGTTGAGAATTAGAGTGGGAGGAAGCCTAATTGAAATTAATGTTAGGATGGGATCAAATGCAGCTCATTGGTTTCTAATACCTAATGATTTTACCAACTCAGCTAGCTAGCATTCTTTTTGGATCGGAGGCTTCATAAATTTGTGTTCTTACTAAATAATTAGTCAAAAGAGTTCTAAAAAATTTCCTATAGTTAAGTTGTTACCCGAAGAAATTCTCTAAATTGTTGGAATGTTCTCTAATTAATCCTAAGTTTTCAATGTAAACATCCAAATTATAGATTTCTTTAGAGAAATGCCAGGGATGCACACTTGAACCAACTGGAGTAGGGTATCAACAAGCTAAGCTAGGATGGTTGATTGTCTCAGGTTTTGTCATGTTTTTGAATGAAACAAATGCTACATGATATATACTTCAAAATAGTACTCTTGCCCCAAGTTGTTTAGGATTTATTCAAGAAACTTTATGGGCTAAAAATTAATTGTCCAATTTATTTCTTTTAGTAACTAATTTTCTATCATTCAAACTCCTTATTAAAGTTAGACAAAATCTCCACATTTTTTACCATGCAAAATCTTCATATTTTGTTGAAGAATTTCCATGTATTAGTGACTTAAGCCATATGTTAATTTAAGTTTCACATGTTTTTCAATAAGAATATTGTAATTCAAAAAATCATAACTCTTTTATTTATTTATTTATTTATTTGCCTATTTATTTGTTCATTTATCTACCTTTGATGAAGTTTCTTAATTATGTTACTTGTATGTACTATTGCATCAACTTAAGTATTTCCTCCCTGCATCAATCATGCATCATTCATTTTTGGGACACTCTAATTTTATTGATATTGCAATTCCATTTATGTAAATCTGGCACACTTTGTACATAGATGGTGAAAAGCATTTGGTCTTGCAGAAAGGCTAACCTTATATAGGGATAGCATAGTCGAGAGTTATTTTTGGACTCTTGTGGTATATTCCTCATTATTCTGGAGCTAAATTTATCTGACAAAAGTAATTGCTTTACTTATAATCAATGGTGATATCAATGTGCTTATGGCACATTAGAGGATCTTTGAGCACCTACTAATGCAATCCAAAGGTTTATAAATCCTGTTAGCACTTGAATTTTTTTTTTCAAAGAAGAAACACTTGATAGTTGGATAGATAAAAAGTGTACATATGCATATGTTAATTGAAATTATGATATATATGTTATCTTACAAAAGTATTTTCATATACTATGGATTTGACCTCTTAGTTTAACTATGTTCTGAATCCTACCAATAGGGGTTATGCATTAGTTCTCTTGACTCTGCCAATGGAGATTATGCATTGATTCTCTGGATCCTGCCAATGGAGGTTGTACATTGGTTCTCTGAACCTTGCTAATGGGAATTCTTATTAGCACTCTAATTATAATTGAGCTCATTGTTTCAATTCTATCCTCACCATAGATTATAAGGGTAGTCATAGTGAAAAGCTATTAGTTATATATCTATGATTTGTTTCAAATTAAAACTATAATTATATATGTATATGAATATTTGAATGTATTTGATTTGTATAAATTAGAATGGAATATGTACTTATGTTTGTTCATAGTATTTGTTTTGAATATCATATCTTATGATAATATCTAGAATATCTAATTGAGATATTCATTACTTACTGGACTATTGAGCTCATTATCTCTCCTTTATTTTTGATTTGAAAATTACAGATGTGGGTGTTATCTAGGAGTGAGATTAGAAGTAAGATTTGGCCCTATCAACATCATTGGACTTAGATCTATTATTATCATTTTAAAATTTTTAATAAAGACCATTTGATGTAAGACTCTTTAATTTAGTTATTCATACAATTGGTTAATTAATTGAATTTCAACTTTTAGTTGTTTAAATTAATTTTATCATGATGCATTGATCTCATATTTGAAATACCTTGTATACTTGTGGAGAGAATTTTTTTTGAGTATACGATAGTTGCCATGACCCCTTGGCTCACGATCTCAAGTCAGGCGTGATAATTTATGTGGTATCATAACAAAAGTGGATAAAACATGCGATAGAATTGGTCATAGGATGAGTGTAGGTGCGTAAACACTAGAGATACTGAGATGTAAATCTATATTGATTATAGTTAAGGAATTATGATAAAAAGTGATTTGTAGGATTTGACATACGATAGAAGGAATCATATTATCATAGTAGGATTTTGATCCAAATTAAGTGTAGGAGGATTGACCATGCATGAAATATTATTGTATGATGTGATTATGTGATTATTAGTTATTTAAGTGGATTTAAAAGCCTAGATTTGATATGGGAGTATATTGTAATATTGCTTAGTTTTGAAATTTATTATTTAGTAGCAAAATAGGGTTCATTCATAAAAATATATTTAATGTGTGGACTAAGAAAGTGTTTATGACATTTGATTGGGATATTCTTCGAGGTTGAACATGGAATATAGGTCCTGTATGAAGCTTGTATGCAGAAGAAAACTACATTTGGGAATATTACTAATGTGTCTAGTTTTCTTATTGATAGAACTGATTTTATCTTGAGGTTTGAGAGTATCCATCTTGGTGGAATATATGATAACCATATTTGAATCAAATAATATATTTTATTTGTGTTTGTCAGAGGCTGTGTTGTGCATATGAACTTTGATTCAAAATTTGAGTTTATGAGCTAATTTAAGATCTTTTCCCATTATTGTTGGAGTCGCTAGCAAAATCTAATATGGCATGGGAAACTTTGATTTTAGAGAATTACATAATTATCATAGTAGGTTTTTGATGGATTCTAAGGATCTCTATGGAGGAAAGTTTGTGAGAAATAATTGAGTCAATTTTACTCATATGTGTATTGATTTAGGATTTTCTAACTTGGTAGAGAATTGAGAAATTCTTCTAATTGTTTTCCCTTATAGGGGTTTGATTTGGAATCATCTACCCAAATTGACAAGAAGATTAAGATGTAATCCATGTTTGAATTATAGTAACTAGCCTATATGATGGTTTTGGGCCATCTGGGTTGACTATTGCTTTTGGGCCAGTCAAATTAATGGATCAGACCTAATCTTACTTTGGCCTGATGGGGTGGGATTCTACACCATACCTCATAATCTTGCATAGGGAACAAGGCTTGGCTCTCATTCTTATCTAGTAAAATAAACCTCATATATTTAACAGTTTGGATTGGGTTGGGTCAAGTCAAAGCTTATGAAATTTAGACATAGCCCAAAATGTGGAACATGTCTAATATTTGAACCTGATCAGACCTTATGGGTCTTTAAGAACCGGTAGGGTTGGGTATCAATGGGTCAGGTCATGGGTCAACCCGACCCACTTGAAATCCTTATACAGGTTGAATCATAATCTTATTATTTAAATAATATATGATTTACTGTATAGTTATACATATAGTATTAGAGTTTTTCATATTATAGAATATCATAATATTAATATCAAAATTTTAGTTTAGAAAATAGTTAAACTCCTGTATCTATTATATTCTATTCTATTTCAATTATTTATTTTATTTTTTATATTGCATTTCAAGGATGATTGGAAAAAGAAAAAAAGCTGCACCTTGTACGTCCCTTGGGTTTTAAGCAAGTATAAATATAAAATAGAGACTATGCTTATGCTGAGTCCACCTTTCACCGTATGAATGCCAGTAGCAATGATGTTGATATTAATATTCTAGCCGTCATTAAAGTTCAACGTTTGCTTAGATAACCCAAGATGTAGGATAAATTATATTTTTCTAAATTTAAAAATTTTTACAAGCTGAAATATAAACTGTGCAAGTGAAGGTGCAGTGAAAGTTATGAACTAAAGATTGAATTATATAAATACAATGATAAGCAGTATGAAAACAATAAAAATATATGTAAATATAATATTTTATAATGATTCAGTGTCAAACTTAATATCTACATCCACTCTCTAAGCACATACTATTGAGAATTTCACTATATATAATCCCTCCAAGATCACAATAAGATTATTTTTTTAGGCTCATAATCCAAAATTTAATTGATTTTCTCAATGAGAATCAGCCAATACTACTTCTCAAAGCCTCTCTTAGGCTTTGACAAAGATACAATCTATTTAAGGCTTAGATAGGCCTTTATGCCAAGTTTCAATCCTAATTGAAACTTGTTATAGTAGCATATAAAAAGAGAATGTAAACACAGTGAGAAAGCTCCTAATTGAAACTTGTTATAGTAGAATATAAGAAAGAGAATGTAAACATAGTGAGAAAGCTCCTAAAGAGCAAAATAAAAGGTCGTTGCGCTCGTGAGGACGAAGTCACTAAAGAAGCTTGGCAATTAATGCTTTTTTCTTCTTCTTCAAACCTTCTAAAATCTCAAGAGATTTGTGGTTAGAATTGGATTGCACTCTCTTGAATGAATTCTCAAAGAATCTTGAATTTATTTCTTTATTTTGTTTGTACTCTATTTTTCTCTTACTTCTTCAATGAGTCCGGTTGGCATTTTAGGTGCTTAGAAGGTCCAAAAATAGATTTTTTGCCCATTATACAGCTACAAGCCTTTAGGAGCATTTTGTGCAAATCTATAACCTCTATAGAACTAGCCATTAGAGTTGTCAAATGTAGTCAAGTCGATTTAGAGCAACTTGGGATCGACTCGAAGTTGGCTTGAAGCTGATTTGAGGTAACTTATGGTCGACTCAAACTCATGTCCATTTTAATATCTTTCTGTCTTGACTGAGAGAGCCAACTTGGCTAAAAAGGGATCGACTCGAAGTTAACTATGAGTCGACCTAGGAAGCTTGGAGTGGACTAGAGGATCAAACTAAAAAATATAACCTTCTATCTTGCTAAAAGAGCCGACTCATAGTATCTTGGAGTCGACTTATAGTTTTGTTCTATTTGAGTTATGCAAGCCAGAGCCTCTATTTGAACCACCACAAGAATATTGAATATTAGTGACGGTAGTAGTGACGGAAAAAAATTTCATCACTAATAATACCTTTTAGCTACTTCAAAACCAACCAAAAATTTTACCATCGCTAATACTATTAGTGACGATAATTTAATTATTAGTGATGGTTTAAATTTTTTAATTTTTTATAATATTTAAATATAAAATAATTAGTAGCGATGGCGAATTTGGATTATTAGCGACGAAAATCTTACCGTTGCTAATAATTTTTTAAAAAAATTTGAATAATAATTTGCAAAAATATTTTTTTAAAAAAGTTATTAACAATGGATATTTTAAAAAATATTTTGGATTCAAATTGAATCCAAGTCGAATCCAATTTGAATCCAATTTGAAATCCTGTCAAATCTAATTTAATTAGGCTTTGAATCTAAATCCTACTTGAATTATAAAATCTAATTAATCTAAAATTAAGTTAATATTAATTAAATTAAATTTAAATTAAATTAATTAAAAAAATAATTTTTAATTTAGGTTCAATTCAAATCTAATTTGAATCTTATTCGAATCTAATTTGAAATCCTGTAAAATCTAATTTAATTAGACTTTGAATTCAAGTCCTAATTAGATTGTGAAACTCAGTTATCCTTAAATTAATTTAATTTAAATTAATTAGAAAAAAATAATTTTCAATTTGGGTTCAATTTGAATCCAATTCAAACCCGATTCGAAACCAATTTGAAATCCTATCAAATCTAATTCAATTAGACTTTGAATCGAAGTCCTACTTAGTACAAAATCTAATTAGCCTCAAATTAAAATAAACCTACTTAAATTAAATCTAATTTAAATTAATTAAAAAAATGATTGTCAATTTGGATTCAATTTGAATCCAATTCGAAACTAATTCGAATCCAATTAGAAATCCTATAATCATAATTCAATTAGACTTTGAATCTAAGTCTTACTTAAATTATAAAATTCAATTACCTTCAAATTAAGTCAAACTTAATTAAATTTAATCTTATTTAAATTAATTATAAAAAAATATTTTTCAATTTGGATTCGATTCCAATCTAATTCGAACCTGATTTGAATCCAATTCAAAATTCTGTCAAAGCTAATTCAATTAAACTTTGAATTCAAATCCTAATTAGATTATAAAATCTAATTATTCTCAAATTAAGTTAAATTTTACTAAATTTAATTTAATTGAAATTAATTAGAAAAAAATAATTTTTAATTTGGATTCAATTCGAATCCAATTCGAATTCGATTCGAATCCAATTCGAATTCACTTCGAATTCAATTCAAAATCTTATTAAGCCTAATTCAATTAAGCTTTGAATCCAAATCTACTTAGATTATAAAACTCAATTAGCTTAAAATTAAGTTAAGTCTACTTAAATTAAATCTAATTTAAATCAATTAGGACTAGATCTATGATTCAATTCGAATCCAATTCGAATCTAATTCGAAATCTTGTCAAACCTAATTCAATTAGACTTTAAATTCAAATCATACTTGAATTATCAAATTCAATTAGCCTCAAATTAAATTAAGTTTAATAAAATTAAATCTAATTTGAACCAGTTAGGACTGGATCTATGATTCAATTTGAATCCAATTCAAATCTAATTCGAATTCAATTCAAAATCCTATCAACCTTATTCAATTAGAATTTCAATCTAAGTTCTACTTGGATTATAAAATCCAATTAGTCTCAAATTAAGTCAAGCTTAATAAAATTAAATCCGATTTGAATCAATTAGGACTAGATTTATAATTCAATTTGAACCCAATTCGAATCCGATTCGAATCCAATTCAAAATCGTATCAAACCTAATTCAATTTGGCTTTGAATCTAAATCTTACTTGGATTATAAAATCTAATTAGTCTTAAATTAGGTCAAGCCTACTTAAATTAAATCTAATTTAAATCAATTAGGGGAAAATAGTTTTCAATTTGGGTTCAATTCAAATCCAATTTGAAATCCTATCAATCCTAATTCAATCAGACTTTGAATCCAAATCTTACTTAGATTATAAAATATAATTATTTTTAAATTAAATCAAACTTAATTAAATTTAATTTGATTTAAATTAATTAGAAAAAATAGTTTTCAATTTGGGTTCAATTCGAATCCAATTCGAATCTGATTCAAATCTAATTCGAAATCTTATAAAATCTAATTCAATTAGACCTTGAATCCATGTACTAAAACTCAATTATTTTCAAATTAAGTAAAGACTAATTAAATTTAATTTAATTTAAAATAATTAAGAGAAAATAGTTTTCAATTTGGGTTCAATTCGAATCTAATTTGAATATGATTCGAATCCAATTTGAAATCCTGTCAAATATAATTCAATTAGACTTTGAATCTAAGTCTTACTTAGATTATAAAATTTAATTAATCTTAAATTAAGATAAATTTACTTAAATTAAATTTAATTTAAATCAATTAAGCAAAAATAATTTTTAATTTGGGTTCAATTTAAATCTAATTTGAATCTGATTCAAATCTAATTCGAAATCCTGTCAATCATAATTCAATGAGACTTTGAATCTAAGTTCTACTTGAATTATAAAATTTAATTATCTTTAAATTAAATCAAATCTAACTATATTTAATCTAATTTAAATTAATTAAAAAAAATAGTTCTCAATTTGGGTTTAATTCAAATCCAATTCGAACCCGATTCTATCAAATCTAATTTAATTAGACTTTAAATTCAAATCTTAATTAGATTGTAAAATCTAATTACTCTTAAATTAATTCAAGCCTAATTAAATTTAATTTTATTTAAATCAATTAAAAAAAATAATTTTTAATTTGGATTCAATTCGAATCCAATTCGAAATCCTATCAAACCTAATTCAATTAGGCTTTGAATCCAAGTCTTACTTAGATTATAAAATTCAATCAACCTCAAATTAAGTCAAATCTACTTAAATTAAATCTAATTTAAATCAATTATGACTTGATCTATGATTTAATTCGAATCTAATTCTAATCAGATTCAGATCCAATTCAAAATCTTATCAAATCTAATTCAATTAGACTTTAAATATAAGTTCTATTTGAATTATAAAATTTAATTAGCCTCAAATTAAGTCAAGTCTATAAAATTAAATCTAATTTGAATTAATTAGGACTGGATCCATGATTCAATTCGAATCTAATTCAAACAAGATTCGAATCCAATTCAAAATCCTATCAAACCTAATTCAATTAGAATTTAAATCCAAATCCTACTTAGTTTATAAAATCTAATTATCCTCAAATTAAGTCAAGCTTAGTAAAATTAAATCTAATTTAAATCAATTAGGACTAGATCCATGATTTCATTCGAATCCAATTCGAACAGGATTCGAATCCAATTCAAAATCCTATCAAACTTAATTCAATTAGATTTTGAATTCAAATCCTACTTAGATTATAAAAATTAATTAGTCTTAAATTAAGTCAAGCCTATTTAAATTAAATATAATTTAAATTAATTAAAAAAATAGTTTTCAATTTGGGTTCAATTCGAATCTGATTCGAATCTGATTGAATCCAATTCAAAATCTTATCAATCATATTTCAATTAGACTTTGAATCCAAGTTCTATTTAGATTGTAAAACCTAATTACCTTTAAATTAAGTCAAAATTAATTAAATTTAATCTAATTTAAATTAATTAAAAGAAAATAATTTTTAATTTGGTTTGAATTCGAATCTAATTCGAATGAATCCGATTCGAATCTAATTAAAAATCCTGTCAAACCTAATTCAATTAGGTTTTGAATCTAAGTCCTACTTAGAATATTAAAATCTAATTAATCTCAATTTAAATCAAATCTAATTAAATTAAATCTAATTTAAATCAATTAGAACTTGATTCATAAATTAATTAAGTTTAAAAATTTAATAAAATCCAATAATGATTTTTAACCACCCAAAAAATGATCAAAGAGAAAAAGAATTTTAATATTAAAATTTAATATTAAAAAAATATGATAGTATTAGAGACAACATTAGCGACAGAATAATATGCAGTCGCTAATAATTTTTAAAAAAATATTTTTTTATTTTTTTAAAAAAATAATATTAAAATTTAATATTTTAAAAAAATTAATAGTATCAGCGATGGTGGATATATATTAGCGATGAAAAATACCATCACTAATATCCTGGCATGCAAAATGGAGGTGTGCCGACCATATTACCGACGATCACCGTTGCCGTCGGTAATAGTCTGGCTAAATAATACCCCCAGCCCACTAGAGGGAAAAAAATTCCACGCTCGTTCTCCTCCTTCCCGTGAATCTCCTCTCGTTCTCCTCATTTCCAATTTTTTCCCACCTCGCCAGCATCTTCTCCTGATCGGCGGTGACCCCCCTCCCTGGCGCATCCTTCCCAGCATTCCCTGCTCCCTGTGCGTCCTCCTTCCTAGCATGCCGACCTCGCTGTCACCTCCTATGCTGCTGCCCAAGCCCACCACCCCAGCCCTGCCTCATCTGTGGTCTTCTCGACCCCATCGGTGCCTCCTACACTACAGCCACGAGCCAGCTGCTCCGATTGTGACCACCCCAACCCCACCGGTGCCTCCTACGCTACAGCCCCAAGCCAGCTGCCGCGACCCTACCTCGCCCATGGTCGCCCCGACCTTGACCCCATCGGTGCCTCCTTTACCACGGCCCAGCGTCTGCCGCCCTAGCCCCACCTCATCTGCGGCTCTTGAGAAATATGTCCCAAAAGCCAATCGTCAGCCTGTTGATGGTTGAGCAATCTTGTATTGTAATTGATTTGTTAATAAATAAAATATATTTTTGATATTTTTATCATAAGTTTTCATCTTCTAATAAACTCCGTTGTTATGACGAAGTCCTTAGGACTCTTTAGGTTCGATAAAGAGAGAATTTATCGATTAGTCCTTAAAACTGTTCACGACCAAATGATAGGCTGTTAATAAGGACGACAGCCTCTATCGAGCATAAGTCGCTGTAGGCCATATGGGTTGGTTGTCCTCTTAACTGAGTGTGGAGACACTGGTATGGCATACAAGTGAGATGTAAAGGTACATCATCATTGAACGTGATCAACTCCAGAGCATTCTGCTGTCGAGAATGTCTCTGATGGGATATAGGTATAAGTGTCCCTTAGACCTGAGATCGCCTCAGTGACTTGCAAGCAACTCATTATGCTTTGGTACTGGACGAACTAAATTTTTAATTCAGTGATAGAAGGCTTCTGGACACAGTCAAATACTTGCAAAGTCAGAGTGTGATCAAGATAGGATTGACCACTCCAAGAGTTGAACAAGAATGAGTCGCTGTATTTCAATTTAGCAAAATCTTGGCCAGAATAATCCATCAGATGGATTTGATATTTTAAAATACAATATGGATAATCTGATCAAAGTTGATAGTTGAACTCTGAGGTATCCTATGAGAATTTTGATCAAGGGGATGAATTATATGGAAACTATATCCGCATGGGTTCTAAGGATATTGTTCTACACATTCGACCTATCCGACTGTCGGGTACCATTGCTAGATGGTCACTTCGATTGGTATAAAAATTTATTTTTATACTATCAACTTAGGTTCGGACCTATGAGGTCACACACATTAGAGTTCATGATCTGATCGGATGGTTGATCAACGATTAAGAATCGTTCTAGGGTTAAACGATCAATACGATTGACATTTAACCTAGTGCAAGTATTGTAGGAGGATTGATTAGCAATTTGATTACTAATTGACTTAATTTGATTAAGCCAATGGGCTAAGATTAAGTCTAATTGAATATTATTTAATTAGATTTGGTTTGGGCTTGATTAGATCAAGTTCAATTGGTTTATTGGATAAGCCAAGTATAAGAAAAAACTAGTCCTAGTTCAATTAGGACTTGGGTCAACCTAATTTCTAACTCGATTAAAAAATTAAATCAGATTTAAATATAATTTAATCTGATTAAATTAGGTTCTTAATTGGGTTAAGGCCTATTTTAATTAGATTGATTTGGTTTTGGTTTGATTTGATTTGAGAAACTAAATTTGAACAAGTTATAGATTGAATCCTAGAAAGACTAGGATTCTACCTTGAGCCACCTTAGCCCCCCACGCCCACTCTCTCTTATCCCATGCCCACTCTCTCTTATTTTATGCAACAAAACCCTCTCTCCTAGGTCTTCATGCATGTCCAAAACTTTCCTCTCTTTCTCTCTTACATGGAATGTGGTTGTGCATCAAGTCAAAGTAATAATTAGTTTGGATTTCAAATTCTATGAGATAGAGTTTTAGGAAAATAAAACTCTTTCCTTATGGCACTGATTTTACTCAGATTTTTTTTTGAAATTTTTGTGACTTTTATGGCATATAATATAAATCCTTTTCTAGTGGTCTATGTTAGAAAAAGAAGGAGAGGATGCCCAAGAGTTGGGCGCCCCTTGTCTTGTCTTGTTTGGATAATCCTTGACTAGGTATTTGACCTAGACAAGGACTCTTCATATCTCTCTATTTAAAATAAATTTTTTTATAAAATTTTTGTGGATTATAGAGAATTGAGATACCTTTGAGATATCCAAAAATTAAGGAGAAAGAGTCTTAGGGCATGGAGATCTAATAGACACAAAACTAGGTGTCTGGGTTAGAGCAAAGAGAAGAAGAAAAGGGTCTTCTTCTAGAGTTGCTAGGTTCATCTCTTCCCTTCCTCCATCTATAAGTTTTCTGAGAGTGTCTCATCTAAAAATCCTTCTCCTACTTCTCATCTTTGAAAGTATCTAAATCAAGAAGAATGAGGCATCTGATCAACCATCGAAGAAATATCAGCGCAGTACTAGCATACTGTGTTGATTTCCTGGACCAGGACTTCGGATCGTGATTTGTGGGCTCGTGTGGATGACTCTAGAGATCGGATGTATGTGCGGCTCACAACATCATCCTCAAGCCCGGATCAGCAAAGTTAGAACGTCTAACTTGCAAGGTAATAGATTTGATCTATTATATTTTACATACATTAGATGTAGTATAGAAACATATTGATATGATCAATATGTAGTGCTTGCTCTTTATATTTTAATTTTTAATTTAATATCATATAATAATCATGTAATAGAATCTTAGATCTAAAAATTTTCTAATTTTATAAGATAAATTTTGATTTATTTTAGTCTTTCGCTGCCTGATCTTGAAAAAGTTTCAAGATCTAACCCTGAAATCCTAGATCTGGTTCCTTCAATTGGTATCAGAGCCTAGATTATTTATTACATGATTATTTATACATGCTTAGATTATTTTTTAGATTAGATCTAACTTATAATCTGATTATTAAATCTGAAATTAAAATTTTTAGATCAATCACGACTGTAGGTTGTCCTGCTACAAGGTTTATCCCTTACAGTGCAAAGGTTATCCTAGTTCATGTTGATCTATCTTTAATCATAAATTTGTTAGATGTGATCTAGATTAAATTTATGATTTATTATATTTAAAAAATATTTAAATCTAAAATAAAATCTTTTTGTTAATAATTTCCACACAAAGAACCATCATATATTTGTCTTAAAAATTTACGCAGTTTAAAGTTGAAATTGTTTCAATTACATGAACCTGTTTAGATTAGATCTAAACTAGTTTCATGCTTATTTCACTTGCATTTTGATTATGAATCAACTATGTAATTTGGTTGGTAAGAACCATATTGGAAAAATATTTTACAAATATAAAAATTATTTTCGAAAAGCCGAACCCCAATCCTCAGCCCAAAACTTAATTGAGAATTAAGAAGTTGTTTGATTAGGTTCTAGGATTGTGAATTGAAGAACCTAAGACACAAACCATAACACATTGGGTTAATGGGTTAGTGGAAAGTAGGTCTATTAATTGGGTTAGACCTAAGGTTAGATTAAAGATGGACTTAATTAGAGAATTGACTAAATCTAATCAATTGTTGTCTTAGATTAGGTTAAGAATTCTCTAGATCAATTACAATAGTTGTAGTTGGTCAAGTCCATATCTTTAACGAGAACCAAATAGACTTGATTCTTGGCTAAGCGATCTAGCACGAACTGTTAGGTTGATCTAATTGAAACTAATTAAACCAGTTGGTATCTAAGGTAAACCTGATCGGTGGTTTTTAATTGGCAACCCGCTTACCTAGCCATTTCTGATGGTGTCTAAGGCAAGCTTTGGCAGACCCTCCCATTGATCGAACTTACCTGGCGTCTTGATAAAATTATGTTTTGATCGGATCACTTGACTATTCGAGCTGACCCATGTCAGCTAGGTAAATCAGTGTGACTGATTTAGGTGCTCCTAGACCAGCCCTTTTAAATGGTCTCCCTTAAGCTGACTTGGTGAAGCCAGTAGGAGGATCATGATAAGCTGGTTCATCTGATCTCTTTCTCTAAATCAATTAAATCTTCTAAAATTATTAGGTTCTTAAAATGAAATAGTTATGATGATAACTAGATCATAGCCTCCCATTAAGTGGATGATAATAGGTCCATCAATTGGATAATCATTGGAGGCCCAAAGGCCTGGTGCTTATCGACTGATAAAATTATCATTCATAATATGATTTCTTGACTGTATCTTTCTAAATGATGGTTAGGTTAGCCAACCAAAGTTGGGCCTAATCATTCATTGGCTAGATGGGCCAAGTATGGTCATGTTAATAGTTGGACCTAACCAGACCTTTTCAATGGAGGCCAAAGCCTACTAATTAGGGACTGGGGCAAAATTAAAATTACTAAAAATTATTTAGAGAAACAATTGGTTATGAACCTACTCTTAGATGTACATGGGTTGGCCAACTAAAGTTGGACTTGTGTGCAGTCTAAGTGGATTCTAGTACCCACTAAGGAATTAGGGTAATTCCTCGAATTAGAGGTAGAGGCTACCAATTCGAATAAAATAGTAGGAGAAACTTTTTGATTAAAGTCCAAATCTTTAGGTTTAATAAATCAATTACTAATTTGGTTATGGTTTTTCTTTGTGCATATATGGCCACTTTTCTATCGCTCCGATCATTGTTGGACAATGATAAGTTGGTGGGACCCAACTTCGGTAGCTGGTACCGAAAGTTAAAGATAGTCCTGGAGCATGAACGGATCTTATATGTGATAACAGATTCTGCACCTGAGGAGCCAGCTGTCAATGCACATAGAACAGTCAGAGACACTTACCAGAAGTGTCTCAGTGATCGGACCACGGTGCGCTGCATCATGCTGGCTGCCATGAGCGACGAGTTCAGTCACAGATTTGAGATGACTCAGCCAATGGATATGCTTCAAGTGTTGAAGGATGCCTTTGGCACACCCGATGATGTGGAGAGGCATAAGACTAGTTGTGCTATCTTCAACGCCAAAATACGGGATGGTGCCTCTGTCACTGATCATGTATTGTACATGATCGAGCTGATGGAGCATTTGAGCAAGCTCGACTTTTTCTTGCATGAGCAGCTTGGGAAAGATGCAATACTAAACTCGCTGCCCAAGTCTTTTCTCTCATTCCTCACTCATTATAGAATGACAAAGCTTGAAGTAAACTACCACGGGTTACTGGAGTTGCTTCAGAACTTTAAGAAGGATCACCAACTCCACAAGGAGTCGGTGAACTTAGTGGGAGGTTCATCTTCTGGTTCTCGACCCTTTAAGAAAGAGAAGAAGAATAAGAAGAAAGTGAAGAAGGTACAAGTTCAGGCTAGGACATCAGTGCAGGGCTAGACCAGAAAGATCAAGCCCGATAAGAGTCAAGCTAAATGCTTCTTTTGTAAGAAGCAAGGGCACTGGAAGAGGAACTGTCCTCAGTACATTGCCTCCCTGGACCCGAACAGGCAGAGAAAGAAGCAAGCTATTGCTGGGCAAGGTGTTTATATGATAACTCCTTGTAATTTCTCTATTTGTGATATAACTGACTGGGTATTGGATACCGATAACCCTTACCATATTTGCAATTTGTTGCAGGAGTTGCAGGTCAGTAGGAGATTTGAGCAAGGCGAGAGGTTTCTAAATGTTGGAGATGGAAGACCAGTTTCAGTTCTAGCATTAGGAATCTTGAAACTTGTATTTGAGTCACATACCGTTGTTCTTAATGATTGTCATTTCTGTCCCAGTTTTTTTTTAAATATCATTTCTGTAGGCCTTCTGGCTAAAAATGATTAGAAAATTTTAATAAAGAAATAAATTTGTAATATCATTATGAATGGTATTACTATTTTTTATGAACATTTGAACAATGATGTGTATATATTATCACAACCTATTAACGTAGCCTATTCCACTAGCAAGCACCCTAGATTAGATAGTGTATCAGATATCTATTTATGGCACTGTAGACTAGGTCATATAAACAAGAACAGGATAAACAAGTTGACTCGAGAGAAAATCCTCGAAGTTAGTGATTGTGAATCACTTCCAACCTGTGAATTCTGTCTTCTTGATAAAATGACCAAGTCACCTTTTACTGAAAAAGATGAGAGAGCTACTGAGCTCTTGGACCTAGTACATACTGATGTATGCGGACCCATGAGTATAAGTGCTAGAGGTGGATATTTCTACTTCATCACTTTTACAGATGATCTATCCAGATATGGATATGTCTATCTGATGAAACATAAGTCGGATTCATTTGAAATGTTCAAACGATTTTGAAGTGAAGTAGAAAAATAAACTGAGAAGAGTATTAAAACTCTTCGGTCTGATCGAGGAGGGGAATACCTTTCTGATGAGTTTTTCACATACCTAGGAGAGAATGAGATTCTCTCCTAATAGACTCCTCCAGGAACACCACAGCATAATGGTATGTCTGAAAGGAGAAATCGAACTCTGTTAGACATGATCCGATCCATGATGGGTTTTGTCAGCTTATCGATATCCTTCTGGAGATATGCACTTGAATCGGCCTATTATCTGTTGAATGGGATTCCAAGTAAGTCTGTAATTAAGACTCCATATGAGATATGGATAGGGCGTAAGCCAGCACTTTCACACCTTAGGGTCTGGGGATGCCCGACCTATGTCAAATGGTTAGTTACAGATAAACTTGGACCTAGGTCTGACAAATGATCATTCATAAGATACCCCAAAGAGACCAAAGGATATTTTTTCTACCATGCAGATGAACAAAAGGTGTTCGTCAGCCTTAAGGCAACCTTTTTAGAAAAGAAGCTTCTTGGTGAAGGAATCGTTGCCTCTAAGGTTGAACTTGATGAAGTTCAACAGGTAGAAGAACCGACACCAATAGCTGAACCTGAGTCAGATTTGATTAGATCAGATCCAGAGCCCAATATACCTGCACCATTAAGGCGATCCGATAGAGTACTATGTCAGTCAGACAGATACTACAGTTTTTTGATCCGAGATGGTGATCCCATCGAACTCGATGAGAACGATGAGGATCTGATCATCTATATGGATGTAATGTAGAGACCTGATTTTGAAAAATAGCTTGAAGCCATGCAATCCGAAATGAAGTCCATGAAGGTCAACGATGTATGGACATTGGTTGACCCACCTAAAGGGGTTAAACCCATTGGATGTAAATGGGTCTTCAAAAGGAAGAGGGGCACAGACGGAAAGGTGGAGACCTATAAAGTCTGTCTGGTTGCCAAGGGATATCATCAACGTTATGGTATTGACTATGACGAGACGTTCTCCCCTGTTGCAATGCTCAAATCCATTTGGATAATGCTTGCAATAGCTGTCCAATTGGATTATGAGATCTGACAGATGGATGTATAGATAACTTTTCTGAATGGAGAGATGATCAAAGAGGTGTATATGATACAACCTGAGGGGTTTACATCCACAGATGAGTCCAAGATGTGCAAGCTTCAGAGATCTATTTATGGATTGAAGCAGAGTTGGAACATGCATTTTGATAAGGTGATCAAAACGTATGGCTTCGTTAAGAACAGAGAAGAGCCCTGCTCTATAAATAGGCAAATGGTCCAGTTGTGATATTTCTTGTCTTGTACATGGATGGCATTCTCTTAATCGAGAATGACATCCCTGCACTATAAGGAATAAAAGTTTGGTTGTCATCGCAGTTCTCCATAAAGGACTTGGGTGAAGCATCTTACATCCTAGGAATGAAGATCTATAGGGATAGATCTAAAAGGATGCTTGGGTTATCCCAGTCCACGTACACAAATACTGTGCTGAAGAGATTTAGCATGAAAAATTTCAAGAAGGGCTATCTATCGATAGGTCATGAAATTTCTCTCTCTAAGAAAGATTATCCGACAACTTCTGAAGAGAGAGAGAGCGTATGAGTAGAGTCCCATATGCTTCGATCGTGGGATCTATCATATACGCTATGACATGTATAAGGCCAGATGTGGCATACTCACTAGGAGTAGTGAGTAGATACCAATCTGATCCTAAAGAAAATCACTGAAAAGTGGTGAAAGCCATCCTTAAGTATTTGAAAAATACTAAGAACCAATTGTTGGTTTATGACGAGTCAGATCTGAAACTTGTGGGGTTCACAAACTCCAGCTTTCAATCTGACCATGATGACAGCAGAAGCGTATCGGGTTATATTTTTACTCTAAAAAGTGGAGCCATCTGCTGGAAGAGTTCCAAGCAACATACTGTGGCAGACTCTGTTTGTGAGGTGGAGTACATCGCTTCATCGGATACCGTGAAGGAAGCTGTGTGGCTGAAAAAATTTATCTCCGAGCTCGGAGTAGCACCCTCCCTCGATGGTTCGGTACTGCTCTACTGCGACCGCACTGGTGTCATAGCTCAGGCGAAGAAACCCAAAGCACACCAGCGGATGAAGCACATTTTGCACCACTTTCACCTGATCTGAGAGATCATGGATCGAGGTGACATCGACCTTCAGAAGATGACAGAAAGGAGAACTTGATGATCCCTTCACTAAAGCTCTGGCGATAAAGGAGTTCGACAACCACAAGTCGAAGATGGGTATTAGATATTGTACTGAGTGACTTTAGGACAAGTGAGAGTTATTAAAAAATATATCCCAAAAGTCAATCGTCAGCCTGTTAACGGTTGAGTAACCTTGTATTGTAATTAATTTGTTAATAAATAAAATATATTTTTGACAGTTTCATCATAAGTTTTCATCTTCTAGTGAACTCCATTGTTATGATGAAGTCCTTAGGACTATTTAGATTCGATAAAGAGAAGATTTATCGATTAGTCCTTAAAACTGTTCACGACCAAATGATGGGCTGTTAATAAGGACGACAGCCTCTATCGAGCATAGGTCGCTGTAGGCCATATGGGTTGGTTGTTCTCTTAATCAAGGAGTGTGGAGACACTGGTATGACATACAAATGAGATGTAAGGGTACACCATCATTGAACGTGACCAACTCCAGAGCATTCTGTTGTCAAGAATGTCTCTGATGGGATATAAATATAAGTGTCCTTTAGACCTGAGATCGTCTCAGTGACTTGCAAGCAACTCATTGTGCTTTGATAGTGGACTAACTGAATTTCTAATTCAGTGACAGAAGATTTTTGGGTACAATCAAGTACTTGCAAAGTCAGAGTGTGATCAAGATGAGATTGACCACTCCAAGAGTTGGAGAAGAATGAGTCGCTGTATTTCAATTTAGCAAAACCTTGGCCAGGATAATCCATCAGATGAATTTGATATTTTGAAATACAATATGGACAACCTGATTAGAGTTGACAGTTGAACTCTGAGGTATCCTATGAGCATTTTGGTCAAGGGGATGAATTATATGGAAACTATATCCGTATGGGTTCTAAGGATATTGTTCTACACATTCAACCTATTCGGCTATCGGGTACCATTGCTAGATGGTCACTTCGATTGGTACAAAAATTTATTTCTATGCTACTGACTTATGTTCGGACCTATGAGGTCACACACATTAGAGTTCATGATCCGATTGGATGGTTGATCAACGATTAAGAATTGTTCTATGGTTAAACGATCAATACGATTGACATTTAATCTAGTGCAAGTGTTGCAGGAGGATTGATTAGCAATTTAATTGCTAATTGGCTTAATTTGATTAAGCCAATGGGCTGAGATTATGTCTAATTGAATATAATTTAATTAGATTTGGTTTGGACTTGATTGGATCAAGTTCAATTGGTTTATTGGATAAGCCAAGTGCAAGAAAAAACTAGTCCTAGTTCAATTAGGACTTGGGTCAACCTAATTTCTAATTCGATTAGAAAATTAAATCAGATTTAAATCTAATTTAATCTAATTAAATTAGATTCTTAATTAGATTAAGACCTATTTTAATTAGATTGATTTGATTTTAGTTTGATTTGATTTGAGAAATCAAATTTGAACAAGTCATAAATTGAATCCTAGTAAGACTAGGATTCCACCTTGCGCCACTTTAGCCCCCCACGCCCACTCTCTCTTATCCCACGCCCACTCTCTCTTATTTTGTATGACAAAATCCTCTCTCCTAGGTCTTCACACATGCCCAAAACTTTCTTTTCTTTCTCTCTTACATGGAATGTGGTTGTGCATCAAGTCAAAGTAGGAATTAGTTTGGATTTCAAATTCTATGAGATAGAGTTTTAGGAAACTAAAACTCTTTCCTTATGGCACTGATTTTATCTAAATTTTTTTTTGAAATTTTTATAAATTTTATGGCACATAATATACATACTTTTTTGGTGGTCCACAGCAGAAAAAGAAAGAGAGGATGCCTAAGAGTTGGGCACCCCTTGTCTTGCCTTGTTTGGATAATCCTTGACTAGGTATTTGACCTAGACAAGGACTCTTCATATCTCTCTATTTAAAATAAATTTCTTCATAAAATTTTTATGGATTATAGAGCATTGAGAGTCCTTTGGGACATCCAAAAACCAAGGAGGAAGAGTCTTGGAGCTTGGAGATCTAATAGACACAAAACTAGGTGTCTGGGTTAGAGCAAAGAGAAGAAGAAGAGAGTCTTTTTCTAGAGTTGTTGGGTTCATCTCTTTCCTTCCTCCATCTATAAGTTTTCTGAGATTGTCTCATCTAAAACTCTTTCTCCTACTTCTCATCTTTAGAATAGTCCAAATTAAGAAGAAGGAGGCATCTGATCAACCATCGAAGAAGGATCAGCGCAGTACTAGTATACTGTACTGACTTTCTGGACCAAGACTTCTGATCGTGATTCATAGGCTCATGTGGACGACTCCTAGAGGCCGAATGTGTGTGCGGCTCACATCATCATCCTTAAACCTGGATTAGCAAAGTTAGAAAATCTAACTTGCTAGGTAATAGATCTGATCTATTATATTTTACATACATTAGCTGTAGTATAAAAATATGTTGATATGATCAACATGTAGTTCTTGCTATTTATATTTTAATTTCTGATTTAATGCCATGTAATAATCATATAACGGGATCTTAGATCTAGGGATTTTCTAATTTTACAAGATAAATTTTGATTTATTTTAGTCTTCCGCTGCCTGATCTTGAAAAAGTTTCAAGATCTAACCCTGAAATCTTAGATCTGGTTCCTTCAGCGGCCAACCTGACCCTGCCGGTCGGACCCTATGGCCCCTACCCCACTAGCCTCCCAATGGCCCGAACCCCATCGGCCTGACTGTGTGGCCCCTGCCCCACTGCCCCAACCCTATGGCCCCGACCCTATGGCCCCTACCCCGCGGCCCTATCCTCGTGCCAGTGTGCCTACTATTGTGAGTATTAGTGACAGCATTAGCGATGTCTAGTGTTGTCTCATGGTTAAAGGTGCAGAGGAACTTGTGATGTCTTATTTTTTAATGGCTATATTCTTATGGCTGCCTTCTTATTTTTCTTGATGATCATTCAAACTGAATGAATATTGAAGGGACTGACCTCTTTTTCTTCTTCCTATATGATGTCTTAAAGCTGATAGCTGCCGATGGATTTTGGTTACTATATTCTTATGGTTGCCTTCTTATTTTTTCTAATGATGATCCAAATTAAATAGATATTAAAGGGTCTGGCCTCTTTTTCTTCTATCCATATGATGTCTTAAAGCTAATTGGTGCCGATGGATTTTGCTTGCTATATTCTTATGGTTGCCTTCTTATTTTTTCTGATGAGGATTAAAACTTAATTAATGAATATTGAAGGGCATGGCTCCATAGATTGCTATGGGCTCTTTTTCTTATTCCCATATGATGTCTAAAATCTGATGGGTGCTAATGGATTTTGCTTATCATTTTTGAGGATAACAGAAGATTCATGTAATGAGAACTGATCTTTTCTTCTGCATGTTCAAAGTCCTACATCTTTTTTTCTCTCTTTGGGAGGTCATTAGCCCTGGAGCAGCAACTTGCTAGTGCATTATAGACTGAAACTTGCCTTCCCTTAAACACCCCCCATAAATAGTAATTTTCTTAGAATTTTATAAGTCTAGGAAGTCATGGACTGGGGCTCCACTTGCCTAAATATCTATTTATTTTTATTAGATCAACTTGATGCCTCTAGTAATATTGTCCTTGATCTGCAGTAGATGATGCACCACAGCAGACTTATCCCTAGATCCACCAATCAATGTTGATCCTTCATCAGAGAGATCAAATGTTATGTAAGATTGTTAGTTGGCATCTGCAATATATCAGTAGAAAAATGATTCTCATCCAGCAGTACATGATAATGTATTGGTCTGCATGGCTACAAAGATAGAAGTCAAACTCCATCGGATGACAAATACTTGTGACAAGTTGCCTTTCATCGAAGAAGAACTACTTCTTGCAAAAACTAAGATGCTTGAAAAGGAACTGAAATCATACATCATCAAGATCTAGGCAAAAGTATCCTATTGATGCAGTCAGGTATCTTTTTTTTTATTTATGTTTCAGACTAATATTATCTATTTTTTCTTTAATCATAAATTAAACATGTTACTTTTATGAATGTGGTATAAAATTAAGGTATCATGATATACAGTTAAATAAATATGATACATAGTTATTTTATTCTGATACACAGTTAATACAATATGATACATAGTTATTTTTATTTTCAGAGATTATAGATTATGTCTTTTCGAGGCCAGAGCCGTCACAGTCGAGAAGGGAGCTCTAGAGGTAAGAGCTCTCATGCAGCCAACTCATATGGTTCTGTGGTATACATATCATATGATAAACTCTAATACTTTACTTATTTTTTTTATATTATTTTATCCTTTATTATCTAATATAACATTCTTTATGATGTCTTGATAATCTCAGGTTCGGACGACAGGGGGTCACCAGTGATCCCATAATCACACGCAGCAGTGATCGACATTCAGACATAGAGGCATGGTAGAGGACCCACCTAGCTTATGGCACCACTAACTCGATCGAAGGATAGAGAGCTCATCCATATTCAGAGCCGCTCGTAAGTACTATATCTTTACTGAATATGTTTAAAATTTAGCCATTATAGAGTCTAACATTTATTGATCAAAATCAATTTTGTAGCATATTTAAAGAGAGCTCCATACCTCACGTGGTTACAGGATCATCCAACGATTGGTGCCAGGGCTGGTGGATACATTCTCCAGTTAGCTGTCGGGGGCACGTGATGCAGCCTGGGAGATGTTTTGGGCAAGTCAAAGGTGTTTAATTTAATAATTCATGATAGGTTTGTATTCTATTTATTAATACACGCTTGCTTCTACTTACAGGACTACCGATTCTTATCTCTTTAGGATGGGAGGCTGGCCATCCAATCTTCAAGCAGGTGGCCAAACGTAGATTTCGAGATGGACTACACAGCCTACGACAGTCCACCTGTTGAGAATAGTGTCCCAAAATCAATCGTCAGCCTGTTGACGGTTGTGCTCCTTTTGTATTAGTATATGAATTATAAATAAATAAAAATTATTTTAGCATCTTTCATCACAAATTGTATCATCTTCTAATGAACTCCTGTGTTGTGGTGAAGTTCTTAGGACTATTTAGACTCGACAAAGGAGGATTTATCGTTTAGTCCTTAAACATGTTTGCGACCAAATGATACGTTGTTACCAAGGACGACAACGTTTATCAAGCATAGATCGTTGTGTGTCATATGGGTTGGTTGTCCTCTTAACCAAGGAGTGTAGAGACACTGGTATGGCATACATGTGAGATGTAATGGTATATTTGTACTGAACGTGACCGACTTCAGAGCTATTTCTGCTGTCAAGATTTGCTCCGATAGGATATGGGTATAAATGTCCCTCCGATCTGAGACCGCCATGGTGACTTGCAAGCAACTCACTGCACTTAGACACTGGACTACCTGAATTTCTAATTCAGTGATGGAAGGATGCTGGGAGTAGTCAAGTACTTGACTTGTTGATGCGCGTGTCAAGATGGGATTGACCACTCCAGTTCAGGAGCTGTGTACAGTCATGTTTCAATTTAGCAAAATCTTGACCAGGGTAGTCCTAGTGAGGAGTCACAGGACTGTTTGAGTTGAGCATGATTCGGATGATCTAATCAGGGTTGACAGTTTAACCCTGAGTTGTCCGAAACACAAGGGTCAAAAGGGATGAATTATACAGTAACCATATTCTCATAGGTTCTGAATGTTACAATTATGACTATTCGACCTATCTGGATGTCGGATACCATTACTAGATGGTCACTTCGATTAGTATAGGAATTGGTTCCTGTGCTACCGGCTTAGGTTCGAACATGCGGGGTCACACACATTAGAGGTTCCTATCTGATCTGATGGCTGATGAAGAGTCCTAATGCTCATGGACTATGAGTCCTACATGTCTGAAACTCTATGATTGAGAATCAAAATTCTCTGATCATGAGTACTACACATTTTGGGTACCGAGGTTAAGAGTCCCACTGGTTTGGGACTTTTTGATCAGGATTTCATATCGATGGATTTTGATGCCCAATTGCCCATCGGATTTGGACTTAGTATTTATGAGAGGTTTAATCAGTGATTTGATCACTAATTAATTCAATTTGATTGAGTAATTATTTTTGGATCAAGTCCAATTGAATTGGATTCAGTTGGATTTGATCCGATTAGGTTAAAAGTTGACCTAATCGTCGAAGTGGTTTGGTCCCTGATTTGATCAGGGGTTGGGCTTAGTCAATTCTTGATTTGATTAAGATTTTATTGAGCCTAATTAAGCCTAATTTAGTTGGATTTAACTTAGTCTAATTGTGCCTAACCTATTTTGATTAGGTTGGCTCAATTAGGTTGAAACCACTTTGACCTTTTCTTCCTGGACCACCTCACTTATCTGCGCCCATTTGAATTCATGAGAAACAACTTCTCATGAATTTTCTCTCATGCAGAAGCCATCCCATGCCCCCATTTTGAATGGATAAGGATGAGATTGGTTGGCCATTCAAATTCAAAAGATGTTTGAATTTGAATGGATAACAAATCTCTGCGCCCACCCTTTATTTTGTGCGCCCCTTCTTCCACACGAGAAAAGGTTTCTCGTGTAAAGTCTCCACGCACAAATATGCCCACACCCCTCTCTTCTCATGTGTAGAGTAGATAAGAATGAGTTGGTTGGCATTTGAATTCAAATTCGATTTGAATTCAAATGAGCAACCACTTATCTTTATCCTCTCATGCGGAGAAAATGCTGCAAAGATGCATTTTAGACTCTTTTTAAAAGGATGAGAAGATGGGGCATGCGCTAATCTGATCCCAGAGAGAAGGGTGGCATGAGAAAGTTTTTCTGCATGAGAAAAGAAAAGAAAAGAAAAGAAAAGAAAGAAACAAGTGGGCGCAAGTTTTTTCGGTGAGTACCCTAGGGTTTTGGCCTAGGGTTCGGAAGTGAGAAGGTGAGCTACGAGTGTGGTGAGCCCACCAAATTTTAGAAAGAGATTCATCAACCTCTCTACTATATCTGTTGATGATCTGGAGCATCCGAAGAGTCGATAGATCAAGATCGAAGAAGTTCGATCAACATCGACCGTCGAAAGGGTTCTACGACGAACTAGCATTCGTGAGGAGCCGATCAGATCGAGAGCTTCGTGTGGATGATCTATAGAGGTCAGACATACTGTATGGCTATATTGTGATGATCAGATCCTTCCGACGGTTATCAGATTACGGCGATCAACTACCCGCACAAAGATAATGTATTCTGAACACATAACAGTAAAATATTTACTGTAGAGAATTCGAAATTCAAATTTAAATGCATGCTATTTATATCATATTTAGATCCTTGTGTAGAATTAATATATATTAATTAATTAAATTAATTAATATTTTTTACTATAAAATTATAATTTTGAAAAAGTTTTAAAATTATCATTTTACCCCTGCACCATTTTTCCCATAAATGGTATTAGAGCGGGTTCTAAAATATGATATATATTTGCATGTGTAGATTAAGTTATAATCTAAAAGTTTAAATTTAAAATTTGAAATTTGAAATTTAAAATTTAAAATTTGAATTTTGAAATTTGTTCGAAATTCAAAATTCAAAAATTTAATTTCAAAATTTGAATTTCAAATTTCAAAATTCAAATTTTGAATTTCAAATTTTTGAATTTTAAATTTTTAATAAATTTCAAAATTCAAATTTTAAATTTTAAATTTCAAATTTTAAATTTAAAATTTAAAATTTGAAATTTAAAATTTCAAAAAAAAATGGTGCAGGGGTAAAACGGTAATTTTAAAACTTTTCAAAATTATAATTTTACAGTAAAATTATTAATTAATCTAATTAATTAATATGTATTAACCCTATACAAAAATCTAAATATGATATAAATAGCATGTATTTAAATTTGAATTTCGAATTCTCTACAGTAAACATTTTACTGTTATATGTTCAGAACACATTACCTTTGTGCGGATAGTTGATCGTCGTAATTTGATCACCATCGATAGGGTCTGATCATCGCAATACAATCACATAGTATATCTGACCTCCGTGGATCATCCACACGAAGCTCCCGGTCTGATCGACTCCTCACGAATGCTAGTTCATCGCAGAATCTTTTTGACGATCGATGTTGATCGAACTCCTTTGATCTTGATCTGCCGACCCTTTGGATGCTCCGAATCATCAGCAGATATACTTGAGAGGTTGATGAAGCTCTCTCTGAAATTTGGTGGGCTCATGACACTCGTAGCTCATCTTCTCACTTCCCGAACCCTAGGTCAAAATCCTAGGGTACTCATCGAAGAAACTTGTGCCCACTCTGTTTCTTTCTTTTCTCTCCTTTTCTTTTCTTTTCTCATGTAGGAAAGCTTTCTCACACTACCCTTCTCTCTATGATCAGATTAGCGCATGCCTTATCTTCTCTTCCTTTTAAAAATAGTGTAAAATACGTCTTTGCAGCATTTTCTCCGTGTGAGAGGATAAAGATAAGTGGTTGCTCATTTGAATTCAAATGCCAACCAACTCATTCCTATCCACTCTACGCGTGAGAAGAGAGGGGCGTGGGCATCTTTGTGCATGGAGACTTTATACGAGAAACCTTTTCTCCTGTGGAAGAAGGGGCGCACAAAATAAAGGGTGGGCGCAGAGATTTGTTATCCATTCAAATTCAAACATCTTTTGAATTTGAATGGCCAACCAATCTCATCCTTATCCATTCAAAATAGTGCACAAGAAGGGGCGTGGGATGGCTTCTGCGTGGGAGAAAATTATAAGAACTCATTTCTCGTGAATTCAAATGGGCGCATGTGAAGTGAGGTGGCGCAGGGAGATTAGTCAAGGTGGTTTGAAATCCAATTGAACCAACCTTATTTAAAATAGGCTAGACACAATTAGACTAAATTAAACCCAACACAATTAGGCTTAATTAGGCTTAATAAAATCTCAATCAAATTAAAAATTGACTAAGCCCAACCCTTGATCAAATCAGTGAACAAAATACCTTAGCGATTAGGTCAACACTTAACCTAATCGGATCCAACCCAACTGAATCCAATTCAATTGGACTTGATCCAAAAATAATTACTCAATCAAATTGAGTTAATTAGCGATCAAATCACTAATTAAATCTCTCATAAATACTAAATTCAAATTCGATGGGCAATCGGGCATCAAAGTCCATTGATATGAAATCTTGATCAAAAAGTCCCAAACTAGTGGGACTCTCGACCCCAGTACCCAAAATGTGTGTGACTCGTGATCAGAGAATCCTGATTTTTGATCACAGAGTTTCAGACACATAGGATTCAAAGTCTACAAGCATTAGGACTCTTCATCAGCCATCAGATCAGATAGGAACCTCTAATGTGTGTGACCCCGCAGGTTCGAACCTAAGCCGGTAGCACAGGAACCAATTCCTATACTAATCGAAGTGACCATTTAGCAATGGTACCCGATATCTGGATAGGTCAAATAGTCGCAATCGCAATACTCAAAACCTACGTGAATATGGCTACTGTATAATTCATCCCTTTTGACCCATGTGTTTAGGACGACTCAGGATTAAACTATCAATCCTGATTAGATCATCCGAATCGTGCTCAACTCAAACAGTCCTGTGACTCCTCACTAGGACTACCCTGGTCAAGATTTTGCTAAATTGAAACACTACTGTACACAGCTCCTGAACTGGAGTGATCAATCCCATCTTGACACACGCACCGACAAGTCAAGTACTTGACTACACCCAGCAGCCTTCCGTTACTGAATTAGAAATTTATTTAGTCCAGTGCCTAAGTGCAGTGAGTTGCTTGCAAGTCACCGTGGCGGTCTCAGGTCGGAGGGACATTTATACCCATATCCCATCGGAGCAAATCTTGACAGCAGAAAAAATTTTAGAGTCATCACGTTCAGTACAGATGTACCCTTACATCTCATCTGTATGCCATATCAGTGTCTCCACACTCTTTGATTAAGAGGACAACCAACCCATATGGCACACAACGACCTATGCTTGATAAACATTGTTGTCCTTGATAACAACATATCATTTGGTCGCGAACAGGTTTAAGGACTAAACAATAAATTCTCCTTTGTCGAGTCTCAATAGTCCTAAGGACTTCACCACAATACAGGAGTTCATTAGAAGATGAAACAATTTGTGATGAAATAATATCAAAATAACTTTTATTTATTTATAATTCATATACTAATACAAGAATGAGCACAACCGTCAACAGACTGATGATTGGCTTTGGGATACTATTCTCAACAATCTCCCACTTGGCCTAAAGCCAATCGGTGCAGTATATAATACCCATCTTCGACTTGAAGTCGTCGAACTCCTTCACCGTAATGGATTTAGTGAATGGGTCGGTCAGGTTCTCCTTTCCATCGATCTTCTGAAGGTCGACGTCATCTCGATCTATGATTTTTTGGATGAGATGGTAGCGGCGCAGAATATGCTTCATCCGCTGGTGTGCCTTCGATTCCTTTGCCTGAGCAATGGCTCCAGAGCTATCACAGTAGAGCAGAACTGGACCAATAAGGGAGGGTGCTACTCCAAGCTCGGTGATGAATTTTTTTAACCACACCACTTCTTTGGCAGCATCTGATGCAGCGACATACTCTGCCTCGCAAACTGAATCAACCACAGTGTGCTGCTTGGAACTTTTTCAGCAGATAGTCCCTCCATTAAGGGTAAAAAAAATCCTGACACACTCTTGCTGTCATCGTGATCAGACTAGAAACTGGAGTATGTAAACCCTATAAGTCTTAAGTCTGATTCACCATAAACACACACACACACACACACACACACACACACATATATATATATATAAAAAAAAAAAAAAAAAAAAAAAAAAAAAAAAAAAAAAAAAAAATATATATATATATATATATATACGTATATATATTCTAGGTCTGAAAGTACTAGATAATGAAATTAATGTATATCTATGATTGTTGATCGATAATCTGAAGGAGCTATGGAAAAATAAAGTACAGACATGATTCTGTGAGTCAAAGAAATTTTAAGTTGCATACTTCGATTTTATGGATCATAAATAATTTTTTTGCATATGAAAACTTATTTGGGTGGAGCACCAAAGGATATCTGGCATCTCTAATATACAACAAGGATGCATCCTTACGTTTAAAGCATGGACAAAAAATATGCTTCATGGGTCATCGACGGCTTCTACCTGATAATCATTCTTGGAGGATCTGTTGCAACCAATATTTTGATGGTAAGTCCGACCGACGTCCGCCACCTAAGGAGTTAAGTAGAGCAGAAGTTTTAGAACAACTTGAAGTCATTGAAAATATCTAATTTGGAGAAACATCGGGTACTCACAAGTAGAAGCGTACTGAAGCTGAGCTGAATTGGATGAAGTGAAGTATTTTTTTTGAACTACCATATTGGAAGCAGCTACTACTTCATCATAATCTAGATGTAATATACATTGAGAAGAATATTTATGATAATATCATCGATACTGTATTGAACATTCCAAAAAAAAATAAAAGATAGTATAAAAGCTCATCTTAATTTTCAAAAAATAAAAATCCGATCGGAGGTGCATTTAGTTCATCGAAGTGATAGATTTTTTATGCCATCTGTATGTTATTCACTATTTGATAAGAATAAAAAAAGTTTCTGTAGATGGTTCAAAATCATAAAGTTTTCTGATGCATACGCTTCAAACATATCACGGTGTGTTGGAAACAATGACGGTAATATTTTTGGCATGAAAAGTCATGACTCCCATATGATGATACAACATTTGCTTCCTGTGGTTATGCGTGGTTATTTAGGTGGTGATGTTCAACTGTATTGATTGAGTTGGGAATATTCTTTCGAGAACTGTGTTGCTGAAAATTAAAGATTAACTTACTTGAGAAGTTTGAGAAGGATATCGTACTCATTCTTTGTAAGTTAGAAAAAAAATTTTCACCATCATTTTTTGATGTTATGGTGCATTTGGTCATTCATCTTCTAAAGGAAGCTCTTTTGGTCGGACCAGTATATTATCGGTGGATGTATCTTATTGAAAGATAAAAAAATTATATATACTTTGTCATATCAGTTATAAAATATAAATATATTTTTAAAATTTAAATTTATTTTTATTTATAGATTTTTATGTACCTTAAAAAAATATGTGTACAATAAAACATGATCTGAAGAGTCTATAGCAAAAGCATACGTAGCTACAGAGTATGTCACATTTTGCTCGATGTATCTTGGTGATATCGAAATAAGATTCAATTGTACAAATCATCATGTAGATTGTGAATAGGGTGACAATGAATCGATGCTGTCTATATTTAAACAAATGGTTAGATCCATTGGTGGAAGAAGATATGAATTTATGGACATAAATAAGCTATCCAAGGTATATTTCTATGTTCTAAATAATTATGAAGAAATTAAAGATTTCATTGAGTAAGTACCATCTTAGCATACTGCTTAATATTCTAAGCAATTTTTTTATGTCGATGTAAAATTAAAAATCATGATTTATTGCAGTGAACACAAGAGTATACTATGCAGAGAGAATAATACGAATGCTGATGATCGACATAAGAGGAAATTTACAAAATAATTTGATGATCTTGTAAGTTACACTAGTAATATGTTATTTTTAATAATTATAAAAATAATTATTTGAATCAATATAATTTTTTATGTTATGGTGTAGATGAAATATAAGTATTTCAATAAAGAAGAGGGTGCGATCGATGAATTATATGATTTAGTATATGGTTCCGATCGAAGGGTTAACTACTACGCATCTTATATCATTGGAGCAATGAGATTTCACATAAGGGAGCTTGAGATGCAACGATGGATCCAAAATAGTGAGATTGCTATAATAGGATATGAAGGAGAAGAAGAGATTAAATATTATGGTATACTGATAGATATCATAGAACTGAAGTATAGGTCCAGTAATTCTGTATTTTTATTTCATATGAATGATGGAATATTAGCAATAAAAAGATTGATATTCATATCAATCCATACTTTATCAGTATAAATTTTGCACGAATATGATACCAGAATGAGCCGTATATATTAGCAACTCAAGCAAAATAAGTAATATATTTGAAGGATCTAAAGTATCGAGATAATTGGCATATCATACAAAAAATAATACTTAAAGGTGTATATGACATACTAACCTAATTAGAGATGGATGAAAATTTAGATTTACATGAAGAAGAAGCATTTCAAGAAGAAGAACAAATATTAGCCGAGCTTTTTGTTGATGAAGAACTTATAACAACTTCTTTAAATAGGGCTAATCTACCGTCCAACGAAGTTGAAGCTGATTTTGTATTTAATCTTGATGAGTCAAAAGGCGACGATCCATTCATAAATGACGATGAGATAGAAGACGACACATATATCGATTATTGTAATTCGGAGGAGGATCTACACATCAAAAAAGATATGAATATTGATGAGTAGATCTATATTCTTTGTTCAATCTTTTCTTACAATAATGGTATGTGATATAATTCTATTCATTAGAATGTAATTTATTTTTTTTATTATTATTTAATATTATATTATTTATATGTCAAGAATTGCAGGTATAGCATTAGGAGACAGACGACGATGTTCGCGTTCGTAGTCTATCCTGGAGGCTGAGGCACCTTCATCGATTTTCACTATCGCACTAGCTCTGTCGTCAGAGGGTCCTGCACTGGCAGGTCCTAATGAGAAAGATTCGAGTGATAAAATTTAATTTTTTTTTATTTGGATAGCTATTATACTAATATTTATTTATTGTTATTTCAGGCCAGTCTCTACCAGTAGTGAGGTGAGGATAAGGTCCATTGAAGAACCTCGCTCTAGAGCGTTGGAGATACGAGCATCCGGGACAGCATCTCCATATCGAGATGCCATCTGGCTACACCAGGCCCATTAGGGGATCGTGCGAGCCGTGGCAGACCGAGCTGGGCATCATATGTCGTAGCTATACTCCCGTGATGCTTTTTGATTGGTGTCACATTGTACCGGCTCAGAGAGAGATTTTCTACATCTAGTTATAAGTAAAATAAATTATACTATGAATATTTAATTAGTATGATATTCTTCTAATATTTGTTATTGACAGAATGTATTTGATATTATTGATTTTGAGAAGGATCGCGTGCGGCGAGCTATGTATCTTTGCTTTCAAGGAGTATCGCCACCACATCCATCAGTATTAGTACCATGTGATGCAGGATCATTGGGTGGAGGCAGCACGGCAGTGGCCCTATGACAGCATCACTATAGATGATTAGACTATCATATGCCGGCATTACAAGAATCCGACATATCAGGTTACACATCCAATTTTTTTTTTTAGAGTTTAATGATTGAATCATTTATTCTTAAATTCAGTTTGTTATCTGCTAATTTGACTGCTAACTGTACAGAGAAGATATGCCCGAAATGCCACAAATCAAACGAGACAGACCGTACCGTATTATGGAGATTTGAGATCGTTCGTTCATCACATGGAGCAGATGGTAAGTAATTTTTAATTAGTATATTTTAACTCTCTAACTATTTAAAAAAAAATTAATTAATTATTCTCAAATTATAGAGAGATATTGAGTGTGGCGAGCTTCCTAATAGGATCAATATCTACCAGTGGACCCACCAGCGACGATCAGAGGAGTGGACGATGAGAAGCTAGGAGCTTTTTGTAAGTTTTTTCAATTATTTTTTTCACTCGCAATTTGATTTTCACTATGAAATTAAAATAGCTATAACTTTAATTTTCAGGACCGTATGATAGACATCAGATCCCAGCCTACTCCTGAGGGTTCAATCGCACTCACAGATGATGAGATCTATGATCAGGTGCTTGGTCTGAGATCCTGTTATATTAGGGGTCTAGGACATGGGATCACAGCTTCCTCATCCTCACGCTCGTCCAGGGCTGACATCCATGCTGCTGTGATGCTCGACTGACAGAGTGCAAAGGCAGGCTGAGCAGTAAGTTGATGAGTTGACTGCGCACATCGATGAGTACTAACGGCTCCAGATCTAGATGATGGAGCAGATAGCACAAGTAGAGCAGATAATGCAGTTGATGAAGCAGCAACAGGCCGGTCCGAGCGCTTCACTTCTCCAATTCGTTCTCCTTCTACGGATACTGACACTTGGCGGTCTATTTGTGTAGCTTTTTATTTTTATTTTTATTTTAGATCATTTATAATTTTAATTTAATATAATAAAATGATAAAATTAATTTATGAGTTTATTGTATGAATTTTTTTATTTTAATTTTTAATTTTTAATTTATAAAAATATTATTAATATAAATTAAATATATATTCATAAATTATTTTTAAAAAAATATATATAAATTATTAGTGATGGAATTATTTTCAATGAAATATTGGTCACCAAAAAATATATTAATGATAAAAAATTGGTCATAAATAAATTTTTTAATACATCTAAAAATATCAAAATTTTATATTAAATTAATAGTGATGAAACTATTTTCATCATAAATAATAAAAATTTTATTATCGATGAAAATATACATCAAAAATTACAATATTTATGACATAAAATTTACATCTCTAATATTTTTTTAAATTTAATTTTAATAAATTTTTTTAATTAAATTAATAGAGATAAAAATATTTTCATTATAAATAATTCTATTTATGATAAAAACTTTATATCACTAATATTTTTTTAAATTTAATTTTTTTAAAAAATTAATTAAATTAATAGCGATGAAAATATTTTTATCTTTATTAATTTATTATTTATTAATGATAAAAATTTACATCCAAAATTATCATATTTGTGATGAAAAATTTACGTCATTAATACTTTTTTAAATTTGATTTTCATAAAAAATTTTAATTAAATTATAATTTATTTTTTTTAATTATTTTTTTATTAGTGACAAAAAATTTTATCATAAATTATCATTTTTTATGATTAAAATTTTTTATAGTAAATAGTTTTTGAAAAACTAATTTTTTAAAGATAAAATTTTTTTATCAATAATATCGATTATTTGTGATAAAAAAAATTTTATCGTAAAAAATTATCAATGATGTCATTATTTATGACTAAATATTAACGATAATAATTTTATTGTTAATATTTTATTTTATTTTATATTTATATATATATATATAGACATACTATATCGTTAGCCGTGACTTTAAATTTTTATTCACGTGTATAGCATGGGACAAGACTTGGCTCTCATTTTTTGTGGAAAAATTGATGGGACTTCTATTGTCTCATCCTAGAATAATTGTGAAGAAGGCCCGGCCCTCATTTGTTTTCTCTGTGAAGCACGGTCACCATCCAACAGTGTCGGTGGACGAAATACAAGCAAACATCACATCAATTATTATAATAACATTATTAGTTTTCCTTACTAATGGCATCTATCATTTTCTAACCTCTGATCATGTCACGTCTTCAATCCAAAATTGTGAATCAAGAGTCATGACAATCACAACATATTCATAGAAAATTTTTTCTACAAGCATACAAGGCATCTTATCACGATATCAATATTTCACAGCGGAACAATTAGTCAATAATTTAAATTCAAAATATAACGATCTAAATTTTTTCTTTAATATCTCAATAAATTTAACAATGATTCATAGGCCTTACATCAAATTCAATAAGACTTTCAACCTAAAATAAAAGTATGAAGATTCTGCTTCTAATCTTGTATCATCTTAATTCAACATCTGTAAAAATAGTAAAATAAGAGATAATGAGCTAGACTGTCCAGTAAGCAATGATCACTTTCAACAGATTTCATCAGGCATTTAAATAAATAATTATTTATAAAAAATAAGTATATAGAATTCATCAATTCGAAATCAATTTCGATTATACAATATAATTCATAATATTTTTTTTTCAAAAATTCAAGTTTCTTTCGAGATTTCAATTTCCTTCATTCTTAAATTCTTTTCATTAACCATGAGCTATGACCATATTTTTTCTGTGACAGGATCAAAATACCGCGTATCATCTTGCAGTGAGCTGCGAATCATCTAGTAACAAAGTCCTTAGGAACCGCTGGTCTCTCTGACGGTTTGTTGCTGGTCTCTCTGACGACATGTCGCTAGTCTCGCTGGTGACATAAATCTTCAGAATAAATCAATTGCCAACATATATGCCCCCATTGACGGGATCTTTTACATAGTCAGGTTGTCAATTTATATTGTTCTTATATCAGAATTCTTCATAAATCATGTTTCATATTCTAATTTTAATAAGAAAATATATAATCATGTAGTATTGAAATCAATCAATAAATACATCATGAAATCAACATGTTCAATCATGCTTCATCATAACATTTTGAATAAGATATTTTTCATAACAAAATATCATTCATCCAATCTATGCATCGTTTCATAAATTATGTCAAAAAAATATATTATAATTTATTGATAAATCTAAAAAAAGTGAAACATTACTTACCTCGAATGCATTCCAATAAATCCACATAATTTTATAAATTTTCTTTCAAAATTCTTCAGTTCATAAATCATATCACAATATCCGATTATCAGGTGTCAACGATACCTATACGAGATCAAATTCAATAATCAGAAAGAATCGAATACCATATTTCAATAGTTTAGATTGGGTCCGATCATCTAATTTCATCTAATCAAAATCTAATTATGACATAAACGATCTAAAGTTTGACTATCAGATCAAATCAGATTCGAAGTGATAGGACCGAAGTTTCTTCATTGATTTTATAAAATCAAGTAAAAAGAGAAAATCAGAGAGAGAATTCATGAGGTATAATTTGAATTGATCAGGTGACACAATCTATTATTACGATTGGTCCAATATCTCAATTGGTGAAATCAACATGATCTAATTAAGTCATGGCTAGATCGAGATCATGGATGATAAAATCTAAAGATTCATGGTCTGATCAAGGTGCTGGCATACTACCTGACAACCACGGATCAAGATGCTTTCACTAGAATTGTTCAAACTCATCATCACTCAAACTCATCAAAATAAAATTCTTTTTCTTGATAAATTCTAAAAAAATAAACTTTTAGAGAGATATAATTCTAGAGAGAGAAATTTATGAAGATAAATCTGTACTAATTAGACGATACGGTTCCACAATCGATTGATCAGATCAAGATAAATTAATCAAATCATGCTGAAATTACCACATAGATAATTCAATAGAATCATGGGTGATAAAATCTAAAGATATTTGATCTGATCAAGGTGGGTGCCAGTACGCTGCCTGACAATCATAGATCAGAATTCTTCATCAGATCAGAAATATTAAAAAAAAATTTATTGATAAATCGATCAAGAGAGAGAAACAGTTTTAGAGAAAGAAAATTTTAGAGAGAAAAAATTCTAAAGAAAAATTCATCTTGGACTCTTCAGACGATATGATTCAATAAATTTGATCGATGAGATCAAATCATGCTGAAATTATCATATGGATAATTCAATAAAATCATGAAAAATAAAATCTAAAAATATCTAATCTGATCAAAATGGGTACCAGTGTACCGTCCAATGATCATAGATCAAAATCCATCACTAAGATCATTTAAATTCATCATCATTCTTTTTAAAATTTTAAAAAATCTTAGGAGAGAGAAATAACCTAGAGAGAGAAAGTAGAGAGAGATTAGAGAGAGAAAGAGAAAGTAGAGAGAAGAAAATAGGGAGAGAGAAAGTCTCTCTCATTCTTCTTCTTTTTCTTTTTTTTTTCTTTTCTCTTTTTTTTTCTTTTTCTTTTTTTTTCTTTTTCTTTTCCTTCTTCTTCTTTTTCTTTTCTTCTTCCCACGGCTTGCCTTGGGATGAAACAGGGGACCTCACAATCCCCTCGATTAGTCAGTCCGACCGACGGTCGATCGATATGAGACTGGCCAGCGACAAGAGGGCGACGACGGGCGGCTCGGAGGGACACAAACTAGTGGCCAACGGTGACCATCGATGCCCGAAAAAATCAAAAAAAATCAAATCCTCTATTTTGACAAAATTCAACGACTTTGGTCGCCAGCGAGCATGCACACCGGTACGAGAAGGAAGGGGGAGAAGAGAGGAAGGGGAGGAGGCTCACCTTCGACACCGGCGAAGCTTTTCGGACGAGAAACCTCGATGGACACAGGGACGATCTTCCACAGTGGCTTTCCGGCAATTGCTGCCGACAGACTTTGGGTTCTCCGGTGAGAGGGAGAGAGGAGGGTTCTCCTCCTTAAATAGAGCTGGAGGGGGCTTTTTTCGACTCCGATTGGGAGCTGGTGAAAGGAGGAAGAAGACTCCCTTCAAGAGTCTTCTCCTTTGTTTTCCCTTCCTCTTTTTTTTTTTTTGTTTGGGCTTTTTTTTTTGGGCTGGGGTTTGTTACATGGGCCGGACCATGACATTCTTCTCCTCTAAAAGAAATTTTATCCTCAAAATTTTTTTTGCTTGAGTCTTCATAGTTTTTTACTTGAATCTCATCCACAAATATTTCAATATTCTAATTCTTGATATAAAATTTATTCTTAAATTATTTTATAAGAAAAAAAATCAATACATCAAATATTGATCTGAAATAAAACCATTCATTTTCTTATTTATCAAGACCAACATCTCAAAGATTTTCAATATTTTAATATTTCAAAATTATGATCTCATTTTTTATAATGTTCAATATCTCATGACTCAAATTAAAATCAAATCCATCTCTTGTAGATAGAAGAAATCAATGTCTCTATTCTTGCATAAGAACTTCATTCATCATCATCATTTTTTTTTTCAAAATATTAACCACTCTTAATTTCAACCCGTCATAAGATAGGAAAAACATACTTTTGTAAATCATACAATGACATCCCAATCAATCAAAATTCAAAAATATTTTTTCTTATTCATACTTTTAAAGGTTGAAGATTCATCATTTTAATCTCATCCTCAAATTTTGGATATTTTTATTTTTTATGCAACTTCATCATTAAATCATTTCATAAAGAAAAGATCAATATCACTAATATTGATTAGAATCAATACCGCTATTTTTGATTATCAAAATTAATCTCTCAATTCTATATAAAAATATCAAATTTCTCACCAAAAATCCTTAACTACTCATGATTTAATCAATTTATCATAAGATCATAAATAAATTTTACCACATTATCCATAGATAAACTTTTGAGTATGAAAATCTAAGATCAAAATCATTATTATAAACAATCTCAAATTCTTTCTAATAAATAGAGAATTATTTAATTTTAAGATAAAAAAAATTATCTTTAAATATTCTAAATCTAAAATCAAAAATCAAAGATCCACTCATCCTAGAATTAGGATGCTGAAATTTTTATAGCATAGTAGGTGGAAGTACTACTTTTAAAAATCACATTAAGAATATCCAAAATAATCTAAAATTTTAAAATATTATTCTTTATAATATCAATAAATTTTTTATATCAAATCATATCATCTATTATAATTTTTTAACTCAAAAAGTCACATTCCTAACTTAAAATAATCCAGATTACCATGCTTTCACTGTGCACTCTATTTTAGCAATCAAAATTTCTTAAATTCATCAAAAAAAAAATTTTGATCAAATTATTTCTTTATCTTATCAATAGAAAAGATCTAAAATTTCAAATTTTAATTAAAGCTAAAGATTAACTTCTGATTCTCATTCCTACTTTTGCTGGTATACAATAATTTTGATTAACCTTTGAGTTCAATATCACATTCGAAACCATCATATAAGTCTACTATAATCAATATGAATCAAATCTTAATTCTCATACCAATTTAATTCGATAAATTCTAAATTAAAATTTTTATAAGTCAAATCAATGAGAAAATCCTTCGATGCTTCATTGAGTTAGGACATAATTAGAACATATATGAATTTCAAATCATTATCTTTTCTAAAATTTTTATCATCAGGATCTTTAATATTTATCAAGTATCATTTCATAACAATCACACAAGCCTCAAAAAATCAATTCCCCACTTAATAGATTCCATCAAAAACCTCATTAACCGAAGTAAAGGAACTTCATATCAATTTTTAAATCTAAAAATTTTAAATTACAAATTTACATGAATCCCATAATCTTGAATAAATATAAATCAAATCTTTTATCTTAATCTAAAGATATCAATTTTTTATTAACAATCTCAATAATAATATCAGAAAATCTCTTGATCAACTTAAATACAAAATTTTTAAATTAAAATTTTATGCACATCATATAGTCTCCAAGAGACACAATAAGATCTATTATTTAGATCCAAAGATGATGATATAAAATTTCCGTACAATGAATATCCTATAATCTCATAATCTATTTTATCAATAAGAAATATGCTTCTTTGCAATATTTTCAAATATGCATTCATCCTAATATGCCATTTTATATATGATCTACATATCAAGTTCAATTCAATAAATATTCTAATCAAGTATCATAAAAAACTTTTTTAGTCCATCCTAGAACAATATTTTATCATCAAATCTTTATCTTGCTAATAATAGTTAACTTCTCAACTAGAAGTAATATCATAGTATTATTCTCATATCGTATTTGAGCTTACAATTCACTTGAATAATCAATGATCAAATTAATAACCACAATGCACAATAAAATTTTATGTCAATCTTTTTGTAATTACTTTCGATCAAAATCTAACTAATTATATTATGATCTATAGATCATCCATCATATTTCAAATTCTATATATTATAATCTCTTTGATTTTTTCATACATAATTTTAATATTTAATCAAAAATTATAAAGATTTCTCTTACTACAATCATCAAAGATCTACACCATAATGTCCCTAGTATCTATCCACTGACACTTATTCAATACACATCTTAGTTCATCCACTAATGCTCTCATACCACTTTAATTGTCATACCTCCGATCCGAGATTGTGAATCGAGGGTCATAGCAACTGCCACATACTCATAGAAAATTCTTTCCATAAGCATGCAAAGCATCTTATCACGATATCAATACTTCATAGCAGAATAATTAGTCAATAATTTAAATTTAAAATATAATGATCTAAATTTTTTTTTTAATATCTCAATAAATTTAACAATGATTCATAAGCCTTACATCAAATTCAATAAGACTTTCAACCTAAAATAGAAGTATGAAGATTCTGCTTCTAATCACTCTTCCATTCATATCTTGTATCATCTTAATTCCTCAATATCTGTAAAAATAGTAAAATAAGAGATAATAAGCTAGATAACCCAGTAAGCAATGATCACTTTCAACAGATTTCATCAGATATTTAAGTAAATAATCATTTATAAAAAATAAATATATAAAGTTTATCAATTTGAAATCAATTTCGATTATGCAATATAATTCATACTAAATTTATTTTTTTTTCAAAAATTTAAGTTTCTTTCAAGATTTTAATTTCTTTCATTCTTAAATTTTTTTCATCAACCATGAGCTATGACCATATTTTTTCTGTGGTAAGGTCAAAACACCGCATATCATCTTGCAGTGAGCTACGAATCATCTGGCAGCAAAGTTCTTCAGAACCACTGGTCTCGCTGACGACATATCACTGATCTCGCTGGTGACATAAACCCTAAGGATAAATCAATTACCAACGTATATGCTCCCATTGGTGGGATCCTTTACATAGTCAGGTTGTCAATTTATATTGTTCTTATATCAAAATTTTTCATAAATCATGTTTCATATTCTAATTTCAATAAGAAAATATATAATCATGTAGTATCGAAATCAATCAATATAATACATCATGAAATCAATATGTTCAATCATGCTTCATCATAACATTTCGAATAAGATATTTTTCATAACAAAATATCATTCATCTAATCTATGCATCGTTTCACAAATTATATCAAAAAAATATATTATAATTTATCGATAAATTTAAAAAAATAAAATATTACTTATCTCGAATGCATTCCAATAAATCCACATAATTCTATAATTTTTTTTAAAATTTTTTAGTTCATAAATCATATCACAATATCCGATTATCAGGTGTCAACGATACCTATACGAGATCAAATTTAATAATTAGAAAGAATACGAATACTATATTTCAATGATTTAGATTTAGTCCGATTATCTAATTTTATCTAATCAAAATCTAATTAAAAAATAAATGATCCAAAGTTTGACTATCAGATCAAATCGGATTCGAAGTGATAGGATCGAGGTTTCTTCATTGGTTTCATAAAATCAAGTAGAGAGAGAAAATCAAAAGAGAAAAAATTCATGAGGTATAATTCGAATTGATCAGGTAACACAATCTATCATTACGATTGATCTAATATCTCGATTGGTGAAATCAACATTATCTAATCAAGTCATAGCTAGATCACAATCATGGATGATCAAATCTAAGGATTCATAGTCTGATCAAGGTGTTGGCATACTACCTGACAACCACGGATCAAGATGCTTTCACTAGAATTATTCAAACTCATCATCACTCAAACTCATCAAAATAATTTTTTTTCTTGATAAATTCTAAAAAAAAAACTTCTAGAGGGATACAATTCTAGAGAGAGAAATTTATGAAGATATATCTGTACTAATTAGATGATACGGTTCAATAAATTTGATTGATCAGATCAAGATAAATTAATCAAATCATGCTGAAATTACCACATGGATAATTCAATATAATTATGGGTGATAAAATCTAAAGATATTTGATCTGATCAAGGTGTATGCCAGTACGCTATCCGACAATTATAGATCAGGATTCTTCATCAGATCAGAAATATTAAAAAAAATTTTTGATTGATAAATCGATCAAGAGAGAGAAATAGTTTTAGAGAGAGAAAATTTTAGAGAGAAAAATTTAGAGAAAAATTCATCTTGGACTCTTCAGACGATATGATTCAATAAATCTGATCAATCAGATCAAATCATGTTGAAATTATCATGTGGATAACTCAACAAAATAATGAAAAATAAAATCTAAAAATACTTGATCTGATCAAAGTGGGTGCCAATGTACCGTCCGACGATCACAGATGAAAATCGATCACTAGGATCATTTAAATTCATCATCATTCTTCTCAAAATTTTAAAAAATCTTAGGAGAGAGAAATAATCTAGGGAGAGAAAGTAGAGAGAAAAAGTAGAGAGAGACTAGAGAGAGAAAGAGAAAGTAGAGAGAAGAAAAGAGGGAGAGAGAGAAAGCAGAGAGAGAAAGTCTCTCTCGTTCTTCTTCTTTTTCCTTTTTTTCTTTTCTCTTTTTTTTTCTTTTTCTTTTCTTTTTCTTTTTCTTTTCTTTTTCTTTTCCTTCTTCTTCTTCTTTTTTCTTTTCTT
>NC_026000.2:130904138-130905739 GCF_000442705.2 Elaeis guineensis
CTGGTTTCGATCCCTTTGGATGATGGGAATACAGAGCATGTGGTGAAGATCGGCTCCAACTTGGGGGAAGAGGTGCGGACGCAGCTCATTGATTTCTATGAAAGAATGCGGATGTTTTCGCTTGGGTTCCAGCGGACATGCCAGAGATTGACGCAGAGGTCATGGAACATCGTCTGGCCGTTGATCCAAAGCATGACCGACGAAAGAAAAAATCCGAGGTCATGCACCAGAAAGGCAAAAAGCGATAGCGAAAAGTGGATAAACTCCTGAAAGCCGGGTTCATTAGAGAGGTCAATTATCCTGATGGATTTCCAACATTGTCTAGTAAAAAAGGCAAACGGCAAGTGGAGGATGTGTATAGATTTCAAAAAGCTGAATAAAGCCTGTCCCAAAGGATAGCTACCCTCTGCCCAGAATTGATCAACTGGTGGATGCAACCTCGGACCATGAGCTTCTCACCTTATGGATGCATTCTCCAGCTATAATCAAATCAGAATGGCGCCAGAAGATGAAGAAAAGATGCTTTCATTACTAACCGTAGTCTTTACTGTTACAGGGTCATGCCTTTCGGCCTAAAAATACAGGTGCACCTATCAACAGGTGGTGAATAAAATCTTCAAGGAGCAGATCGGCCGCAACATAGAGGTCTACGTGGACGACATGCTCGTGAAAAGCAAATCTTTAACAAACCACATCGCCGACCTCGAGGAGACCTTCGGCACCCTCCGAAAATATAAGATGAAGCTGAACTCGACTAAGTGTGCTTTCGGAGTGACCTCGGGAAGTTCCTGGGCTTCATGGTATCGGGGACATGGGATTGAAGCCAATCCGGAGAAAATTTATGCCATCCAGGAGATGGCGCCCGAAGTCGATAAAAGAGGTTCAGCACCTTACAGGGAGGGTGGCAGTCCCTGAATCGCTTCGTTGCGAGGTCGGCCGAATGGTGCTTACCCTTCTTTCAAACCTTCAAGCGGTCGAAGAACTTCTGTTGGACCACTGAGTGTCAACAGGCGTTCGAAAGAACTAAGGAGCTACCTCGGCTCGCCTCCGCTATTGACGAAGCTCGAGCTTGGGGAGGAGTTATTCTTGTACCTGGCGGTCTCCTCTATGGCCCTCGCAGCAGTCTTGTCAAGGAAGAAGCAAAAATTCAACAACCGATCTACTACATCAGTCACGCATTGAGAGATGCTGAAACCAGGTATACTAAATTAGAGAAACTAACTTAGGCCCTGTTGATTGCAGTCCGGAGGCTCCGACCTTACTTTCAAAGGCACACCGTAACGTTGCTCACCGACTAGTTGATTAAGGTGATTCTGCACCGGGCGGATGCTTCCGGGAGGATAGCGAAATGGGCGATCGAGCTCACAGAATTCGACATCAACTATCAACCTAGGTCGACAGTAAAAGCCTAGATATTGGCAGATTTTATAGTAGACTGCACTATCTCGGAGGAGGCCGAACCTGAACAAGATGAAGTTGACGGCCTAAAGTCCCGACTGAACTCCTCTGAAGAAGAAACAAACCCTCCTGATTGCTTTTGGGCCCTCTATGTGGATGGATCCTCCAACATGTCGGGCGCAGGTGCAGGCCTGATTTTGATC
>NC_026000.2:130913339-130935839 GCF_000442705.2 Elaeis guineensis
GATTTGATCATCCGTGATCCCGATCTAGTCATGACTTGATTTGATCATATTGATTTCACCAATCGAGATATTGGACCAATCGTAATGTTGGATTGTGTCACCTGATCAATTCGAATTGTACCTCATGAATTCTCTCTCCTCTGATTTTCTCTCTCTACTTGATTTTATGAAATCGATGAAGAAACCTCGATCCTATCACTTCTTAACCGATTTGATTTGATAGTCAAACTTTGGATCGTTTAGGTCCTAATTAGATTTTGATTAGATGAAATTAGATGATCGGACCCAATCTAAATCGTTGAAATATGGTATTCGTATTCTTTCTAATTATTGAAATAAATTCTGTATAGGATTGTAGATGTTTGATCATGGGATATCGCAATATGATCTACGAATAAAATTTTTGGAAGAAAATTTATAGAATTATGTGGATTTATTGGAATATATTCGAGGTAAGTAATGTTTCACTTTTTCTAGATTTATCGATAAATTATAATATATTTTTCTGACATGATTTGTGAAATGATGCATGAATTGGATGAATGATATTTTGTTATGAAAATATCTTATTTGAAATGTTATGATGAAGCTTGATTGAACATATTGATTTCATGATGCATTATATTGATTGATTTTGATACTACATGATTATATATTTTATTATCGAAATTAGAATATGAAATATGATTTATGAAGAATTATGATATAAGAAACATTATGAATTGACAACCTGACTATGTAAAGGACCCCACCAATGGGGGCATATACGTTGGCAATTGATTTGTCCTGAGGGTTTATGTCGCCAGAGAGACCAGCAACAAACCGCTAGAGAGATCAATGATTCTGAAGGACTTTGCTGCCAGATGATTTACAACGCACCGCAAGAAGATACGTGGTGTTATGACCCTACCACAGAAAAAATATGGTCATAGCTCATGGTTGACGAAAAAAAATTAAGAACGAAAGAAATTAAAATCTGAAAAAAAACTTGAATTTTTGAAAAAAAAATGAATTTGGCATGAATTATGTTGCATAATTGAAATTAATTTTGAATTGATGAACTTTATATGCTTATTTTCTATAAATAATTATTTACTTAAATGCATGATGAAATCTGTTGAAAAGTGATCATTGCTTACTGGGTTGTCTAGCTCATTATCTTCTATTTTACTATTTTTACAGATGTTGAGGAATTAAGATGATACAAGATATGAATGGAAGAGTGATCAGAAGCAGAATCTTCATACTTTTATTTTTGGTTGAAAGACTTATTGAATTTGATGTAAAGCCTATGAATCGTTGTTGAATTTATTGAGATATTAAAGAAGAAATTTAGATCATTATATTTTAGATTTAAATTATTGTCTAATTATTCGCTGTTGTTTTAGGATAGCATGATAAGATGCCTTGCATGCTTATGGGAAGAGTTTTCTATGAGTATGCGGCGGTTGCCATGACCCTCGATTCACAATCTCGGATCGGGGGCGTGACAATTAATATGGTATCAGAGCATAAGTGGATGAATTATGAAACATAGAATTAGATATAGAATGGGTATGAGTGGATAGACACTAGGGACATTATAGTGTAGATCTTTGATGATTGTAGTGGGAGAAATATTTAAAAATTTTGATTAAACATTGAGATTATGTATAAAAAGATCGCAAGAGATTATGACATATGAAGTTTGAAATATGATGGATGATCTATAAATCATGATATGATTAGTTAGATCTTGATCGAAAGTAATTACAAAAGAATTGATATAAAATTTTATTGTGCATTATGGTTATTAATTTGATCATTGATTATTAAAGTGAATCGTAAGTTCAAATTCGATGTTAGAATAATACTATGATATTACTTCTAGTTGAGAAGTTGACTATTATTGACAAGATAAAGATTTGATAATAAAATGTTGTTCCAGAATGGACAAAGAAAGTTTTTTTTTATGATGCTTGATTGGAATATTTATCGAAAGTGAACTTGGTATGTGGATCATATATAAAGTAACATATTAGGATGAATGCATATTTGAGGATATTACAAAGAAACCTATTTCTTATTTTTGAAATCGATTATGAGGTTGTAGAATATTCATCATACTGGAATATTTAATCATCATCCTTAGATCTAGATAATGGATCTTATTATGTCTCTTGGAGACTACATGATGTGTATAAAATTTTAATTTAAAATTTTGTATCTAAATTGATTAAGAGATTTTTTAATATTATTGTTGAGGTTGTTAATGAAAAATTGATATCTTTAGATTAAGATAAAAGATCTAATTTATATTTATTTCAGATTAAGAGATCCATGTGAATTTACAATTTAGAAATTTTGAATTTAGGAATTGATATTGAGTTCCTTTGCTTTTGTTAACGAGGTCCCTAATTGAATCTACTATTAAATAGAGATTTGATTTTTTTGAAGCTTGTATGATTGTTATGAAAGGATATTTGATAGATATTAAAGATCCTGATGATAAAAATTTTAGAAAAAAAATATAATATAATGATTTGAAATTCTTATATATTCTAATTATGTCCAAATTTGGTGGAGCATCGAAGAATTTTTTTTTCATTGATTTGACTTATAAGGATTTTTGGTTTGAAAATTATCAAATTGAATTGATATGAGAATTAAGATTTGATTCATATTGATTATAGTAAATCTATATGATGGTTTAAATATGATATTGGACTCAAGGGTTAATCAAGATTATTGTACACCAGTAAAAGTATGAATGAGAATCGAAAGTTAATGTTTGACTTCAATTGAAATTTAAAATTTTAGATCTTTTCTATTGATAAGATAAAGAAATAATTTGATCAAACTTTTTTTTTGGTGAACCTAAGAAATTTTGATGGTTAGAACAGAATGCGCAGTGGAAGCATGGTAATCTGGATTACTTTGAGTAAGTCAGGAATGTTGACCCTTTAAGTTAAAGAATTATGATAGATGATATGGTTTGATACAAAAAATTTATTGATATTAGAAAGAATAATATTTTAAAATTTTGAATTATTTTAGATATCCTAATGTGATTTTTAAAAGTAGTGCTTCCACCTACTATGCTAAAAAAAAATATTTAGCATCCTAATTCTAGGATGAGTGGACTCTTGATTTTTGATTTTAGATTTAGAATATTTAGAGATAAATTTTTTCTATCCTAGAATTAACTTTTATAATTCTCTATTTATTAGGAAGAATTTGAGATTGTTTATCGAATAATGATTTCGATCTTAGATTATTATACTCAAATATTTATCTCTAGGATATAATAAAATTTGAAGTTTGGACTCTTTTGATCATTATTATTTCTCTGACTTAATAGAAAAGATTGAGGTTGTCTATTGATATTGACGATTGTTCTACAAAAGATGGATTGGAGTTATTTATAATTTAATTTGATAATGAATCGATTAATTAAGAGTTGTTAATGTTTAGATAAAGAAAAATTGATATACTTACTTAGAATAGAGACATTGATTTTGATTATAAGAAAAATATAGTTTTGATTTAGATCAATTTTTGAGTTATTGATTTTTATTATGGAATGACTTAATGATAAAATTTGCTTCAAGAATTAAATATTTAAGAGTTTGAGGATTTGAGTAAGAAAATTTCGATGACTAGAAATAGTGATATTAATTCTAATCAACATTAGTGATATTGATCTTTATGAAATGACTTAATGATGAAGTTGCATCGAGAATTAAATATCAAAAGTTTGAGAATGAAATTGAAATAATAAATCTTCAATCTTTGAAAGTATGAATAAGAAAAAATATTTTTGAATTTTGATTGATTTGGGATGTCATCATATGATTCACATAAGTATGTTTTTTCTATCTTATGATGGGTTGGAATTAAGAATGGATAATATTTAAAAAAAAAGAATGATGATGATGAATGAAGTTCTTATGCAAGAATAGAGACATTGACCTGCTTCTATTCACAAGAGATATATTTGATTTTGATCTAGTCATGAGGTATTGAACATTATTTTATAGAGAATGAGAGCATAATTTCAAAATCTTGAAATATTAAAAATCTTTGAGATGTTGGTCTTGATAAATAAGAAAATGAATGGTTCCGTTTCAGATAGATATTGATGTACCGACTTTTTCTTATAAAATGATTTAAGAATAAATTTGTATTAAGAATTAAAATTTGAAATATTTATGGATGAGATTCAAGTAAGAAACTATGAAGACTCAAGCAAGAAAAATTTCGATGATGAAATTTCTTTTAGAGGGGAAGAATGTGATAGCCTGGCCTGGCCCATGTAACAAACCCAGAATCAGCCAAAGCCCAAACGAAAAAAAAAAAAAAATAGAGGAGAAGACTCCCAAGGGAGTCTTCTTCCTCCTCTCGCCGGCTCCCAATCAGAGTCAGAAAAGATCCTCCTCTCGCTCTATTTAAGGAGGAGATACCTCCTCTCTCCCTTCCATCGAAGATCCTAAGCCCAGTCGGCAGCAATCGTCAGAAAATCACCGGAAGACTGACCTGTGCCCATCCAATTGCTCGTCGGAAAAGCCTCACCGGCATCGAGGTAAGCCTCCTCCCTTTCCTCTCTTCTCCCCTTTCCTTCCCATGCCTGTGTGCATGCTCGCCATGACCGGAGTCGTCGGATTTTGTTGCGGAAGAAACCTATATTTTTGCTATTTTTTTTTATTTCCGACATCGGTGGTCACCGCCGACCACCGGTTTGGCCCTCCTCTTGTGTTGGGTCGCCCCCCTCCTGCCGATGGCCGCCCCACGATGGTTGCACCGCCGGCCGACCAGCCAACAGGGGATTGTGAGATCCCCTGTTTCGGCCTAAAGGAAGCCCGGGAAGAAGAAAAGAAAAGAAGAAGAAGAAGGAAAAGAAAAGAAAAGGAAAAGAAAAAGAAGAAAAGAAAAGAAAAAGAAAAGAAAAAGAAAAGAAAAAGGAAAAAAAAAAGAAAAATATAATAATAATAATATAATAATAATAAATAGGATTTTCTCTCCCTCTCTTCCGTGAAGAAAAAGAAAAAAGAAAGAAAGAAAGAAAAGAAGAAAAAAAATAAAATAAATTAATTAATAAATAATGATATAAATAATAAAATATGAGAAAGAGAGTTTCTCTCTCTTCCCTCTCTCCCTTCAGCTTGAACTAGTATTTTCTCTCTCTAGAATTGGACTTTCTCTCTCTACTTTCTCTCTCTAAGTTATTTTTCTCTCCTAAGATTTTTAGAATTTTGAGAAGAATGATGATGAATTTAAATGATCCTCGTGATGAATTTTTGATCAGTGATCGTCGGACGGTACACCGACATCCACTTTGATCAGATCAGGTATTTTTAGATTTTATTTTTCATGATTTTATTGAATTATCCACATGATAATCTGAGCATGATTTGATCTGATCGATCAGATTTGTTGAATCATATTGTCTGAAGAATTCAAGATGAGTTTTCTCTCTCTAAAATTTTCTCTCTCTAAAATTATCTCTCTCTTGATTGATTCTCTCTCTAAAAAGGTTAGTGAATGAAAAATTTCTTTTAATAGTTCTGATCTGATTCTAATGAAGAACCTGATCCATGGTTGTCAGACAGCGTACTGGCACCCACCTTGATCAGACCATGAATCTTTAGATTTGATCATCCATGATCCGATCTAGCATGACTTGATTTGATCATGTTGATTTCACCAATCGAGATATTGGATCAATCGTAATGTTGGATTGTGTCACCTGATCAATTCGAATTGTACCTCATGAATTCTCTCTCCTCTGATTTTCTCTCTCTACTTGATTTTATGAAATGATGAAGAAACCTCGATCCTATCACTTCTAATCCGATTTGATCTGATAGTCAAACTTTGGATCGTTTAGGTCCTAATTAGATTTTGATTAGATAAAATTAGATTATCGGATCCAATCTAAACCGTTGAAATATGGTATTGTATTCTTTCTAATTATTGAAATTGATTCTGTATAGGATTGTGGATGTTTGATCATGGGATATCGCAATATGATCTACGAACAAAATTTTTGGAAGAAAATTTATAGAATTATGTGGATTTATTGGAATGCGTTCGAGTAAGTAATGTTTCACTTTTTCTAGATTTATCGATAAATTATAATATATTTTTCTGACATGATTTGTGAAATGATGATGAATTGGATGATGATATTTTATTATGAAAATATCTTATTTGAAATGTTATGATAAAGCATGATTGAACATATTGATTTCATGATGCATTATATTGATTGATTTCGATACTACATGATTATATATTTTATTATCGAAATTAGAATATGAAATATGATTTATGAAGAATTATGATATAAGAAATATTATGAATTGACAACCTGACTATGTAAAGGACCCGCCAATGGGGGCATATACGTTGGCAATTGATTTGTCCTGAGGGTTTATGTCGCCAGAGAGACCAGCGACAAACCGCCAAAGAGACAAGCGTTTCGAAGGACTTTGCTGCCAGATGATTCGTAGCTCACCACAAGAAGATACGCGATGTTATGACTCTGTCACAGAAAAATATGGTCATAGCTCATGGTTGACGAAAAGAATTGAAGAAGAAAGAAATTAAAATCTGAAAAAAACTTGAATTTTTGAAAAAAAAATAAATTTGGCATGAATTATGTTGCATAATTGAAATTGATTTCGAATTGATGAACTCTATATGCTTATTTTCTATAAATAATTATTTACTTAAATGCCTGATGAAATCTGTTGAAAATGATCATTGCTTACTGGGTGTCTAGCTCATTACCTCCTATTTTACTATTTTTACAGATGTTGAGGAATTAAGATGATACAAGATATGAATGAAGAGTGATCAGAAGTAGAATCTTCATACTTTTATTTTGGTTGAAAGGCTTATTGAATTTGATGTAAAGCCTATGAATCGTTGTTGAATTTATTGAGATATTAAAGAAGAAATTTAGATCATTATATTTTGGATTTAAATTATTGTCTAATTATTTCGCTGTTGTTTTAGGATAGCATGATAAGATGCCTTGCATGCTTATGGGAAGAGTTTTCTATGAGTATGCGGCGGTTGCCATGACCCTCGATTCACAATCTCGGGTCGGGGGCGTGACAATTAATATGGTATCAGAGCATAAGTGGATGAATTATGAAACATAAAATCAGATATAGAATGGGTATAGTGGATAGACACTAGGACATTATAGTGTAGATCTTTGATGATTGTAGTGGGAGAAATATTTAAAAATTTTGATTAAATATTGAGATTATGTATAAAAGGATCGCAAGAGATTATGACATATGGAGTTTGAAATATGATGGATAATCTATAGATCATGATATGATTAGTTAGATCTTGATCGAAAGTAATTACAAAAGGATTGACATAAAATTTTATTGTGCATTATGGTTATTAATTTGATCATTGGTTATTCAAGTGAATCGTAAGTTCAAATTCGATGTGAGAATAATACTATGATATTACTTCTAGTTGAGAAGTTGACTATTATTGGCAAGATAAAGATTTGATAATAAAATGTTATTCCAGAATGGGCTAAGAAAGTTTTTTTATGATGCTTGATTGGAATATTTATCGAAAGTGAACTTGGTATGTGGATCATATATAAAGTGACATATTAGGATGAATGCATATTTGAGGATATTACAAAGAAACCTATTCTTATTGATGAAATCGATTATGAGGTTGTAGAATATTCATCATACTGGAATCTTTAATCATCATCCTTAGATCTAGATAATGGATCTTATTATGTCTCTTGGAGACTACATGATGTGTATAAATTTTAATTTAAAATTTCGTATCTAAGTTGATCAAGAGATTTTCTATATTATTGTTGAGGTTGTTAATGAAAAATTGATATCTTTAGATTAAGATAAAAGATCTGATTTATATTTATTTCAGATTAAGGATCCATTGAATTTACAATTTAGAAATTTTGAATTTAGAAATTGATATGGAGTTCCTTTGCTTTTGTTAACGAGGTCCCTAATTGAATCTACTATTAAATGGAGATTTGATTTTTTGAAGCTTGTATGATTGTTATGAAAGGATATTTGATAGATATTGAAGATCCTGATGATAAAATTTTAAAAAAAAAATAATAATGATTTGAAATTCTTATATATTCTGATTATGTCCAAATTTGGTGGAGCATCGAAGGATTTTTTTTCATTGATTTGACTTATAAGATTTTTGGTTTGAAAATTATCGAATTGAATTGATATGAGAATTAAGATTTGATTCATATTGATTATAGTAAATCTATATGATGGTTTAAATATGATATTGGACTCAAGGGTTAATCAAGATTATTGTACACCAGTAAAGTATGAATGAGAATCGAAAGTTAATCTTTGACTTCAATTAAAATTTAAAATTTTAGATCTTTTCTATTGATAAGATAAAGAAATAATTTGATCAAAATTTTTTTTGGTGAACCTAAGAAATTTTGATTGTTAGATCAGAGTGCGCAGCGGAAGCATGGTAATCTGGATTACTTTGAGTAAGTCAGGAATGTTGACCCTTTGAGTTAAAGAATTATGATAGATGATATGGTTTGATACAAAAAATTTATTGATATTAGAAAGAATAATATTTTAAAATTTTAAATTATTTTAGATATCCTAATGTGATTTTTAAAAGTAGTGCTTCCACCTACTATGCTAAAAAAATATTTAGCATCCTAATTCTAGGATGAGTGGACCCTTGATTTTTGATTTTAGATTTAGAATATTTAGAGATAAATTTTTTCTATCCTAGAATTAAATTTTATAATTCTCTATTTATTAGGAAGAATTTGAGATTGTTTATCGAATAATGATTTCGATCTTAGATTATTATACTCAAATATTTATCTCCAGGTATAATAAAATTTGAAGTTTGGACTCTTTTGATCATTATTATTTCTCTGACTGAATAGAAAAGATTGAGTTATCTATTGATATTGATGATTGTTCTACAAAAGATGGATTGGAGTTATTTATAATTTAATTTGATAATGAATCGATTAATTAAGAGTTGTTAATGTTTAGATAAAGAAAATTGATATACTTACTTAGAATAGAGACATTGATTTTGATTATAAGAAAAATATAGTTTTGATTTAGATCAATTTTTGAGTTATTGATTTTTATTATGGAATGACTTAATGATAAAATTTGCTTCAAGAATTAGAATATTTAAGAGTTTGAGGGTTTGAGTAAGAAAATTTTGATGACTAGAAATAGTGATATTAATTCAATCAACATTGGTGATATTGATCTTTATGAAATGACTTAATGATGAAGTTGCATCGAGAATTAAATATCAAAAGTTCGAGAATGAGATTGAAATGATAAATCTTCAACCTTTGAAAGTACGAATAAGAGAAAATATTTTTGAATTTTGATTGATTGGGATGTCATCATATGATTACATAAGTATGTTTTTCTATCTTATGATGGTTGAAATTAAGAGTGGATAATATTTAAAAAAAATGAATGATGATGATGAATGAAGTTCTTATGTAAGAATAGAGACATTGACTTCTTCTATTCACAAGAGATAGATTTGATTTTGATCTAGTCATGAGGTATTGAACATTATTTTATAGGGAATGAGAGCATAATTTTGAAATCTTGAAATATTAAAAATCTTTGAGATGTTGGTCTTGATAAATAAGAAAATGAATGGTTCCGTTTCAGATAGATATTGATGTACCGACTTTTTCTTATGAAATGATTTAAGAATGAATTTTATTAAGAATTAGAATTTGAAATATTTATGGATGAGATTCAAGTAAGAAACTATGAAGACTCAAGCAAAAAAATTTCGAGGATGAAATTTCTTTTAGAGGGAAGAATGTGATAGGCCCGGCCCATGTAACAACCCAGAATCAGCCAAAGCCCAAAGAAAAAAAAAAAATAGAGGAGAAGACTCCCAAGGGAGTCTTCTTCTCCTCTCGCTGGCTCCCAATCAGAGTCGAAAAGATCCCTCCTCTCGCTCTATTTAAGGAGGAGATCCCTCCTCTCTCCCTTCCACCGAAGATCTAAGCCCAGTCGGCGGCAATCACCGGAAAACCACCGCGGAAGACCGACCTGTGCCCGTCCAATTGCTCGTCGGAAAATCTCGCGGGTCGGAGGTAAGCCTCCTCCCTTCCTCTCTTCTCCCTTTCCTTCCATGCCTGTGTGCACGCTCACCGGTGACCAGAGTCGCAGATTTTGTATGGAAGAAACCTTTATTTTTGCCTTTTCTTTGATTTCCGACGTCGGTGGTCACCGCCGACCACCGGTTTGGCCTCCTCTTATCTTGGGTCACCCCCTCCTGCCGATGGCGCCCCACCGGTTGCACCGCCGACCGGCCAGCCAACAGGGGATTGTAGATCCCCTATTTCGGCCCAAAGGAAGCCCGGGAAGAAGAAAAGAAAAGAAGAAGAAGAAGAAGGAAAAGAAAAGAAAAGAAAAAGAAGGAAAAGAAAAGAAAAAGGAAAAAGAAAAAAGAAAAAAAAATAAAATAATAATAATATAATAATAATAAATAGATTTTCTCTCCTCTCTCTTCCGTGAAGAAAAAAAAAAAAAGAAAGAAAGAAAGAAAAGAAGAAAGAAAAATAAAATAAATTAATTAATAAATAATATATAAATAATAAAATATGAGAAAGAGAGTTTCTCTCTCTTCCTCTCTCCTTCAGTTGAACTAGTATTTTCTCTCTCTAGAATTGGACTTTCTCTCTCTACTTTCTTTCTCTAAGTTATTTCTCTCTCCTAAGATTTCTAGAATTTTGAGAAGAATGATGATGAATTTAAATGATCTCGTGATGGATTTTTGATCTGTGATCGTCGGACGGTACACCGACATCCACTTTGATCAGATCAGGTATTTTTAGATTTTATTTTTATGATTTTATTGAATTATCCACATGATAATCTGAGCATGATTTGATCTGATCGATCAATTTGTTGAATCATATTGTCTGAAAATTCAAGATGAGTTTTCTCTCTCTAGAATTTTCTCTCTCTAAATTTTCTCTCTCTAAAATTTCTCTCTCTTGATTGATTTCTCTCTAAAAAGGTTAGTGAATGAAGAAATTTCTTTTAATATCCTGATCTGATTCTAATGAAGAACCTGATCCATGGTTGTCAGACAGCGTACTGGCACCCACCTTGATCAGACCATGAATCTTTAGATTTGATCATCCATGATCCGATCTAGTCATGACTTGATTTGATCATGTTGATTTCACCAATCGAGATATTGGATCAATCGTAATGTTGGATTGTGTCACCTGATCAATTCGAATTGTACCTCATGAATTCTCTCTCCTCTGATTTTCTCTCTCTACTTGATTTTATGAAATCGATGAAGAAACCTCATCCTATCACTTCTTATCCGATTTGATCTGATAGTCAAACTTTGGATCGTTTAGGTCCTAATTAGATTTTGATTAGATGAAATTAGATGATCGGACCCAATCTAAACCGTTGAAATATGGTATTCATATTCTTTCTAATTATTGAAATTGATTCTGTATAGGATTGTGGATGTTTGATCATGGATATCGCAATATGATCTACGAATAAAATTTTTGGAAGAAAATTTATAGAATTATGTGGATTTATTGGAATTATTCGAGGTAAGTAATGTTTCACTTTTTCTAGATTTATCGATAAATTATAATATATTTTTCTGACATGATTTGTGAAACGATGCATGAATTGATGAATGATATTTTGTTATGAAAATATCTTATTTGAAATGTTATGATGAAGCATGATTGAACATATTGATTTCATGATGCATTATATTGATTGATTTCGATACTACATGATTATATGTTTTATTATCGAAATTAGAATATGAAATATGATTTATGAAGAATTATGATATAAGAAACATTATGAATTGACAACCTGACTATGTAAAGGACCCGCCAATGGGGCATATACGTTGGCAATTGATTTATCCTGAGGATTTATGTCGCCAGAGAGACCAGCGAAAACCGCCAGAGAGACCAGCGGTTCCGAAGGACTTTGCTGCCAGATGATTCGCAGCCACCGCAAGAAGATACGTGGTGTTATGATCCTGCCACAGAAAAATATGGTCATAGCTCATGGTTGACAAAAAAATTAAGAACGAAAGAAATTGAAATCTGAAAAAAACTTGAATTTTTGAAAAAAAAATGAATTTGGCATGAATTATGTTGCATAATTGAAATTGATTTCGAATTGATGAACTCTATATGCTTATTTTCTATAAATGATTATTTACTTAAATGCCTGATGAAATCTGTTGAAAAGTGATCATTGCTTACTGGGCTGTCTAGCTCATTACCTTCTATTTTACTATTTTTACAGATGTTGAAGAATTAAGATGATACAGATATGAATGGAAGAGTGATCAGAAGCAGAATCTTCATACTTTTATTTTTGGTTGAAAGGCTTATTGAATTTGATGTAAAGCTATGAATCGTTGTTGAATTTATTGAGATATTAAAGAAGAAATTTAGATCATTATATTTTGATTTAAATTATTGTCTAATTATTTCGCTGTTGTTTTAGGATAGCATGATAAGATGCCTTGCATGCTTATGGGAAGAGTTTTCTATGAGTATGCGGCGGTTGCCATGACCCTCGATTCACAATCTCGGATCGGGGGCGTGACAATTAATATGGTATCAGAGCTAAGTGGATGAATTATGAAACATAGAATCAGATATAGAATGGGTATGAGTGATAGACACTAGGGACATTATAGTGTAGATCTTTGATGATTGTAGTGGGAGAAATATTTAAAAATTTTGATTAAATATTGAGATTATGTATAAAAGGATCACAAGAGATTATGACATATGGAGTTTGAAATATGATGGATAATCTATAGATCATGATATGATTAGTTAGATCTTGATCAAAGTAATTACAAAAGATTGACATAAAATTTTATTGAGCATTATGGTTATTAATTTGATCATTGGTTATTCAAGTGAATGTAAGTTCAAATTCGATGTGAGAATAATACTATGATATTACTTCTAGTTGAGAAGTTGACTATTATTGACAAGATAAAGATTTGATAATAAAATGTTGTTCCAGAATGGGCTAAGAAAGTTTTTTTTATGATGCTTGATTGAATATTTATCGAAAGTGAACTTGGTATGTGGATCATATATAAAGTGACATATTAGGATGAATGCATATTTGAGATATTACAAAGAAACCTATTTCTTATTATGAAATCGATTATGAGGTTGTAGAATATTCATCAACTGGAATCTTTAATCATCATCCTTAGATCTAGATAATGGATCTTATTATGTCTCTTGGAGACTACATGATGTGTATAAAATTTCAATTTAAAATTTCGTATCTAAGTTGATCAAGAGATTTTCTAATATTATTGTTGAGGTTGTTAATAAAAAATTGATATCTTTAGATTAAGATAAAAGATCTGATTTATATTTATTTCAGATTAAGAGATCCATGTGAATTTATAATTTAGAAATTTTGGATTTAGGAATTGATATGGAGTTCCTTTGCTTTTGTTAACGAGGTCCCTAATTGAATCTACTATTAAATGGAGATTTGATTTTTTGAAGCTTGTATGATTGTTATGAAAGGATATTTGATAGATATTAAGATCCTGATGATAAAAATTTTAGAAAAAAAAAATAATGATTTGAAATTCTTATATATTCTGATTATGTCCAAATTTGGTGGAGCATCGAAAGATTTTTTTTTCATTGATTTGACTTATAAAATTTTTGGTTTGAAAATTATCGAATTGAATTGATATGAGAATTAAGATTTGATTCATATTGATTATAGTAAATCTATATGATGGTTTAAATATGATATTGGACTCAAGGGTTAATCAAGATTATTGTACACCAGTAAAAGTATGAATGAGAATCGAAAGTTAATCTTTGACTTCAATTAAAATTTAAAATTTAGATCTTTTCTATTGATAAGATAAAGAAATAATTTGATCAAATTTTTTTTTGGTGAACCTAAGAAATTTTGATTGTTAGAACAGATGCGCAGCGAAAGCATGGTAATCTGGATTACTTTGAGTAAGTCAGGAATGTTGACCCTTTGAGTTAAAGAATTATGATAGATGATATGGTTTGATACAAAAAATTATTGATATTAGAAAGAATAATATTTTAAAATTTTAAATTATTTTAGATATCCTAATGTGATTTTTAAAAGTAGTGCTTCCACCTACTATGCTAAAAAAATAATTTAGCATCCTAATTCTAGGATGAGTGGACCTTGATTTTTGATTTTAGATTTAAATATTTAGAGATAAATTTTTTCTATCCTAGAATTAATTTTATAATTCTCTATTTATTAGGAAGAATTTGAGATTGTTTATCGAATAATGATTTCGATCTTAGATTATTATACTCAAATATTTATCTCTAGGGTATAATAAAATTTGAAGTTTGGACTCTTTTGATCATTATTATTTCTCTGACTGAATAGAAAAGATTGAAGTTATCTATTGATATTGATGATTGTTCTACAAAAGATGGATTGGAGTTATTTATAATTTAATTTGATAATGAATCGATTAATTAAGAGTTGTTAATGTTTAGATAAAGAAAATTGATATACTTACTTAGAATAGAGACATTGATTTTGATTATAAGAAAAATATAATTTTGATTTAGATCAATTTTTGAGTTATTGATTTTTATTATGGAATGACTTAATGATAAAATTTGCTTCAAGAATTAGAATATTTAAGAGTTTGAGGGTTTGAGTAAGAAAATTTTGATGACTAGAAATAGTGATATTAATTCTAATCAACATTAGTGATATTGATCTTTATGAAATGACTTAATGATGAAGTTGCATCGAGAATTAAATATCAAAAGTTCAAGAATGAGATTGAAATAATAAATCTTCAATCTTTGAAAGTACGAATAAGAGAAAATATTTTTGAATTTTGATTGATTGGGATGTCATCATATGATTCACATAAGTATGTTTTTTCTATCTTATGATGGGTTGGAATTAAGATGGATAATATTTAAAAAAAATGAATGATGATGATGAATGAAGTTCTTATGCAAGAATAGAGACATTGACCTCTTCTATTCACAAGAGATATATTTGATTTTGATCTAGTCATGAGGTATTGAACATTATTTTATAGAGAATGAGAGCATAATTTTGAAATCTTGAAATATTAAAAATCTTTGAGATGTTGGTCTTGATAAATAAGAAAATGAATGGTTCGTTTCAGATAGATATTGATGTACCGACTTTTTCTTATGAAATGATTTAAGAATGAATTTATATTAAGAATTAGAATTTGAAATATTTATGGATGAGATTCAAGTAAGAAACTATGAAGACTCAAGCAAGAAAAATTTCGAGGATGAAATTTCTTTTAGAGAGGAAGAATGTGATAGCCCGGCCCGGCCCATGTAACAAACCCAGAATCAGCCAAACCCAAACGAAAAAAAAAAAGAAAACAGAGGAGAAGACTCCCGAAGGGAGTCTTCTTCCTCCTCTCGTCGGCTCCCAATCGGAGTCAGAAAAGATCCCTCCTCTCGCTCTATTTAAGGAGGAGATCCCTCCTCTCTCCCTTCCACCGAAGATCCTAAGCCCAGTCGACGGCAATCGTCAGAAAATCACCGCGGAAGACTGACCTGTGCCCATCCAATTTGCTCGTCGGAAAAGCCTCGCTGCATCGGAGGTAAGCCTCCTCCCTTTCCTCTCTTCTCCCCTTTCCTTCCCATGCCTGTGTGCATGCTTGCCACGACCGGAGTCGTCAGATTTTGTTGCGGAAGAAACCTTTATTTTTGCCATTTTTTTTTATTTCCGACGTCGGTGGTCACGCCGACCACCAGTTTGGCCCTCCTCTTGTCATTGGGTCGCCCTCCTCCTGCCGACGACCACCCCATGATGTTGCACCGCCGGCCGGCTAGCCAACAGGGGATTGTGAGATCCCCTATTTCGGCCCAAAGGAAGCCCGGGAAGAAGAAAAGAAAAGAAGAAGAAGAAGAAGGAAAAGAAAAGAAAAGGAAAAGAAAAAGAAGGAAAAGAAAAGAAAAAGAAAAAAAAAGGAAAAAGAAAAAAAGAAGAAGAAAAATAAAATAATAATAATATAATAATAATAAATAGGATTTTCTCTCCTCTCTCTTCCGTGAAGAAAAAGAAAAAAAAAAAGAAAGAAAGAAAGAAAAAAGAAAAAAAATAAAATAAATTAATTAATAAATAATGATATAAATAATAAAATATGAGAAAGAGATTTCTCTCTCTTCCCTCTCTCCCTTCAGCTTGAACTAGTATTTTCTCTCTCTAGAATTGGACTTTCTCTCTCTACTTTCTCTTTCTAAGTTATTTCTCTCTCCTAAGATTTTTAAAATTTTGAGAAGAATGATGATGAATTTAAATGATCCTCATGATGGATTTTTGATCAGTGATCGTCGGACGGTACACCGACATCCACTTTGATCAGATCAGGTATTTTTAGATTTTATTTTTCATGATTTTATTGAATTATCCACATGATAATCTAGCATGATTTGATCTGATCGATCGAATTTATTGAATCATATTGTCTGAAGAATTCAAGATGAGTTTTCTCTCTCTAAAATTTTCTCTCTCTAAAATTATCTCTCTCTTGATTGATTCTCTCTCTAAAAAGTTAGTGAATGAAAAATTTCTTTTAATAGTCCTGATTTGATTCTAATAAGAATCCTGATCATGGTTGTCAGACAGCGTACTGGCACCCACCTTGATCAATCATGAATCTTTAGATTTGATCATTCATGATCCGATCTAGTATGACTTGATTTGATCATGTTGATTTCATCAATCGAGATATTGGACCAATCGTAATATTGGATTGTGTCACCTGATCAATTCGAATTGTACCTCATGAATTCTCTCTCCTCTATTTTCTCTCTCTACTTGATTTTATGAAATGATGAAGAAACCTCGGTCCTATCACTTCTTATCCGATTTGATCTGATAGTCAAACTTTGGATCATTTAGGTCCTAATTAGATTTTGATTAGATGAAATTAGATATCGGACCCAATCTAAACCGTTGAAATATGGTATTGTATTCTTTCTAATTATTGAAATTGATTCTATATAGGATTGTGGATGTTTGATCATGGGATATCGCAATATGATCTACGAACAAAATTTTTGAAAAAAAATTTATAGAATTATGTGGATTTATTGGAATGCATTCGAGTAAGTAATGTTTCAATTTTTTAGATTTATCGATAAATTATAATATATTTTTCTGACATGATTTGTGAAACGATGAATGAATTAGATGAATGGTATTTTGTTATGAAAATATCTTATTTGAAATGTTATGATAAGCATGATTGAACATATTGATTTCATGATGCATTATATTGATTGATTTGATACTACATGATTATATATTTTATTATCGAAATTAGAATATAAATATGATTTATGAAAATTATGATATAAGAAAAATTATGAATTGACAACCTGACTATGTAAAGGACCCCGCCAATGGGGGCATATATGTTGGCAATTGATTTATCCTGAGGGTTTATGTCGCCAGAGAGACCAGCGACAAACCGTCAAAGAGACAGCGATTTCGAAGGACTTTGCTGCCAGATGATTCGTAGCTCACCGTAAGAAGATATGCGATGTTATGACCCTATCACAGAGAAAATATGGTCATATCTCATGGTTGACGAAAAGAATTGAAGAATGAAAGAAATTGAAATATGAAAAGAAACTTGAATTTTTAAAAAAGAAATAAATTTGGCATGAATTATGTTGCATAATTGAAATTGATTTCGAATTGATGAACTCTATATGCTTATTTTCTATAAATGATTATTTACTTAAATGCCAGATAAAATCTGTGAAAAGTGATCATTGCTTACTGGGTTGTCTAGCTCATTACCTCCTATTTTACTATTTTTACAGATGTTGAGAATTAAGATGATACAAGATATGAATGGAAGAGTGATCAGAAGCAGAATCTTCATACTTTTATTTTTGGTTGAAAGGCTTATTGAATTTGATGTAAAGCCTATGAATCGTTGTTGAATTTATTGAGATATTAAAGAAGAAAATTAGATCATTATATTTTGGATTTAAATTATTATCTAATTATTTCACTGATGTTTTAGGATAGCATGATAAGATGCCTTGCATGCTTATGGGAAGAGTTTTCTATGAGTATGCGACGGTTGCCAAGACCCTCGATTCACAATCTCGGGTCGGGGGCGTGACAATTAATATGGTATCAGAGCATAAGTGGATGAATTATGAAACATAGAATCAGATATAGAATGGGTATGTGTGGATAGACACTAGGGACATTATAGTGTAGATCTTTGATGATTGTAGTAGGAGAAATATTTAAAAATTTTGATTAAATATTGAGATTATGTATAAAAGGATCGCAAGTGATTATGACATATGGAGTTTGAAATATGATGGATAATCTATAGATCATGATATGATTAGTTAGATCTTGATCGAAAGTAATTACAAAAGGATTGACATAAAATTTTATTGTGCATTATGGTTATTAATTTGATCATTGGTTATTCAAGTGAATCGTAAGTTCAAATTCGATGTGAGAATAATACTATGATATTACTTCTAGTTGAGAAGTTGACTATTATTGACAAGATAAAGATTTGATAATAAAATGTTATTCCAGAATGGGCTAAAAAAGTTTTTTTTATGATGCTTGATTGGAATATTTATCGAAAGTGAACTTGGTATGTGGATCATATATAAAGTGACATATTAGGATGAATGCATATTTGAGGATATTACAAAGAAACCTATTTCTTATTGATGAAATCGATTATGAGGTTGTAGAATATTCATCATACTGGAATCTTTAATCATCATCCTTAGATCTAGATAATGGATCTTATTATGTCTCTTGGAGACTACATGATGTGTATAAAATTTTAATTTAAAAATTTCGTATCTAAGTTGATCAAGAGATTTTTAATATTATTGTTGAGGTTGTTAATAAAAAATTGATATCTTTAGATTAAGATAAAAGATCTGATTTATATTTATTTCAGATTAAGAGATCCATGTGAATTTACAATTTAAAATTTTGAATTTCGAAATTGATATGGAGTTCCTTTGCTTTTGTTAACGAGGTCCCTAATTGAATCTACTATTAAATGGAGATTTGATTTTTTTGAAGCTTGTATGATTGTTATGAAAGGATATTTGATAGATATTGAAGATCCTGATGATAAAATTTTAGAAAAAAAATATAATATAATGATTTGAAATTCTTATATATTCTGATTATGTCAAATTTGGTGGAGCATCGAAGGATTTTTTTTTCATTGATTTGACTTATAAGGATTTTTGGTTTGAAAATTATCGAATTGAGTTGATATGAGAATTAATATTTGATTCATATTGATTATAGTAAATCTATATGATGGTTTAAATATGATATTGAACTCAAGGGTTAATCAAGATTATTGTACACCAGTAATAGTATGAATGAAAATCGAAAGTTAATCTTTGACTTAATTGAAATTTAAAATTTTAGATCTTTTCTATTGTTAAGATAAAAAAATAATTTGATCAAACTTTTTTTTTTGATGAACCTAAGAAATTTTGATCGTTAGAACAGATTGCGCAGCAGAAGCATGGTAATCTGGATTACTTTGAGTAAGTCAGGAATGTTGACCCTTTGAGTTAAAGAATTATGATAGATGATATGGTTTAATACAAAAAATTTATTGATATTGGAAAGAATAATATTTTAAAATTTTAAATTATTTTAGATATCCTAATGTGATTTTTAAAAGTAGTGCTTCCACCTACTATGCTAAAAAAAAAATATTTAGCATCCTAATTCTAGGATGAGTGGACCCTTGATTTTTGATTTTAGATTTAGAATATTTAGAGATAAATTTTTTCTATCCTATAATTAACTTTTATAATTCTCTATTTATTAGGAAGAATTTGAGATTGTTTATCGAATAATGATTTCGATCTTAGATTATTATATTCAAATATTTATCTCCAGGGTATAATAAAATTTGAAGTTTGGACTTTTTTATCATTATTATTTCTCTGACTGAATTGAAAAGATTGAGGTTATCTATTGATATTGATGATTGTTCTACAAAAGATGGATTGGAGTTATTTATAATTTAATTTGATAATGAATCAATTAATTAAGAGTTGTTAATGTTTAGATAAAGAAAATTGATATACTTACTTAGAATAGAGACATTGATTTTGATTATAAGAAAAATATAATTTTGATTTAGATCAATTTTTGAGTTATTGATTTTTATTATGGAATGACTTAATGATAAAATTTGCTTCAAGAATTAGAATATTTAAGAGTTTGAGGGCTTGAGTAAGAAAATTTTGATGACTAGAAATAGTGATATTAATTCTAATCAATATTGGTGATATTGATCTTTATGAAATGACTTAATGATGAAGTTGCATCGAGAATTAAATATCAAAAGTTCGAGAATGAGATTGAAATGATAAATCTTCAACCTTTGAAAGTACGAATAAGAGAAAATATTTTTGAATTTTGATTGATTTGGGATGTCATCATATGATTCACATAAGTATGTTTTTTCTATCTTATGTTGAGTTGAAATTAAGAGTGGATAATATTTAAAAAAATAAATGATGATGATGAATGAAGTTCTTATGCAAGAATAGAGACATTGACCTTCTTCTATTCACAAGAGATAGATTTGATTTTGATCTAGTCATGAGGTATTGAGCATTATTTTATAGGGAATGAGAGCATAATTTCAAAATCTTGAAATATTAAAAATCTTTGAGATGTTGGTCTTGATAAATAAGAAAATGAATGGTTCCGTTCAGATAGATATTGATGTACCGACTTTTTCTTATGAAAAGATTTAAGAATGAATTTGTATTAAGAATTAGAATTTTGAAATATTTATGGATGAGATTCAAGTAAGAAACTATGAAGACTCAAGCAAAAAAAATTTTGAGGATGAAATTTCTTTTAGAGGGGAAGAATGTGATAGCCCGGCCCGACCCATGTAACAAACCCAGAATCAGCCAAAGCCCAAACGAAAAAAAAAATAGAGGAGAAGACTCCCGAAGGGAGTCTTCTTCCTTCTCTCGCCGGCTCTCAATCGGAGTCGGAAAAGATCCCTCCTCTCACTCTATTTAAGGAGGAGATCCCTCCTCTCTCCCTTCCACCGAAGATTCTAAGCCCAGTCGGCGGCAATCGCCGGAAAACCACTGTGGAAGATCGACCTGTGCCCGTTCAATTTGCTCGTCGAAAAATTCTCGCCGGCATCGAAGGTAAGCCTCCTCCTTTTTCTCTCTTCTCCCTTTCCTTCCCATGCCTGTGTGCACACTCACCGGCGACCGGAGTCGCCGGATTTTGTTACGGAAGAAACCTTTATTTTTGCCATTTTTCTTTGATTTCGACGCCGGTGGTCACCGCCGATCACCGGTTTGGCCCTCCTCTTATCATTGGGTCACCCCCCCTCCTACCGATGGTTGCCCCATGCCGGTTGCACCGCCGGCCGGCCAGCCAACAGGGGATTGTAAAATCCCCAGTTTCGGCCCAAAGGAAGCCCGGGAAGAAGAAAAGAAAAGAAGAAGAAGAAGAAGGAAAAGAAAAGAAAAAGAAAAGAAAAAGAAAGAAAAGAAAGAAAAAGAAAAGAAAAAGAAGTGAAAAAGAAAAATAAAATAAAATAATAATAATATAATAATAATAAATAGGATTTTCTCTCCTCTCTCTTCCGTGAAGAAAAAAGAAAGAAAGAAAGAAAGAAAGAAAAGAAGAAAGAAAAATAAAATAAATAAATTAATAAATAATAAAATATAAGAAAAAGAGTTTCTCTCTCTTCTCTCTCTCCTTTCAATTTGAACTAGTATTTTCTCTCTCTAAAATTAGATTTTCTCTCTCTACTTTCTTTCTCTAAGTTATTTCTCTCTCCTAAGATTTCTAGAATTTTGAGAAGAATGATGATGAATTTAAATGATCCTCATGATGAATTTTTGATCTGTGATCGTCGGACGGTACATCGACATCCACTTTGATCAGATCAGGTATTTTTAGATTTTATTTTTCATGATTTTATTGAATTATCCACATGATAATCTGAGCATGATTTGATCTGATCGATCGAATTTGTTGAATCATATTGTCTGAAGAATTCAAGATGAGTTTTCTCTCTCTAAAATTTTCTCTCTCTATAATTTTCTCTCTCTAAAATTATCTCTCTCTTGATTGATTCTCTCTCTAAAAAGGTTAGTGAATGAAGAAATTTTTTTTAATAGTCCTGATCTGATTCTAATGAAGAACCCTGATCCATGGTTGTCAGACAGCGTACTGGCACCCACCTTGATCAGACCATGAATCTTTAGATTTGATCATCCATGATCCCGATCTAGTGATGACTTGATTTGATCATGTTGATTTCACCAATCGAGATATTGGACCAATCGTAATATTGGATTGTGTCACCTGATCAATTCGAATTGTACCTCAT
>NC_026000.2:130940839-131195203 GCF_000442705.2 Elaeis guineensis
ATATAATCACATGCATCTCTATTTATTTTTATATCCCTACCCCTCATCTACATGGTTTCTTTTGGTAGGGGTGAAAGTGGATCAGATAATATCAATTTGGATCTATTTTTATATCCGAATCTATTCAGATCTAGATAAAAATTAATTTAAACATCCGACTAATATCTGTATCCGTATTCATGTCTATAAAAAAAAATGGATATGAAAAAGATAGACAATTATCCGATCTATATCCGAATATCCGATTCTATTTGTAATCTTATTAAATTCTATACGGTAATTAAGAACTTTTAAGAGAAATATATAATCGTATTAATATATTACTAAAATGATTTATGATCGATTTAGTCACATTTTTTATTTTATGGTTATAATATTTAGTTATCTAACTTATATTCATATTTATATCTATATTTCTAGTATCTAAATTATATTTGTATCCATTTAAAATAAATATGACTATGATTTTTATGTCCGACTAATATCCGTATCTATTTTTGTAATCATCACATAAAACAAGTATGGATATGGATATATTGGTTTCTAATCCGTATCTGATCTAGTTTTAGCGCTATCTTATAGACATCCTAAACTAATTTGGATCTCTTTAAAGTTAATTTTTGCCCACCTCTCAGCTACATCTCTAAACCATTGGACTCTATTTAAAATTTAAAAGACAAACTGAGGAAAATAATGCTCTTTCTTTAATTCATTTTTTTTCTCTTATCTCCCAACTCTTTTAAACATTTTTCTTATTAATTAAATTTTAAAAAAAGTCCTTCAAGTTTTATTCATTTATTTTTTAAAAAATTTGTATTGCATGTATTTCATTTCTTAGTATATATACATATATGTATAATACATACATAGATATATGCATTTGCACAAATCAACTACAATCCCTATCCAATCATTTTATCTAGAAAATTGCTACTTATTGTCCATGTTTTTATAGAACTCAAATTGAGTGCTTTCCTCTATTAAGCTTCTTCTTCTCAAATTCAATACTATATATTTTTATTATAATTATTTGACAAAAGAAGCCACGGACATCCTTAGCAAATCACCCCGGATGAGTCAAGTGTTTGCATGTATATTTTTTCGCTATCTTGTCACATTCATTACTTCTAGCATACTGTACATAAGGAAATATTTGGGTGATCCACCATCACCCAGAGTTATAATCATCTCATGTGCAATCATATCAGAAGGAATTTTACATTCTATCACTGATCAGGATTTGGGACTCTCTCAGGAATCACATAGTCAATTAATCCTATTCTTTTCTCCTTCAATTTTATTTGGACTCTCAAAAATGATGCAAAGGTCCTAAAGCCATTTATATTTACTCTTTTCTTTTAAAGAGAAAGAAAGAATCTATATTCTAAAATACCAAACTCTAAAAGATGCATCATTAGCTGCAATTTTAAAATTTCAAAATATACATATACTTATGTCTTTTAATGAGAAGGACAGAGATTTCACTTTCAATAGAGAATCCATCTATCCATGATTACTGCTATGCAGATTAGAATTCTAATAATTCATCAAAAAATAAACCAGCCACATGATATATGATCTAGAAAATATTAAAAAAATAATAAGAAGATGGATGGATGCTTGGACTCCCAACTAACAAGCTTCCTATCTACATCACATTTTGTTTCCCCAAAATGGTGACTGTCAATACTCAATCTCACCTAATACATCACATTATATGGACTTTTGGTATCGGGGACCCAAACTGACAAAATTTCTCATGAAGGATAAACATAAAAATATATCAAAAACCCTAATTTTTCAAAATTGGTATAATCTTAATAATGAAGCATTAATATATTTTTTCTTTCCGATATGAAAAAATATCTTTATTTGAATGAATAATTTTGAATTAGAAAAAAAAATACTTACTAATAGAAGCTGCATGTGGAAGGACAAAGACCAATTTACATAGAGAATCAATCTATCAATAGCCAATGTATACTTTCTAGGATCAATGCTATAACATTTTTTATCTCTTCATAATATTGAATGTATGTTTGCAGAACTCGGAGGCATGCATTGAAAAAAGGGTAGGAGAGCTAAAAGAGGAAGTAAAGAACTTGCTAAAACATGCTAATGATCACTTACAAGGGATGGAATTAATTGATACACTTCAACGCTTGGGAGTGGCATATCACTTTGAAAGGGAGATAGATGAGATACTAAGCCAAATTTATAATGCCCATATTGAAGGTGAAGATTTGCATGCTGTGGCCCTTCACTTTCGACTCCTGAGACAACATGGCTATAATATACCCTCAAGTAAGCAATTTTCAGATATTATTGCCATTCTTCATTTATGTTTACTCACATGAGATGCACAAACTTTATGTAGGTGTTTTTATCAAGTTCAAAGAAGTTGAAGGGAGTTTTAAGGCTACCTTAAAAAATAATGTGAAGGGTTTGCTAAGCCTATATGAAGCTACTTATCTTGGCACCCTAGAAGATGATATATTAGATGAAGCACTTAATTTTGCAAAAGTACATCTCAAGTCCATAGAAAGCCAGTTGATACCACCTCTTGCAACACAAGTATTATATGCCCTTGAGATGCCTTTACATAGGAGAATGAGGAGGTTAGAGGCAAAGAATTATATCTCCATTTACCAAGAAGATGAGGCACAAATTAAGGTGGTACTGGAGCTTGCAAAGTTGGATTTTCATATGCTGCAATCAATTCATAGAGAAGAAGTTAAGAGCATCTCTATGTAAGTTTCCACCTATCAAGTTGCAAAAATCTGGTTGTTGATTAGATTAATTTGTCATCATTTGTTTTAAATTAAGAATTATTATTATAGATGCCTAGGGCATATATTTATTTTGTTTGGTAGAAAGGTCATATATTTATTACATTTCTTTCGGGAAGGTTAATATCTCTTAGATTATCATCAAAATTGTGTCATCTAATTAATTTATAGAAGTCTGGCTACATCTCAACATATATTTGCTCAGTAATATATGGAAACCTAGAAACTAAATGGTTGTCAATTCTTGATAAACTTACATGTATTCTGCATATGTATGAAAGCTTGAATTTGTGTGTATGCAAAAACACTCAAGTGATTTTGGAATCGTACCAATTCCATATATGTCACCATCCAAGCATAAGTTAGATTAGTTTCATGTATATTAGTTGAAATTGGGTAAGTAAAATTTTTATCAATGTAAGTATCTATATTATACTTTTGTTGAAAAATATGTCAAGGATGCCACCACCAATGTTCAAACCATGGACCTGTACCAAGTGGAATAGGGTGCCAACCAGCTTATGTAAAATTGGTAGATCATCTGGGGTATTCTCATGTATATAAACTAACCAAAAATCATGTGGTATATAAGAATATAATGCTAACCCAAACTTGTTTAGGATCTATATATTCAAGAAACTTTATGGACTACAAATTATTTGTCCAATTTAGTTCTTGTGGTAGCTCATTTTTAATCATTCAAATTCCTTGTTAATGCTAGACAAATTCTCAACATTTTTTTGCCATGCAAAATCTTTATATTTTGTTAAAGAATTTTCAACATATGAGTGACTTAATCCATATGTTTATTTAAGTTTCACATTTTTTAATAAAAACATTGTAATTCAAAAATGTTTACTCTATTATTCATTCATTCATTCATTTATATATCTATTTTTTTAAGAAGTCTCTTAACTATGTAAGTTTTATATAATACTGCATCAACTTAAATATTTCCTCCATACATAAGTCATGTATGATCCATTTCTATGGCACTTTGATTTTATTGACATGGCCATTTTGTTTAATGCAAATCCGGCACTCTTTGTACATCTCATATAGGTGGTGGAAAGCACTTGGCCTTGCGAAAAAGCTAACCTTTTGCAGGGATAGAGTAGTCGAGTGTTATTTTTGGATTCTTGGGATATATTTTGAGCCTCATTATTCTAGAGCTCGAATTTATATGACAAAGGTGATTGCTTTACTTTCAATCATGGATGATATCTATGATGCTTATGGCACGAGAGAGGAACTCCAAGTATTTACTGAAGTTATCCAAAGGTTTGAGCATCTCCTATTAGCATTTGAAATTTTTTTTCTTTCAGAAGAAGCATTTGAAAGTTGCATAGATAATAGAAGTAATATATGAAATAAAATCTAATTATAAAAATAAATAAAAAAATTAATTATCTTCAATTTTTTAATCAAGATACTTAAAAAAATTATGCAAGTAAAATTTAATTATCTATACTACTATATGTTAAGAACTTTGGGAATTGGACTCCACCTTAATTTGACTCCATAAATTTTTTTTCATTAACTGTCATGGAGTTAGTTTGTGACTGCAACATCATTGTGGAAGGAGAATTACCCTAATTCTTAATATTATCTCAATGAGTCTCAAATCATAAAAAGTTGAAAAACAAAAATAAAAAATTCGAATGACAAAACACATGGAAGGAAAATACATGTTATAGCATGTGATGGACAAAGCAATTTGTTGGGTGGATGTCTGGCCAGGACACCACCTCCCAAGATCCTTTCAGTACCACGCGATGCAGCAGGAAGAAAGAAGAAACAAAACAGAAGAAAAACAATCAAAATACGTGGATCAGCCACAAAAGGGCTCGCCTCCACGGGACATGCAAACTTCACTATGAAAAGAAAATTTTACAAGAGGAGACCTCACCCTCAACCCTTGTACACCCAATTCTCTCTCACATGAAGTTTTCCTCACAAAAGCTCTCTCTCTCTTGGAGACCCCCCTGAACCCCTGAAGAGCCTGGCGACCGCTGTCCAGGAGCCTCCTGCTCCTTCTCTCATAGCGCCTCACGCCTCTCTCTCTCTCCTCTCGGTCCGTACGGCGGCGAGAAACCGAAAAACCACCCCTCTCTGTTACCTCACAGGCTTTTTATAGGTTTAAACAGGCTTTAAACCTTGATTAGAGAAGGATTAGGAATCCTAAACAAAGCCAAAAACCCCTCCGGACCGTTGGATCAAGACCGGGAGCGTCCTCGACCCTTAGATCGCGCTCCGGTCCACGAAATAGGGCCGTGGACCGCGAGAAACGCGTGGGAAACGCCCACGCGGTCCACAGACCGCTCCGTGGACCACCCGGTCCACGGTGGACCGGGGATGGGCCAGCAGGCCGCTGGTCGCGCGTCCCGCGCGGGCCTGGGCCTGGGTCGCGCGTCCCGCGCGGGCCTGGGCCTGGGACTCGCGTCCCGCGCAGGCTTGGGTCCCGCGTCCCACGCGGGCCTGGGACGCGCGTCCCGCGCGCCGCCGCCTGCGGCCGCGCCGCTGCCGCCCGCCGCCGGTCGTCGGCGATCCTCCGCCGTCTCGATTCTCGTGCCAACTTCGAAAGCTCGTATCTCCTCCATCCGAGCTCCGTTTCAGGTGATCTTGGTCTCGTTGGACTCCGTTTTTCGCCGCGAACCTCGCTGTGGGCTCAATGTAGACTGAATCTCGAGGCGTCAAATCCTAACAATCTCCACCTCGACTCGATATTCGGCCTCCTTCAAACTCCGAGAGCTTCTGGATCTCCTCGCCCCCATGCCCTGGGGCAATCGCCTGCTGATCATGGATGGGCAAACATGGGAGTCGAGCCAGGCTGCTCGATCCCATCTCCGTCGTATGCTGTGCTCCTCCTGACCTGAGACCTGCTCGGGGCATCATCCTGCGGCAATAGGAATCTTACCTTGCGACGTCGCCTCTCATCCTCCCGAGTCTCCTGTCTCGTGCCCGATCCGCCTCCTGGAGCTCCACCTCGCTCTGGGCTCCACCTGGCTCCCGATGCTCCACCTCGCACTGGGCTCCCTGCCAGGTAATAATGTCCTCTGCTCCCCTTCTTCCCCTCCAGCACAATCCTATCGCCGCGTAGCACCCTCAGGATTCCTCCACCAGCTACCGTCCTGTAGCCTCTCGAATCCAGTCTGCTAAGTGAGATAAGATTCCGCCTGAAATCGGGTATGTATCGGACCTCCCCCAATCTCCTCACTGCACCGTCATGTGTCCTCCAGCTGACCGTCCCAATGCCTCTGATCGCACAGCTCGATCCATCCGGCAGATATACAGTGCTCTCACTGTTCTCCAGGGAGTCAAACTGCTCCTCTCTGCAACACACATGATAGGGGCATGCAGAATCTAATATCCACTGCTGGGAAGAAGTAGATACCTCGTCAGATATCTCCAGGACATCTCCATCTGAATCACTGCCGGCCGTCGCTACAGCAGCCACCGTCCGATTTTTCAGTTGAGGGCAATCTCTGGCTAGATGCCCCAACTCCTCACACCGGTAACACCTGGTTTTGCTCAAGTCCCTCCTGGACTTAGACCGCCCTCGTTGCGATCTCCTGTCGCTCCGTCTACCGCCTCCTGCACCTCCAGAAGCCACCAAAGCTGAGCTATCGACACCTGAGCTCGTAGCTGGGTTCTCCCTCCTGAGAACCTCGTTCTGGAGTATCGCCGCGGTGACCTCGTCCATCTTGATAGTGCTCTTCCCCACTAAAAGAGCAGTCACCAAGGACTCGTACGAAGAAGGAAGCGACGCCAGCAAAACCAGCGCCCTGGTCTTCTCCTCAACGTTCTCGCCAACGCTGAGAAGGTCGGTGAGGATCTTCTGGAAGTGGCTCAGATGTTCCTGCACGCTCTGTCCCTCAGTCATCCGCAGTTGGTAAAACTGCCTCCAGAGGAAAAGAGTGTTGGTGAGAGACTTCGCCATGTACAACTCCTCGAGCTTCGACCACAGCACCGTCGGGGAAGTCTCGCTCAGCACATGGATCACCACCTCATCCGCCAGGTACATACGGATGGTACTCACCGCCTGCATCTGTAGCCGTTTCCAATCCCGCACCTCCATGGTGGTCGGTTTCTCATCGCACAAGAGAGCATCGATCAACCCCTGTTGGATGAGCACGTCCTTCACCCTTGCCTGCCACAAGGAGAAATTGCTCTTACCATCGAACTTGTTGATCTCCATCTTGATTGTTCCTGTTTTCTCCATCTTCAGTCTTGCTCACCACCACTGCAATCTGCGTCCTTGTACCGACTTGCTCTGATACCACTTGTTGGGTGGATGTCTGGCCAGGACACCACCTCCCAAGATCCTTTCAGTACCACGCGATGCAGCAGGAAGAAAGAAGAAACAAAACAGAAGAAAAACAATCAAAATACGTGGATCAGCCACAAAAGGGCTCGCCTCCACGGGGCATGCAAACTTCACTATGAAAAGAAAATTTTACAAGAGGAGACCTCACCCTCAACCCTTGTACACCCAATTCTCTCTCACATGAAGTTTTCCTCACAAAAGCTCTCTCTCTCTTGGAGACCCCCCTGAACCCCTGAAGAGCCTGGCGACCGCTGTCCAGGAGCCTCCTGCTCCTTCTTCTCTCACAGCGCCTCACGCCTCTCTCTCTCCTCTCGGTTCGTACGGCGGCGAGAAATCGAAAAACCACCCCTCTCTGTTACCTCACAGGCTTTTTATAGGTTTAAACAGGCTTTAAACCTTGATTAGAGAAGGATTAGGAATCCTAAACAAAGCCAAAAACCCCTCCGGACCGTTGGATCAAGACCGGGAGCGTCCTCGACCCTTAGATCGCGCTCCGGTCCACGAAATAGGGCCGTGGACCTCGAGAAACGCGTGGGAAACGCCCACGCGGTCCACAGACCGCTCCGTGGACCACCAGGTCCACGGTGGACCGGGGATGGGCCAGCAGGCCGCTGGGTCGCGCGTCCCGCGCGGGCCTGGCCTGGGTCGCGCGTCCCGCGCGGGCCTGGGCCTGGGACTCGCGTCCCGCGCAGGCCTGGGTCCCGCGTCCCACGCGGGCCTGGGACGCGCGTCCCGCGCGCCGCCGCCTGCGGCCGCGCCGCTGCCGCCCGCCGCCGGTCGTCGGCGGTCCTCCGCCGTCTCGATTCTCGTGCCGACTTCGAAAGCTCGTATCTCCTCCATCCGAGCTCCGTTTCAGGTGATCTTGGTCTCGTTGGACTCCGTTTTTCGCCGCGAACCTCGCTGTGGGCTCAATGTGGACTGAATCTCGAGGCGTCAAATCCTAACACAATTCTGGGGCCCAAACAAATTAAAATGTTTCTTTTTTTTTTATAAAGATTGTTTGGAGCAAAGTATTGTAGCTCATGGAACTAGAACCTAGTTGAAGAATTAATGATTCAAAGTCTATCAGAAGAACCCGGTTGAAGAATTAATGACTCAGAGTCTATCAGACTTAAATATACCAGTCATATATGCTGTTTATCTTAGCGTCTTCTAGCAACAACCTATTTGTTATATATGGTATATTAGAAAAGCTCTTTTGGATTTTTTTTCCATGTTTTCATTTTTTTTCTTGAAATATGATATTATGGCCATATACAATTTAACTAATCCAGTTATTAAAGGAATCCCTGGTGCCTATCTATACTATAGAAGGAATTTTTCCTCATTAATAAGAGGAGATTTCACAAAAACTTCCTACACTTCCATGTTACTTGCATTTAGAGGCTTCCACCTCTTCCACCATAATTTGTTAGCGAATGAAGAAGAAGTTAAGGCACCCTACATATTTGTTGTCATTTCCCCATGTCTCTTTTCTCTTTATTCTTTTCTCTCCATCTTGACTAGATATAATTGCATGCAGGTGGGACATAAAGGCAGCAGATCAACTAGAGGAGTTCTATAAACTCCTCTTCCTTAATCTATGTAACACATTCAAGGAATTTGAGGATGAGCTCACAAAAGAAGGAAACTCCTATAGAGTGGAATATCTAAAAGAATCAGTACGACCCCTATCTTATCATATCATCAAGGTCTTTCTTCAAATAATTTAATCAAAAAATAACTCATGATAGCATGCATCTCCAATCTGAGTCGGCTCCTAATCTTCCTTCTCTAAATGTATATATACAAAATCACCATCTATATTAGGCTATTTCATTCTTCATGTCCTTCTTGGAAAGAGCATCACTGTTTGGATTTGGTGAACATATAAATTTGATTAGTTATGTTGAGATTCAAATATGATGCGGCTCAAAGAAGTATCAAGGGCTTATTTTAAAGAAGCCAAATGGAGGGATGAAGATTATGTGCCGCCTCTTGAAGAATATCTGAGTGTTTCATTGATCACCTGTTGCTATACTGTGTTACCATGTGCTTCTTTTGTTGGCATGGGAGAAGAAGCAACAAAAGAGGCATTTGATTGGGTTACAAGCTTCCCAAGAATCATAAAGTCTATTTGCTCAATCTGTCGTCTCCTGGATGATGTTGTGTCCAATGAGGTAACAATGTTTAGAAGTTATTAATTTGTCAATTTTATCGAAGCCATTCTCAGGCAGCATTGAGTTGAGTTAAGTTGAGCGGTTTAACCTTGACCATCTTGGTAAACAGTTTTGCAGCTTGACACGAGCTTAGGCCAAGTTCAGCTTGTGATCCACTTGAGCAAGCTGGTGCTTGGGCTGAACACTAGGCATGAACTTTTGCAAGCTAATTAAAGACAGCTGGAACATGCCTTGCTTATAAGCTAACCCCCAGGATCTTGGTCTTGGTTTTGGTTTGCCAATTTATTTTCTAAATGAACTAACTCAAAATAGATTTTTTTCTGTTCATGAACTTATAGGTTGTTTTGCATTATTATTTTAGTTATACATTCTCTTCTAAATAATGTAGTTTGAACAAGAGAGGAAGCATGTCTCATCGGCGGTCCATTGCTACATTAAAGAGCGTGGTTCTTCAGTGCAGGAGGCATGTGAGAAGCTATTGGGAATGATTGAAAATGAATGGCAAATTCTAAACCAGGAGTGTCTTAGTATGACTGCTGTGCCAAAATCTTTGATCATGCGCATCATCAACCTCGCACGAATGATGGAAACCATATATAGGAAGTATGATTCATACACGCACTCTTCAGCTATAATGAAAGATCATATCACATCATTGCTAGTCGAGCCAATTTCCTTCTAAGAAGGCAACAGTCCTTTTGTTCTTTTGTTCCTACAAGTTCAATGACATATCGATGATGTTGTAGATTTGGATTTTCCTATTGTTCATCTTTCCTGTGTGATGGGGAATTTGTGCTCTGCTTCCATATCTGTTCTTGATATCTTATATTTCTTGATATATCTTATAGCGTGTGTAATCCTCTGGAAAACTTATCGTGTCAGATGAGCAAGTTAAGTCTCAATAAAAAAATGTATGATATTATTATGTAATCAAAATATATATATGTTATTATTATGCAATCACCTTGACTATGCAACAACTTTATAAAAAATAGTGGATTTTTCTTTAGAACTGCACATTAACCTTGGGTACTTGTCAGCCAAAATTGCTGATGTTCTCTATGAACCAACAAGAGCTTGCGCAGTTGATTTTGTGACACAAGAATGTTTCATGAATAAGTCAGGAATAGTTCATGAATTATATTAGTCAGTAAAAAAAAAACTATGCTTAGTTGATCTAATCACCTATGAATAGTCTGGAGAATCATCTAGCTACTAAATAAATTATGAAGCAACTCAAGCAACGAGCAATAACAAATAGAGAAAGTTACCTGATAGATATTATAAATACAATGATGGAACAACTTATCTAGATGAACATCACAAATGCATCCTATTGTGATATTACAAGAAGATGTAAAACCACATCACATGTGCAAATTAAGAGCTACCGCAATTGGATGATGATTAGCTTGTTATCAAGGATGGGTAAGTGTTTCCAAACTCTGCTTCATATTTTGAGCAATAAGCTTCCTAACTCCTTCTCGTCTCTGTCAGATCTGATAGTTTGTAGCAAGAAGTGCAGGTCTCTAGCAGTTTCTGCTGAGACGGTGGCATCAGTAGGCTGATGAAGCTTGATGGTCATCTCTCATGAGATTCAACAGAGTAGTGCTTAAACATATCTAGCAAGACTGGCATTGGATTGTTTTTCTCTGAAGTTCCAAAGATCATTTAGTTCTCCTCTTATCCCACCCAAAATAATAGTAACACCTGATAATTTAACACCAGAAATGGTCATCATTCATGAACGACATCAAAACAGATCGATAGATGATTTAAATATTTATCATGACCAGAACAAGTAGATACGTTTCATGACCTAAGGTGCAGGGAACCAAGTAGAGCAAGGCAGGCTGTCCATATCCCTTCATTAGGTATAAACCAAGATATGTCAAGGATAAGCCTGCAAAAGAGAGCATTTTCTTAGGACAAAAAGTTTGTTATAGGTGACCATGTGGATCCAAGCATTTCCTGTTTTGTTATCTGCTTTTGTACAATTAAACAAATAAAAGTTTTAGTCTCATGCATTTCACATTATCTGGTTCTCTTCTTTTGTACAGCACAAACAAATAAAAGTTTCAGTAAAGAGGTGGTAACTGGAAGATGACAAGATACAATTATCAACCATGCAGTGGTTCACTAGTGGTACCCAAGGTCAAGAAAATGAGACTGAGACAAGTGTAGACTCTGAAACCTATCCATATTAGGAAATAAGAAGAAAGAGAAAAGAAAGAACAGAAGATGAAAAAAAGAAAAAGTGAAAGAAAAAAAAAAAAGGAAGGACGAAGAAAAAGAAAGAAAAGAAATAATGAAGAAAGGAAAGAGAAGGATGAAGAAAAAGGGAAAAAAAAAGAGGAAAGGAAAGGATGACGAAAAGAAAGAAAAAAAAGGAATATAGAAGAAAAAAAATAAGGAAAAGAAAAAAAAAAAAAGAGAGATAGAGGATATCTATCAGGATGCATGATCGAGATGGCTATTGGGACAGGACGTAATAATGGGACATTCCGTTCTATGGAGATACCGAAATACCTCCATTTTATGGGATTTAAAACCTTGGTGGTACCAATTGTAAGCCATCTAACTAGTGCAGATGAAGAAAATAATAAATTAGAATAAAGACAACAAAAAACATATAGGCTCATAATATGGTTGTTTTGCAGCCAACATGCTAAAATTTTTCATGCTACAATGAAATTCCTATAGCAATTAGAGCTGATCATTGGCCGGACCTCAGGCCTAAAATCTATTCATTTTTTAATCAGGCTTCAGGCTAGGCCAATGTAAAATTTGACATTCTTTGGGCCCAAACCCGGCCCATGATCAATTATAGTGGCAATATATAATTTTAATATACAAGCATGACCAGATGGTGCATGTGTCCTTTTTTTTTGCAATGACAATGAACATAAGAAATCTCTTTTATGCAATCAGTTTTTAAGAGACCTTCCATAAGAGCAATTTAACTAACACAATTATGTGAGAGTTTATAAATGGAAAAGGAAAAAAAAGGAAGTACATGAGGCTTGTGGTTAAAAAACTAAATCATTCTATACATTTACAAATATTGACCTCAATGATGAAAGAAGAGTGCCCTGTAAGCCAGTCGCAAGTGTACTGCGATGGAACTTTTCTTTGTAATTTTTCAACTCATGTAATGACATTTATTATTTGAGGCATTGATTCATCATTTTAGCTGCATCTTATTATGTCTAAATTTATGATGAACCCCAAAGATTAGAGCAATGATTTTAGGAGATATGAATGGGTCATGCTAGTGAGACCTAAAATTCTAAAATTCTAATTATAAATATTTCTGATCGTAGGAGCATTATGTCAGGGATCAATGTTCCAGATAGACTAGCACATCCTATGTATGCTCGATGGAGAGGATGGCAGATCTCACTAGCCACTTGTGTGGGATACTAATACAAGGATGTGAGTGCCCATTTGGAGATGAGTCCACTGAATTGACTCAATGAAAGGGAACATCTTATGAAAGCCTTACATGTCAAAGATGGTTATCTAAGTGGGAGTTGTGCAAGTAATCCTTAGACCTGAAATCACCATGGAATTTTGTGCACATGAATCCATATTTTGGTTCATACCGAGGTATGGCATAAAGACATATATGGAGTGTTCTGGATATAGTGGAGTGTGTATGAAGGTTGTGAGTCGATCAACATAAAATCAATCACTCCTAGTAAGAGGAGATCGCATCTTGTGTGTGTATTCTAATTCCTAGATGACTTGAAAAAATCTTTTGGCCAAAAGTAGGAAAGAGATTGGAAAAAGTTTCTAATGCTTCTTCATTGGAGTCATCATTGGTTAATTGAGAATCGATATGAATATATATTTGAGTTTGATATGACTCCATACTCATGAATATATTCAAGGTGCAGGGATGATCGAATGATTGAATTGCATGGTAACTTGCCACTGAAGGATATATTTGGTATTTTTATCAAATTTTACATCTTCTGGATAGTCATAATGCATTGCTATATATCAATCTTAACTTGTAAGTTTGATCAAAATAAAGAATTTAATTCGATCGTCAATTAGAAAAGATTCTAATTGTTGAACTCGGGTTAAGCTCGATTGGACCTAAATCGGTTAGATTGGAATCTAATCAAATTAGGTCAACTTGCACCCAAATCTACTGTTGGCTAGATATGGAACCCTATAGATCACACACATATAGAAATTGGCCAAGGATCCTTTTGATAAGGTTGATTAAAATTTTGGATTCAATCAGGGTTCCCGATTAGTATGCTAGCACGTACGAAAATCCTAGCTCCTTGGAAGATCAATTTGGTCTCATCCCTTGCTAACTAGCTAGCCCAATTTGGTGGGCATTTGGGTCAGGTCATGCCACCTAGAAGCAGCCCAAAATGGGGTGCCACATCTCAAATTACCGCCATATATGAAGAGTCCAAATTATGGAGGACTCTTGGTGCAAATCAGAATTGGCATGCGCATGTTAGCATGAGCAGAAGGAGGAGTCCTTCTAGCATGGGATTAAGATACGTGTGGGTGGCCCTGATCACTCTCCATCCTCTGATGCACATCTCAAAGCATGAGATGGAATTTTTCTGGATTATTTGGGGTGGTGAAAAATTGGAAATGAGAAGGATCTCTCGCACGCATGTGTTGAAGCATCGCATTTCCTTTCATTTCAGAGAGTCCTTCTCCTAACCAAACTCATTCAAATTAGAATGCCTTTTTTCTATAATGTTTCACATTTGATCAGATATTTTTGGTAATTTATCTAGAATTTTTTCAGACTTATCAGTTGGCCAAACGGATGCCAGAAACCTCCTCACGTGCTCGCATTCATGGTGATCAGCCTTTGCATGAAGGAATGCAAGATCACTTCTTTTTGAGGGATTTTTTCCTCGTTTATCAAGTTTTCTAGAATTAGAAACAAGTCCCCTATCCACATGGATTTTTGTGGATTTTTTTAATTGGAGAAGGGATGTAAAAATATCTCTTCTCTAGTCACGCACGTAGGTAAAGGTGCTGATCGACGTATCATTGATAAGAGTCCTTCTGCTTGAAGAAACTTTTATCTCTGATATTCAGATCAAATAAGCCTCTTGGATGAGGCGTGTCCTTTTCTTTTGGCATCCATCTGGTGGCTATAAAAAGGCCTGGGTGCTGGGTGTCCAAGGCATTCAAATCGGCTTTCTAATTTCTCTCCGTAGCTTTCTTTTCTTTCTTACAACCTATCTTAGTTTTAGGACAAGACTTTGGGATTTAAGACAAAACCTTATCTGGTCTAAATAAGGGTTGTGAGGGTCTTAAAGAAGGAGAATCAAAAGTTCTGAGAAAGTTCTGAGAGGGTCGAGTCAGGTTCTTGGAGAAACCTGACCGATATAGGACTAATCGAGTTCTAGGGGCTAGAACTCTTGAAGCAAGGTGAAGGAGGAGCACTATTTTTGGTTTAATTTCTGTTGGGATCACCATTGGAGGGCGGACACTTGGATATCTTATAAAAATTAGATTAGTACTACAGGTATTCTTCTTATCCAAGATTAATTTAATTATACTTTGATTGATATAGTTAAAGATTTCTGGGCATTAGGGTTTTCGATGCGATAGGTGTTTTAAATAAAAATTTTAAACACCTAACCCTTTCGCTGTGCCATCGAAATCCAACAGTGGTATCAGAGCCTACCTTGATTTATACAATCAAAGGTTAAAATATTATCTTGATTATGATCAAGCTTGGGTTTTTGGTTTGGTTCAAGTTGGGTCAAGGGTTGAACCCAATTGAACATCCAAAACCTAGCATGTCTTAGAAATATATTTTAGTTGAATACATGATGTATATATAGAATCTTTCTTAGTAGCTTAGTACTCTCATTGGGGTTCATCACCAGGCCGTCCGGTCATAAGAGCAAGTAGGGTTTAAAGATCCTCTCTTTTCATTCTATGGGATACTCTTATGGCGTGTAGGGGTACCACTATGATGCCCAAGAAGAAGAACCGTGAAAAGAATATTTTATATTGATGTGTGTTATTAGAACTTCATGCATGTGATATGCTTAAGATGCTATGTTATAATCATATTGTATGATTATGATTTCTTATCTTAGAGATATGATTAGATGCCATGATTAGTTGTTATATTTATTAAAATATAACTATAATAGTATATCATTGTAATTGATTAGGATGTGCATGAGACCATTAAAGCCCTTATAAAAATTATATTAAGTCGTAGTATTGTGAACCAGTAGCTGACGTATTTCTTGAATCGATTAATCAATTGGTGTCTAAAAAGTGTTTCAAGTGCGGTGGTTTTTTAATTAATTTCGTTTGCTGGTCTGGCTAATTTTTATTGATGTCTAAAAAAAGCAACGAGGGGACCCCCACTAATCTTAACACTTTCTTGACCAATTGGATTAGTTCAAATCTTGAATAATGATTGCTTAGTGTTTTGAACACTACATATGCCTTTCTTCATGCCTAGTCAATATCTTATCAAAAATCATAGTAGATTTATTGTGATATCCATAAGACTTGCTATGGAGATTGATGTGGATTTATCTTGATGCATATTAGATGCTTTATGATATATTTTGATTATATAAAATATAAAATTAATTATAAATATAAAATTAATCATAAATAATTATAAATATAAAATTAATTATTTTATATTAAAAATATAAATTTTATAATTTTATAAATTTATACTACTTTATAAATATCAAAATTACATACATGTTAAAAAAAAAATTATGTGAGATCTTCCTCCTCGTCCTCCTTATACTCCTCCTACTCTTGTATATCCTCTCCAGCAGTTAGTGGATGAGAGTCAGATATCCCAGCATCCTGTAACGAAGAAAAATAAAATATTATTAATAAGTTTTAGTACTAAAGCATATATATCAATGTGGAGGCGTATATTTTGATATACTATTTTGATTCTTGAATAGATTATTTCTATATATTTTATTCGATGATACGGAGCTATAGACACTCCCAGTCCATCGATTGAATAGTTAGATTAAATTTTTACCCCTTAGATCCCATTTCTGGATTATTAATAAGTTTTGATATGAAAGCATATATGTCAATACGAAGGCGTATATTTCGATAACTTTGATTCTCGAATAGATTCTTTTTACACATTTCATTGGATGATACGGAGCTATAGATAGTCCCAACCCATTGATTAGATGATTAGATTGAATTTTTATCCCTTAGATCCCATTTTTGAACTCAAGCCTAAATATGTAAAGCTTTTAAATATAAAAATTTAAAATAAATAAAAAAATTATTAATAAACTTATCTACTGTGATGGATGTGACAATGAGCTCAGCTGATCACACAGATGCAGGTCCCAAAGAATCTCAACGATTATATTAAGGATGGCATCTCAGAAGCTCTGAGATTGAGATCACTGGCTCCAAAGCCTATGCATGACCTCCTCCACATGTGCATCACCCCATGTTTGGGTCGTCGAGGTCTGAAAGGAGGATGTCGAAGAGTATCGAGCTGCTGAAGGATTGAAGCTATAGTCAAATCCTATGACCCGGCTCCTACTCACCCCTTCAGTGGCCTTGAGCCATCCCTCAAGGTTAAGGAGGGGTTGAGAGGATGGGTCCTCATCATACCGTGATACGAGATACTCCACATAATCTGTCTATATAGTTTAGAAATTCATTAGTCTATACATATCAGTATATATAAAAATTTATTAAATAATATTTTAAGTTGTTATCATGATCTATCGAGATCTAAGATCTGAGTAATCACCGGTCCTAGACTGATGTGTAACCTCCCATATCTGAAGCTATCCTGATGCACGACCTAGCTACCGTGTCTATAATAAATAAATAATAAAATTAAATTAATTAAAATATATATATAATCAATTCAATATAAAATTAATTTAAATATAGAATTTTTATCAATCTATCATCCACAACATGTGTACCAATGGAGCCATCGGTGTGCTTGATCAGATCCTACTAGGCAGTTTGGTTCTATCATGCCCTCTACTGCCTATCAGAGTACTCAATACTTCGTCGGTCATAGAGGGCCTCCCATATGTCTATCTGCATCCAGTGATCTATGTAAGACTTCCAATCTAATGGTGACTCAGAACTGGAGTGCTCTATAGCAGACTGCCTAAGGCTATAAAGCCCATCCCGGAGCCTACGTGTGGCCACCTCCTCGAAGGTCCGACGATCAGTCTCCTCATCCTGAGGAGTCTCGAATCGATAGTACTCCTACAAGTAGAAGCAAGCATATATTAATAAATAAAATATAAATCTACCATAAATTTAAAAATTAAACACCTTTAACTTACTAGAAATATCTTTCAAGCTGCATCACGAGCTTCCGATGGCCAACTGGAGAACTGATTCATCGACCCCAACATCAATCGTTGAATGATCTCAATAACCACATGAGATACCCCAGGCTCTCTAAATGTGCTACAAAATTAATTTTGAATAATAAATGTTAGACTCTAAAATGGTTAAATTTTAAACATATTTAGTGAAGATATAGTACTTACGAGCAACTTAGAATGTGGACAAACTCTCTTTTATATTAGATAATAAAGGATAAAATAATATAAAAAAAATATCTAAAGTATTAAAATTTATCGTGTGATATGTATGGCACAGAACCATGCGAGCTAGCCGCATGAGAGCTCTCTGCTCGAGAGCTCTCTCCTCGATTGTGATGGCTCTGGCCTCTAGAAGACATGATCTATAATCTTTGAAAATAAAAATAAATAGATTCATAGATTAATTATATAATTATAATATGACAATGTAAAATTTAAAATAATGTAAGATAAGTATTTAAAATAATTCAAGATAATGTAAGAAATAAAAAGATACCAGAAGGTTAGCAAAATGAGAGCACCCAGAGGTGGCATTTCGGATGCGAGGTATAAGAGCTTGGATACCTAGGTGGAGGCCATCACTGAGAGGTGCTTGGACTTGAAAGAGAAGTCCAATAAAGGAGAGGTGGGGCTTCAAAGAAAAGTCTCTGAACTAAAGTAGAAGCTTCGCAAGGAGAGGCACATGAGTGCTTTGCTGGAGGTGAAACACAGGGAGTCAGAGGTTCAGAAGTTCATCGCAAGTGAAGAGTACTAGTCATCGATCTCTTCAGATGTTTGGTATCCTTCGGATTCTTCATCTGATTCTTTCTCTTCTTCATCTTCTTAGTCTTCTTCCCCTTCTTGGATAAAATTATCCTTTAAAACAAACTCAGAATGATCTACCTCCTCATGTTAACCTGGAGCATCCAACTTTGCATCTATGAAAGATTGATTAATTTCAGATGTTTCATCCTCCTAAAAGCATTCTGATAAATGGAGCTTTTCTTCTTTTTCGAGTGCATAATGAATGGCTCAAGACTTAATTTTTATACAGTCCACCATTCTTTCCTTCCTCTCTCCCTTGATGGTAAAAGAGTATAATAAACCTGAATAGCTTGTTGAGCTAGCACAAATGGCTCATTGATATATGATTTTGATCCATGTTTGATTTCAATAAGCCCGTGCCGTAGATCAACCTTCATACCATGCTTGTTATCAAATCATTGGCACTTAAATAGAATGATACTATTACCTCCAAGGTAGGTCAACTTGATCACTTCTTCGAGGATTCCATAGTAGTCACTCTCCGCCTCTTCCCACTAGCTACTCTTTATATACACACCACTGTTCATTGTGCTCTTATGATATTCATATTGCTCGATATAAAATTTGAAATCATTTATGTTACAGCCATTATAATATGTAACATATTTTGTTGGCCCATAACCCAATGATCTTAGCTTCTTAGGTATGGATTCACCTCCTTGCATGATCTGCATATTATAAAAAGAATAAATTAAAAAAAATTAAAATATATAAAATGATAATGGAAGCTTACTAATTTATGAAACCAATCTGTAAAGTTCTATAAGTGCTGTGCAGAAATTTCTTCCTCACTTATCCTCGGGTTGTTTCGTCTCAATATCCAATCATATTGCCTAAATGCGCATAAGATAAGTGTACTGAAATAAGTGGTTGAATAGTTGGGATTAAGATGGACACTTACTCAACATATGCATTGACCTCCTCACAGTTTAGTAGAACATATGCCTCTACCTGTCATAATTCAGTATTAGTTAAAACCCGAAGAACCTCTGCCTAAATTCATGAGCGGGATAGGCAAATATTGATATCTCCCACTCTGATCTCTCACCACCACCATCATCATTTTGATCCACTTGAGTTAGCTTTGTCTGTACACTAGGATTAAAATAGTATCAGCTAAAATTTAAAAAAAAATTTATTATATAAGTCTCCACGATAGAACCTTCGACTCTGGCCTTATTTTTTACTTTCTTCTTAAGATTGTGCATATATCTTTCAAATAGATATATCCACCTGTACTGCACTGGTCCTTCCACCTTGGCTTCATATGTCAGATGAATCACGAGGTGCTCCATGGAGTCGAAGAAGCTAGGAGAGAATATTTTTGTCAACTTGTATATGATCTCTACACTGCTAGCCTCAAGACTGGAGATGTGGTCAGAAGATAGTTTGATAGCACAAATATCTCTAAAAAAAGACTAAGCTCGATCAAAGAACTCCATATGGAGTTAGAAAGGAGATCACGTCAAGCCAATAAGTTGCATAAAGACATGGCAGTCATAGCTCTTTAGCCCATAAAATCTACAAGCTTTGACATTGATGCACCAAGCTAGATTACTTGCATAACCATCTAAAAATTTAAGATTTTTACACCATTCATATATATCCTTTACCTGCTCCCTCGTTAAGGTGTAAGATGCTTTTGGCTTGAGAAATTTCTCAAGTGACACCTCAACCAGCTCTAATAGAGGATACTTGTATATATTCTTCATATCTGCTCGAGCCTTGGGGTTGTTCTTCGTCTTGCCCTTGACATCCATAACAGTATAAAAAATATTATCGAATATATTCTTCTCAATGTGCATGATGTTAAGGTTATGATGGATCAAATTGATGGATCGGTACGGTAATTCTTAGAAGATGCTTTGCTTCATCCAGTTATGAGTCCTACCGAATCTTCAAGATTTTTACTTGTCAAATAGTTCATCAAACTGGACTTCATCCATTTGGGATACCCTCTGAAATACTTCCATACCACTGAGGTGCGGGGGTGCACGGTCCTTCTCATTCTTATTCCTTCTGAAATTATTCTATTGCTTTCAAAAAAGATGATGCTCGGAGATAAATTGACAGTGACAATCGAACCAACAGGGCTTATGACCATGCTCAAGTTAAAATAATTTTATATTCTCCATGCAATAGGGACATACTAGCTTTCCATGAGTGCTCCATCCCAACAGCATCCCATAAGCAGAAAAATTACTAATGGTCCACATCAATACAGCCTTCATTACAAAACTCTGCTTCTTCGATACATCAAATATACGTATGCCATCAAATCGTATAAATTTTAGCTCATCAACAAGAGGCCTTAGATATACATCAATGCTTCTACCAAGGTATCATGGTCCAGGAATGACTAATATAAGAAAGTTATTATATTATTTCATGCACATCCCAGGCGATAGTTTGTATGGAGTAATAAAGACTAGCCAACATGAATAAGGGGCTGCTACATGACTGAATGATATAAACCCATCCGTTGATAGATCCAGTCGATATTGCATGATTTCTGAGCAAACAAAGGATGGCAAGTATCAAATTTCTTTCATACCTCACTATCCGATGGATGACTCATCATATCAGTGTGCTTACGAATCTTTTCTTTGTGTCATCTCATTTTCCTGACAATAGTACTCTTAGATAAGTAGAGACTCTGACGTCTTAAAGTGAGGGGAAGGTATCAAAGAACCTCATATGGTATGTCCTTCTAATTTCTACTCTCTTGTCTTGGCTTACATCGGCTTTCACCACATACATCATATGAGCTCTTCAGTTGGTCCTCCTTGTAGAAAAGCATGCAATCATTATGGCATACATCTATCTTCTCGTATCCCATGGCTAATCCTTTCATCATTTTTTTTGAAACATAGAAGCTCCCAACAAGCTTCCCATCCTTCAGTAGCATCTTTTTTATTATTGCTACCATCCTATCATAATAATTGATCGTCAGATTAAACTCGACCTTCAAGTTTAACAACTCTGACATAGCTGATAATATAGTATGTATTTCACATCTCAGTCATAATAGTTCATCAGCATCTTTTAGCATATAATAGAAATCACCACTGTCAGCTTTTAGATCGTTCTTTATATCTCAGTCAAATTTAGAACTAGCCGCATCCATAACCATGTCACTATTCTATTTATGTTCCTATCCTACTGACTTCTAACCCTTGCACTTATCTCCCACATCTCCCCATACTGGTAATGCTTGTAATTTGGCATAAATCCATTCCTATATAAATGGATAATTATTGTATCCCTATCGAGCATTTCTCTATTGACATAACTCTTACAAGGACAACGAGCCCATCCTTGAATTAAGAGTGCCGCATTCCCAAAAGTATAATCACAAAAGTACTTGATACCCTCCTTATATTTAGTAGAAATTATCCCGTCGATTACTCGACAGTCCATCCAACTACGATCAATGGCACATTATCTAAGGATTCTGCATCTACAAATACAAGGTAAAATACTTACTAATTACTTTATCATTTAAAATAACTTATATAATAAATGCATCCTATCATCAACTAATAGGTATAGAAGAACCTATCCCATTCAAAAATTATATTAATTTTATAGATCAATTACAATAATCAAATGATACATAATAGGGATCAAAAAAAATTTTGATAGTATTTTTTCTTAGTTCTCTCTACATGACTGAAGATATGTGAGGAGAACTAAAAAAAATACTATCTAAAATTTTTTTGAACCCTCAACATACCGTTTGATTACATAATTACTTATAAAATTAATTATAATTTTTAAACTATTCAAATTGGACAGTCAATTGATCAATGCACATAATTCTTCCATCTGTATAAAAATATATAAATATATGAATGCCATAAAATATGTATATTAATCAAAAGATGGGTCTATGGTTCTATACAATGCAAAATTTTTAAAAACAGGTGACTGAGTAGGAAAAAAAAGAATAAAAAGTGAAGCAAAGCAAGAGCAAAAAGAGACTCAAAAGATGCAATATTTATTCTAATAAGGATCATTAATTAAAAATCAACCATCCAAAATCTTCATCATAGTTAGGACTGAAACTAGGATGTGCTAGGTCGGGCCCTACCCTGACTCAAGTCTGGCCTGAAAATTCTTTTCGGGTTTCAAGTCGGGCTTAGGCCCGATGATTTTAGAAAAAATCAGGCTTGGGCCCAGCCTGGGCTTCGAGTTGGGCTTAGGCCCGATGATTTTAGGAAAAATCAGGCTCGGACTCAGTCCTAATCTAGGCTCGAGCCCGGCCCTGACCCAGGCCCGAGCCCGATCCGAACCCATTTGGCGGGCCCAAACCATGAGGTGGCTATAAAGTAAGAAGGCTGCAAATTAAGAGGAGAAATTTTTTAAAAAAAATAAAATTAAAACTTAAAAACAGTACTTAAATTAGAGACCAACAAAGTAAACAAGGGCAAGAGGAAAAGAAGAAGGCTCAGATCTACCATTGAAAAATAAGGCATTGCAAGTTTCTCTACACCTTTAACCATGAGGTCGCTGCAAGCAGTTGCCTACAATGTAACAGACCGTCCAAGCTTGCCCTACAACTACAACAACAAGAATAGAAATGCATCATCTCCATCGCTCTTTAGACTCTTTAGGCATATCTCACATAGGCAGTCATCATAGCCTCTTTATGAATTGGGCACTACTAGTTTTAGGTTGGATGCAGACCGATAGTATCGGACCCACTCTCAGGCCAAGCCTGGGTCAGACCAAAGATATATTCGAGCATGGTTCAAAATTCAAATAGATACCATAATTAGGCCCAAGCCCGGCCTAAACTATTTCAAGCCTAGCTTGAAGCCCGACCCAAATTCAAACCGGCCCGAGCCTAGTTCCAGCCCTAATCATAATTAAATAAAATACTTAATTAATTAATTAAATTAATATCTAATTAATTAATTATCTAATTAAAATATTAAAACAAAAGAATTTTTAGTGATGGCTCTACCGCCATCACAACCACCATCGCTAATACTCACCAAAAGAATGGGTAAGCAAGCCCAGGGATGCTGGTGGTGCAGGAACAGTGGTGCGGGGATTGAAGGGAACCTGATATTGCTCTGATACAAATTGAAAAAAACCTAATATTACTTTGATACCAATTATTAGAACCTAGCACCGCTCTGATACCAGCCATGGACCGATGTCTTGCGTGGAACCTGAGAGTTAATCTAGAAAATCTGAAGGAGGAAACAAGGAGAATGTGGAAGCCTAGATTGGATGGCAGATTTTCTTGGCGTAAAACACTAGGTAGAGACTAGGGACGTGAGAGAGAGAGAGGCGACTAGAGTTTCAAGAGAAAAAGCTCTATTTCATTCCATTCTTTGGTATTATAATCATCTATATATATACTAATTATAATGGGTGTTAAACAACCCGAGCCCAAAAAACTCCCTAGGTTAACCCATATATGAAAGTACTCACTCAAGCCCAAGTCTTGCATGCTCTTATCCCTTGGACCTAATCTCAGTCCAAACCCTTGGTTAGCCTTCTTAAGATCTCTCAAACCGAGCCTTATGACCCCTAGGATCAAATCTGACCCAAGCCCCAAATAAAAAATCCGCATAATTTTGCCCACAAATTTGAGCTGATGCAGTCTCAGACTAAGTTGACTCAGTTACTATGACTGAGTTGACTCAGTCTGAAACTTAGTTGATTCACCTACATGCTAGCCATAAGTTTTTAAAATCTATCTTTCTGTTTGGTCATTTTTTTTGGGACTTAATCGATCCAGTCTCAGTCAAAGTCGACTAAGACCTAGAAATTATTTCTTTCCTACAGTCTTCATTCTTGGCTCTGATTCCTTGCTCCATCCTGTGTCTCCAAGTCTCTAGAGCACCAACCAAGCCCCTTAAGGTTCTCAATATCTAGACCTCATGCCCGTGGAGGCTACACACTATTTTCAACCTAGGACCACTCCTATCCTAGCCCTAGAACCACATCTGTCCTAGTCTTTCGAAGCCAATACCCTGACTCCTCCTGTAGCCTTCCAAGGCTTAGGAGCACCACACCAACTCCTACAGGGATGGGGATGGTGATCCGATGCAAGGGCGGTGGATCTGACAGGAGAAGAGAAGATCCGATAAGGGGGGTGATCGATCCAATAAGGGGGCAGTGGATTCAACAAAGGAATGGCATCACCGATGTGAGGAGAGTAGATCCGGCAAGGGGGGCGATGGATCTGACAAGGGGGGTGGTGGGTTCGGTAAGAAAACTGAAGAGAAAGAAACTATTTCTCCTAGAAAGGCTCAGGTTGCATCTAAAAATTTTTCTATTCATCTACATGATTAAAGATTAAATCCTTACCTAATTAGCAGTGAAATTAGAGATCAAATCTCAAATTATCTAATATAAATCTTTATGGAGGCTTGGATATGCAGACCCTCTACTTCGCATACACGTCAGACGCCGCAGAAAAACAGGATGAACTCCAATCCAATTATCTTTGCAACTCAATCAATCGAGGGATAAGATGTACTGATGTGACACCTCACACCAGTAGGTGGGACACCCAAGATGGATCCACACCCAAGGGAAGAGGGGCGGCAACAAGAGGAGAGGGTAAGGGGGAAGAAGGGACCTCTCTCTCTTCTCATGCCTCTCTCTCTTTCTCTCTTCTCTTAATCTGATTTATTTGCTATGCATCCATAAATAGAGATCCTCTCTATTTATAGATGATTTTCATAACCCAATAAGTATAGGAGTTCTAACTCAAATCTGATTTGAATCAGTCTAATACACATGAAAGAAGGATTCCTATATGAGATAAAATTGCCATCACATATGACAATCAATTTGCACCCACTCCCTTGCACACATGGGATGCCCCAAATGAGCACAACTCTAGGTGTTGGTTGGCCCATAATAGAGGGAAATCTCAGTGCAAGTGAGAATACTCATATCTCATCAAAAATGGATCCGATTCGAATCTAATTCGAAGCTGGTTCGAAATAATTTTGAAAGGCTGTCAATCCCAAACTCTTTAAGAATTTTGTACCAAATCTAACTTGAATTTTGAACCCAATTAAGATTAATTAATTTAAATCTAATCTAAAATTAATCAGTACTTATATTCAATCTTTCATATGCTCTATGGATCATAGATTAGAAACTATTCATCTCCGGGATCGAACCTGAACCTCATGTGTAGTGCTAGCTAGACATAGTCAACTCTTCAATCCCATTTGACCCATAACTTAATTCTCAATCAAGCTAGCTTATATGTTCAATCAAGTCAGGTACTTCCAAATTGAACATATAAACATAGGCTAATTCTTTCCTACTTTGTCTGACTCATGCGCGTGACTCCATAGGTTCAAACACTAAGTCGATAGCACAAGAATCAATTTTTGCACTAATCGAGATATCATCTAGCAATGATTTTTGATGTTCAGATAGGTCAAATTATCGCAAAAGAATATTCTAGAACCCATACACATGGTTACAGCATAATTCATCTTTTTGACCCTAAACGCTCGAGGATGGTCTCAGGTTAACTGTCAACCGAGATTGCTTCATCCATATTATATTTCAACCTTTCAAATCCATCTCATAGATTATTCTGGTCAAGACTTTACTAAATTAAAATACAACGATATATCATCTCCAATAATCTAGAGGGGTCAATCCCATCTTGATCCACACACAGACTTTGTAAGTATTTGACTGTATCCAGTAGCCTTTCGTTACTATATTAGAAATTCAGATAATCCGACACCAAAGCACAATGAGTTACTTGCAAGTCACTATTGTGATCTCAGGTCTGAAGGACACTTATACCCATGTGTTTCGCGAGCAGCTCTTTACAGTAGAATGCTCAGCAGGTGAGTCACTTGTTCAGTGATGATGTACCCCTACATCTAATCTGTATGCCATACTAGTGTCATCATACTCTTTGATTAAGAGGACAATCAATCCATATGACACACAATGATTTTCACTCGATAAACATCATCATTCTGTAATGACGTATTATTTGATAACGAACATGTTTAAGAACTATACGATAAATCTTTTCTTTATCGCATGCTAGTATAGTTCTAAGGACTTCATCACAATACAAGAGTTCAAGGAAGATATAACTTTATGATGAAAAATATCATAATAATTTTTATTTAATAATCAATAATTCATATACAAAAATGAACTCAATCGTCATATGATTGATTTTAGAATATAATTTTCAACAACTCTCACTTGAACTAAAGCCAATCGGAGCAATATCTTATACCCATCTTCTATTTGAAATCATCGAACTCTTTGATCTTGAGAGCTTTAGTGAAGGGATCAGCTAGGTTCTCCTTTCCATCAATTTTCTGAAGTTCGACATCACCATGGTTCACGATCTCTCGTACCAGGTGATGGTGGCACAGAACATTCTTGGTGCGATGGTGCGACTTGGGTTCTTTCGCCTGAGCTATGGCACTGGAGCTGTCACAGTACAGCAATATAGGGCCATCAATGGAAGGTGTAACTTCCAGCTCGGTGATGAACTTCCGCAACCACACTGCCTCCTTTGCAGCATCCGATGCAGCAATGTATTCCACTTCGCATATAGAATCGGCCACAGTATGTTGCTTGAAACTCTTCTAGCAAACAGCTCCTCCATTCAGAGTAAATACGTAGCCCAGCATGCTTCTGCTATCATCACAATCTGACTGAAAATTAAAATCAGTATATCCCACAAGTTTTAGATCAGTATCTCCATAGATAAGCCATTGATCTTTAGTATTTTTCAAATACTTAAGAATTGCTTTAACAATCTTCCAATGCTTCTCACTCGGATTAGACTGGTACCTACTCAATACTCTTAGTGAATAGGCCACATCCGACCTCGTACATGTTATAGTGTACATAATAGATCCCACTACCGAAGTATATGGTACTCTACTCATGTGCTCTCTCTCCTCAGGAGTTGTCGAACAATCTTTCTTAGAAAGAGTAATTCCATGACCTATCGGAAGATAGCCTTTCTTGAAATTATCCATGTTGAACCGCTTCAACAGGGTGTTGATGTACATGGTTTGGGACAATCCAAGCAACATTTTAGATCTATCTCTATAGATCTTTATCCCAAGGATGTAGGATGCTTCTCTCAAGTTCTTCATAAAGAACTACGATGATAACCACAGCTTCATACTCTGCAAAGTCGGGATATCATTTTTTAGTAATAGTATGTCATCCACATACAGCACAAGAAAGATGACTATAGAATTGAAAGTCCACTTGTAGATGCAAAGCTCTTCTCCATTCCTAACGAAGCCATACGTTTTGATCACTTTATCAAAATGCATGTTCTAACTTTTAGATACCTGCTTAAGTTTATAAATAGACCTTTTCAACTTACACATTTTCGACTCATCTATGGATGTGAATTTTTAGGTTGTATCATATACACCTCTTCTTCCAGCTCCCATTAAGAAAAGTGGTTTTGACATCCATCTGTCAGATCTCATAATCTAGGTGTGCAGCGATAGCAAGCATAATCTGGATGGACTTGAGCATTGTCACAGAAGAGAATGTCTCGTCATAGTCAATACCATAATGCTGACGGTAACCCTTGGCAACTAGATGGACTTTATAGATTTCTACCTTTCCATCCACTCCTCTTTTTTTTTGAAAATTTATTAACATCCTATGGGTTTTATCCCTTTGGCAGATCAACTAGTGTCCATACACTATTGATCTCCATAGACTCCATCTCGAATTTCATGGCCTCAAGCCATTTTTGAGAGTCGGGCCTTTGCATGATCTCCATATAGGTGATCGGATCCTCATCATTTTCATCAACTTCAATAGGATCACCATCCCAGACTAGAAAATCATAGTATCTATCCGCCTGACACGGTACTCTACCGATCTCCTTAATGGCTCCTCTATTGGCTTCGGATTCGATTCATCAATCAAATTTAATTCTGTGTGTGTCGGTCCTTCCACCTCATGAACTTCATCAAGTTCAATTTTACAAGTATTAGCTCCTTCATCAAGGAACTCTTTTTTCAAAAAGACTCTCCGACTGCTAACAAACACCTTTTATTCTGCAGCGAGATAGTAGTACCCTTTAGTTTTCTTTGGATACCTTAAGAATAGATATCTGTCAAACTTCGGTCCAAGCTTATCTGTCTTTAAACACTTGACATAAGCTGGACACCCTCAGACCCTAAAGCGTGAGAGCTCTGGCTTACGTCCAATCCATATCTCATATGGAGTTTTATCAACAGACTTGCTGGGCACCTTATTCAGAATGTAGCAAGCAGTTTCTAAAGCATATCTTCAAAAGAAGATTGGTAGACTCGCAAAGCCCATCATGGATCTGACCATATCAAATAAGGTTCGATTTCTCCTTTCCGACACCCCATTATGTTGTGGTGTTCCAAGAGGGATCCACTGTAAGAGAATCCCATTCTCTTTCAGATATGTCAGAAACTCACTAATGAGGTATTCACCTCCTCGATCTGACCGAAGGATCTTAATACTCTTTCTAGTTTGTTTCTCTACTTCAGCACGAAATTGTTTGAATATTTTAAATGATTCTGACTTATGCTTCATAAGATAGACATACCTATATCTCGATAGGTCGTCTGTAAATGTAATGAAGTAGTAGTATCTTTCTCTAGCACTTATGTCCATAGGCCCACATATATCAGTATGTATTAGACCTGGGACATCGCTGGCTCTTTCACCTTTTTCTTAAAAGGTGACTTAGTCATCTTACTAAGTGGACAGGACTCACAGGTAGATAATGATTCATAATCATCTATCTCAAGGACACGTTCCTTGATCAATCTGTCAATTCTATTCTTATTCACATGACCAAGCCTACAATGCCAAAGGTAGGATTCACTAATATTATCTAATTTAGGATGCTTTCTGGGTGTGTACATTATACTAATAGATCATGATATTATGTAAATGCCATATTTTAATTGTCCATGCATAATTGTAGTATCATTCATAATAACATCACAAAAATTATCTTTTATTATAAATTTATAACCAAGTTTAGCCAAAAAATCTACAGAGATGAGGTTCATCAAAAAAGAGGGATAATAATGACAATCATTTAATATGATACTACTAGACTCGAAGATAAGCTGCAAAATTTTCAAAGTCAGAACTGGAACAAGACTTCCATCTCCAACGTTAAGAAACCACTCATCCTCTCGAAACTTCTTACTTACCTGCAGTCTCTGTAATGAATTGCATATATTAATAGAACTTTCAGTATCTAATACCTAGGTAGTAGTATCATAAATAGAAAAATTACAAGGTATTATCATATAAGTACCTTGTGAAGCCACCACTTGCTTTTTTTCTTATTTTTAGGCCTGTTTGGATTAAGGATGGCTATGTAAACAAGATAATTCTTTTTTCAATGACCCAGCTTCTTGTAGAAGAAGTACTCTACCTAGCTCTTGTCAACTTTTGATGGTTTACTCTGCTTGGAATCGACAGTATGGGATTTTTGCACTTTTTTCTTCTTTTCTCTCTTAGAGGATCGACGCCCTGCAAAAGAACCCCCCACTAAATTTACTGGCTCCTTTTGGAGCTGGTGATCCTTCTCAAAAGTCTACAATAATCCTAGCAAACCATAGTAGTTTACCACAGGCTTTGTCATTCTATAATGATAGAGAAAGGGTAGATAGGATTTCGGTAGCAAATTGAGGATAGCTTCCTTGCCTAACTATTCATGCAACAAAAAGTCAAGTTGGCTAAGATGTTCAATCTGCTCAATCATGTACAATATATGATCGGTGACTGAAGTCCCCTCTCACGTATGGGCATTGAATACTGCACAGGAGGTTTTGTATCTCTCTATATCCTCAAGAGTGTTGAAGGCTTATTCAACATTTGAATGATCTCCTCTGACTGTGCATCCTCGAACTTACGACTAAGTTCATCATTCATGGCTGCCCTCATCATGCAACGCATAGTCGTGCAGTCATTGAGCCACTTCATGTAAGTATCTCTCACGGCATGAGAAACATTGGCTGCAAGTTCTTCAAATGTCTAATCCGTAAGGATGTATAAAATCTTCTCATACTCCAAGATGATCTTCAACTTTCGATATCAGCTATCGAAGTTGGATCCGGTGAGCCTGTCACTGTCTAACAGCGTATGGAAGGATAGTGTGTTGACCATAACTAAAAAGAAAAAATATTAGTCTATTAGTATATGAATTATTTTTGATCCTAAAGATATGGACTTTAGTCTAAAAGTCCTTCCACTATTTTTACGAATTGATAGCCTCTACCTCCAACTCGAGAAATTATACTAATTTCTTAGCAGGTACTAGAATCCACACGGACTGCATTCGGATCTGAGTGTAGCTCGACCAATCCTAGTGCATCCATGGATAGGTTCATTACCAATTATTTCTCCAAACAACTTCTAGCAATAAGTTTTGCTCCAGGCTTCCCTCCAACAAGCGTGTGGCGCCTCCACTGAAAATTTTGGTTAGATCCAACCATTAACATCACACACCAAGTACATCTAACAAATGGATGTCTAGGTCCAAGTGTGGCTCGACCAATCTAAGCATTGATCTGAAGGTCCATCATGATGGTCATATGATGAATGACAATTTCAATATGTAATAGATACCAGGCATGTGGCGCCTTCAATGTCTATTTAAAATATTAGACTCATTATCACACACCTTAATGGAAGGCAATGACCAAGTTATCTTATAACTTTATCACTTTATAGACCTAATAATTTAGAAGATTTGATTTCATTAATCTGAGAATAAGAGAAGAAGTCGATCTGAAAGCTGCAAATCCTCCCACTGACTTCACCAAGTCATGTAAAGGATTAGACACAAGCTAGTCTAAGGATACCTAAATCAGTCACATTGATTCACCTTAATGGCATGGGTCACACGAATCGACTAGTGATATAATCAAGACATAATCTATCATGTTGGCCAGATAAGTGAGATCAGTAGGAGGGATATGCTCTTAACTCACCGTAAACGCATCTAGATGAATAGCTCTCAATTTAAAACCACTTGATCGAATCTGCCAAACTTACCTTAAACACCAACTGATTAATTAGTTTCGATTTGGTTCACCAAAAGATTTGGGCTCAACCATAGAGCCATGATCATGGTCCATTTACTACAACTATTGAGATTGATTTAGAGAAATACTGATCTGATCTAATTCAATACTTGTTTAGATTTAATCAATTTCTCTACATAGTCCATATGTATTTTTAATCCTAAGTCTAACCTATTAGAAGAACCTCATTTATGCAAACCCTTTGCCCATCATTTTATGTAGTGTTTTAATGATCTTCAATTCTCAAATCTAGATCATTCAAAGACTTAATTCATAATTAAGTATATGACTGTAGAACTATTCTACAAGAATTTCAGATGAAGCATACCATATATTTCAACACATAAAAATAATTTTTTATAATATATTTAATAATTAAATATATATAAGTATGATCTAAATTTCATATACACATCTCATGTATCATGATAATCTTTAGATCAATACTGATTACATCATATGTAACATGTAATTCAGATCTAAAATAATTTTATATCTAAATTTTATCTTATTGTAATGAATTATAAATTACTTTAGATCTAATCTAAATATATTTATGATCAAAATAATACATAAAAATCTATTTACTTTTTTTCTTTATAAAATCGGATCATAATGACACCCCTACACATCATAAGAGAACCCATCGAACAGGTAAAAAAGAGATTAATCTCTTCAATCTCCTATGATCGGATGGTCTAGTGATCTCACGAATCTAAGTACTAGGCTACTAAGATCTGAAATCTAATTTTATATATAATTACATCAATATGCAATTATTGACAAAATTATTTTATGTCATGAACATATCCTTGATCTTATCAATTATGTTCTTCATCTAATCTAATTAGATTTAATGTATCATATATATCATATCAGATCTAAAATATATCTTATATTGATTATAAAATATTAATTTTAAATTTGATATCATATAAAAAATTAATTAGATGCAAATATGAATGCATAAGGAATAAATTTTTGATAAAATCTATTTTCATGCAGTACTGAATTTTGATAGGATTCAAATCTAAATATCCATCAAAACAGATCCAATTTAGATCTAAAATAAATTTTACTTTATAAGAGAAAAAATAAAATTAAAATTTTATTAAAATAAGTTAAAAATAGATTTTAATTCATATTATTATTTCATCAAAAATTCAGCAACAGTAAAATTCCGTTATAACAGACTTATAACAACCTCAATCAACCATTGATTAGGCACCTCTAATCTACTCAAAATTAGATCAAAAATTTTATATAAATAGATTAAATTAATTTTGATGTCTTATAAAAAATCTCAATTACATCTTATGTAATTAATCTCAAAAAATTTTATTATATATGTATATATTTTAGGCCTGCTCTGATACCAATTGAAGGGAAAGAAACTGTTTCTCCTCGAAAGGCCCAGGTTGCATCTAAAAAATTTTTTATTTATCTACATAATTAAGGATCAAATTTTTACTTAATTAGTAGTAGAACTAGAGATTAAATCTTAAATTATCTAATATAAACTTTTGTGGAGGCTTGGATGTGCAGATCCTCTACTTCACATGTACATCAGACGTCGCAGAAAAGTAGGATGAACTCCAATCCAATTATCTTTGCAACTCAATCAAATAAGGGATGAGATATGTTGGTGTGACACCTCACACCAGTAGGTGGAATGCTCAAGATGGATCCATGCCCAAGGGAAGAGGGGCAGCAACAAGAAGAGAGGGCAAGGGGGAAGAAGGGACCTCTCTCTCTTCTCACGCCTCTCTCTCTCTCTTTCTCTCTTCTCTTAATCTGATTTGTTTGTTATGCATCCATAGGTAGAGACCCTCTCTATTTATAGATAATTTTTATAACCCAATAAGTATAAGAGTCCTTACTCAAATCTGATTTGAATCAGTCTAATACTCATGAAAGAAGGATTTCTACATGAAATAGAATTGCCATCACATATGACAACCAATTTGCACCCACTCCCTCACCCACATGGGATGCCCCAAATGAGCAAAGCTCCAAGTGTTGGTCAGCCCATAATAGAGGAGAATTTTAGTGCAAGTGGGAATACTCATATCTTATCAAAAATGGATCCAATTCAAATCCAATTCGAAACTGGTTCGAAATAATTTTGAAAGACTGTCAATCTCAAACTCTTTAAAAATTTTATACCAAGTCTAACTTAAATTTTAGATCTAATTAAGATTAATTAATTCAGATCTAATCCAAAACTAATCAGTACTTAAATCTAATCTTTCATATGCTTCATGGATCATAGATCAAAAACTGTTCATCCTCGGGATCGAATCTGAACCTCATGTGTAGTGCTAGCTAGACATAGTCAACTCTTCAAACCTATTTGATCCATAACTTAATTCTCAATCAAGCTAACTTATATTTTCAATCAAGTTAAGTACTTCTAAATTGGATATATAAATATAGGTCAATTCTTTCTTATTTTGTCTGACTTGTGTGCGTGACTCCATAGGTTCAAACACTGAGCCGGTAGCATAGGAATCAATTTCTGTATTAATCGAGATACCATCTAGCAATGATTTTTGATATTTAGATAGGTTAAATTATCATAAAGAAATATTTTAAAATTCATACACATGGTTACCGCATATTTCATCCTTTTGACCCTGAATGCTCTAGAATGGTCTCAGATTAACTATCAATTGAGATTGCTTCATCCATATTGTATTTCAACCTTTTAAATCTATCTCATAGATTATCCTGACCAAAATTTTGCTAAATTAAAATACAGTGATACATCATCTTCAATAATCTGGAGGGATCGATCCCATCTTGATCCACACACAGACTTCGTAAGTACTTGACTGTATCCAGTAGTCTTCCGTCACTGTATTAAAAATTCAGATAATCCGACATCAAAGCACAGTGAGTTGCTTACAAGTCACTATGGTGATCTTAGATCTAAAAGATATTTATACTTATATGTTTCACAAGCAGCTCTTGACAGCAAAATGCTTAGCAGGTGAGTCACTTGTTCAGTGACGATGTACCCCCTACATCTCATCTGTATGCCATACCAATATCACCACACTTCTTGGTTAAGAGGGCAACCAATCCATATGGCACACAATGACCTCCACTCGATAAACATAATCATCCTATAATGATGTATCATTTGATCATGAATATGTTTAAGAACTATATGATAAATCCTCTCTTTATCGTACACTAGTATAGTTCTAAGAACTTCATCATAGTACAAGAGTTCAAGGAAGATATAACTTTGTGATGAAAAATATCAAAATAATTTTTATTCAATAATCAATAATGCATATACAAGGATGAACTCAATCATCACATGATTGATTTTAGGATATAATTTCCAACAGAAACTACATCACCAGCATGGGGAGAGTAGATCCGGTAAGAGGTTGGTGGATCTGGCAAGGGAGCGATAGTGTGGGGACTCTGACGGTGCAGGGACAACGAAGGGGGAGGCAGTGATATGTGGATGGGAATGGTGTGAGCTAGGAAATCGAGAGGGAATGCGGCATAGGAAATCCAACAGGCAGACAGTGGCAATAGGGAAGTGGCACAGGACTGTTGGTGGGGACGGTGGTATGCGTGAGCTGGGGAATCGGGAGAGGGGGAGAGGGAGGGTCAGTCGATCACCTATGGGGTAGATAAAAATCAAGGGTGGGTGGGGGGAAAGTAAGGGGAGAATGAGAGGGTAAGGGGGGTTGGTCGATCGTCAGTGGGGGAGCCAACCCAAAAATCAAGAGAGGGGTGGGGGAAAATGAGGGCAGGGGGATCGATGGTGGAAAAATTTAGGGGTATTAGTTATTAGTGACGGCAAAATACCACCGCTAATATGATATATATATATATATATATATATATATATATATATATATATATATATATATATATATATATATATATATATATATATATATATTCCTTGTTAATAATCTTACGATCAAATTAAAAAAAATAACTATTTATTAGCAACTCAATTTATTGTTGCTAAAAATCAAAAATTTCATCGCTAATAATTTTTTTTTACGACAGCTTATCTTTTGATCACCATTGATCATTGATAAAAGGTGTTATTAGTGATGGCAAAATTACTGTCACTAATGGCCATCGCTAAAGCTCATTTTTTTTGTAGTGGAGCCCTTATTTTCAGTAGGATTCAGCTCCCAGTCAGCATAGAGAACTATGTTGCCTAAGATGCGAACATTGACTATAAGCTTTGGAAGATGAATGAGCGGATTGAAGAAATCCGCCATCAAGCATCAATACAAAATGATGGGTACAACACTGACCTACCATTCAGTGTCTAAATCATGCAAGAGTAGCTCCCCACCAATTTCAAGATGCCGTAGTTAGAGAGCTACCATGGGTTTATCGATCTCGTGGATCATCTGAAAAGCTTCAAATCCCTGATGCTCATCCATGAGGCAACTGATGATGTCCTCTATCGAACCTTTCCTTCTACTCTAAAAGGGATAGCTTGGCATTGCTACGAGATTTTGAAACTATGGACAATCAATTCCTTCAACCAGATGAGCTGATTGTTCGTGGGCCATTTTGTGAGTAGCAGAAGGCAGCAGAAGGGATCGGCCTCTTTGATGAGTATTAAGTAGAGAGAAGGGGAGTCCATCCGATCCTGTCTTGATCACATCAATGCAGCTATCTTGAAAGTTCTCGATCTAGATCAATCGATCGCAATGGCCACCCTGAAGGGTAGATTACTGCGGAATGATCTTCAATACTCCCTAGAGAGGATCTATCCCTATGATTTCACCAAGATGCTGGCTCAGGCGAAGCAGTACGCTAGGGCGGATGAAGCATTTGAGAGAGATTCCTTAGTGAAGGTGGTCGGTAAAGAAAAAGAAGAGAGGCCATCATCCCAATAGAAATCAAACTCTCCTCACATAAGATGGAGAGCTTTGATGACCAAAGTAATGGGGAGCAATTCCACACAAATTTGGATCTACTTGAAGGAGTTTGTGAAAAGGAAAGGGTACAAATGGTGGCCTACAGACAAAGGGTGGCATGGTACTATAATTTTCATATCCGAGACAAAGAGTTCAAGGCTGAAGATTTGGTCCTACACTGCATCAAAGTCTCCCAGCCTACAGAGCATGAGAAGTTCTCTCCTAATTGGGAAGGCCCTTATCAAGTGGACGAAGTTATCAAACTTGGGACCTATCGACTTAAGCAATTGGATGGAATCCCCTTACCTCGAACGTGGAACTCAACAAACTTATGAATGTACTATCAATGATGTATTAGTTATTCATCAAATAAAATGTCCCTCTTCTCAAGATGGAGTCACTCTTCCTCCATTTTCTAGCAAAAATGCAATTCCAATACAACTCCACTCCGAAGACTAGTCTAGCATAATTCTTCGAAGGAGCTTAATTAACCTACCTACTCATCAGATAAGAGGGAGCAAGCAAGATGATAGTTCAATGGTTTGGCAATTTACCTTTGGAAATTTCAAAAGAAGAGAAAGAAAGAAGAAAACAAGAGATGCATATAAAGAATTCCTTTCTATTTCTTCCAATATTTACAAAAAAAATGATGCTAGAAAAGCATCACACACATAAAAAAAGGAAGAAAAAAAGGGAAGAAAAGAAAAGCATGTTCCATCAGATGCAGAATGAGGGTCTAATCTTCATTCAAAGAAAATGCTCTGACTTCCTCGTCGCTGTTCCTAGGGCGAAGGTGATGCAGGTCCAACTGCGACATTAGGTATTTGATACAGGCCTTATAGTTCTCGAAACCTTGAATGAAGTCGGTAGTCGAAGCATCAAGGACCTCCCCCTTGAAGGCCTCTAAAACCTTGTATTCGGCGATGCAGCGGACCTGGGCTTCGACGAATTCCTCCTCCACAGTACCTGGACAAATCACTCCCACTGCAGCAGAAGATCCCTCACCTACAACCCATGCCAGAGGGGGAGCATGACCTTTTTCAGGAGACCTCGATGGTGCGGCCCTCGCACGCTAGGTTGGAACCTTTCCCCTTAGGTACTCGGCTCTCTTTTTGGTAACTTCCTTAATTAGTCGGGGAGTAGGCTCCATTGCTACAGATAAACTTAAGAGAATGCAAAAACTTGTAGATGTATTAGCCTTGGAGAGGGACCCCTATTTATACTAATTTCAAACAGCATGCATCCACTCAACTACCAACCAAGTTGTGCCATGTGTCTGACTCTAAAATGCCAATCATCGCTGCCATTCATTGTGCGTATCCATTATCAAGGCACAACCAGCAATATGCTTCATGAATCCCCTAAAATAAATTTTTTATCTGTTCATTCCCATGGAAAACTCCACCCATCATTATGATAGATAGAAGTTCCAAAGTATATCGCGAATGGATGCTTAAGTTTCCAACAAGTGGACCCATAGATCGACTTTGACCAACAAGAGTCAACCACCCTCTTTCAGTCTTCAGTGAAAACCTCAGTGGCTAAGAAGTTGGGGCTAACCTATAAGGATCTCCAAAGGCCACTCGCTCTTCAGCAAGCCTATGGCCCATAAAGATCTTAGCCATGCGAGAAGTGAAGGCTAACCTACAAGGACCCCCTGCTTTCATCGATCCAACTTGTATGGGCAGAAGACCTTGACGGTTTGAAAAGTGAAGGCCAACCTATAAGGATCCTAGAAGGCCATACTCGCCCTTCAGTGAGTCAACACCCATGAAGACCCAAATCGATTGAGAAATGAAGGCTAACCTAAAAAGACTTTTGGAGGACTAACCTATAAGGACTCTTAGTCTGTCAACTTCGGTAGCAAACTACATGGACAAAAGGCCTTGACGATTTGAGAAGCTATTGGAAAATATGTCCTAAAGCTAATTATTTATCTATAGATTGAGCTCTTTGTAATTTATAGATAAATTATTAATGAATAAAAATTATTTGTGACAAGTTCATCATAAAAGTGCATCTTCCTTTGAACTCTTGTGTTATGATGAAGTCCTTAGAACTATAATATAATCGATAAAGAAGAATTTATCGAATAGTTTTTAAACTTATTTACGATCAAATGATACGTTATTAAGAAAAAAATTAATGATTATTAAAGATAGATCATTGTGTACCATATAGGTTGGTTGTTCTCTTAATCAAAGAATGTGAAGACACTGGTATGGCATACAAGTGAGATGTAAAAGTATATCATTACCGAATAGTGACTTACCTATGAAGCGCTCTACTGTCAAGAGCGGCTCATGAAGGATATGGACATAAGTGTCCCTCTGATCGGAGATCACTATGGAGACTTGCAAGCAACTCACTGTGCATTGGTGTCAGACTACTTATATTTTTAATACAGTGACAGAAGGCTATTGGGTACAGTCAAGTACTTATGAAGTCAGTGAGTGAGTCAAGATGAGATTGATCCCTCCAGATTACAGGACTTAATGCATCACTATATCTCAATTCAATAAAATCTTGGTTAGAGTAATCCTTATGATCTGTTACAGGATTTGAAAAAGATTGAAATACAATATAAATGACTCATCCAAGATTGACAGTTTAATCTTAAGTCACTTTAAGCATTAGAGTCAAGCGGATGAATTATATGATAACCATATGCCGAGGTTCTTGAATGTTACTTTATAATTATTCTATCTTTCTGGATGACGGATATCATTGCTAGATGGTTACTTTGATTAGTATGAGAAGTAATTTTCATACTATCAACTGAGTGTTCGAACCTATAGGTCACGCACAAAGTCAAACTACATAGGAAAGGATTGATCTAATATCTATGTGTTCAATTTGAAAGTATGAGACTTGATTGAACATGTAGATTTACTTAAGTTATGGATCATATAAAATTAAACACTGACTATGTCTAGATAGCACTGCACATGAGACGCAAGTTTGATTCTGGAGATGAATTTTATCAAATTTATGATTTGAAAAATTATTAGAGATTGGATTCAAGTCCTAATTATTTTAGATAAGATCTAATAAAATTAGGTTTGATTTTATTAAGGCTAAATTATGTTAATTATTCAAGTTGGATTTGAATCTACATCCTAATTCAATTAGGATTAGTAGTCTTTTTGAATTTGGTTCAAATTGAATTCAAATTGGATTCGAATTAAATCCAAATTTAAACCAAATCAGATTTGGTACACTAAGCCATATTTTCTATGTAATCTCTCACCTATTTGGCCAACCAAGATGAGGAAGGGTTCCCTTGGGTGTGCGGCATAGAGAGAGAGGTGCAAATTGGTGCCTCTCCTATTTCCTTTAGGATTCCTTATGGATTAGCGAGTTTGGATTTGATTCAAACTTGAAGATATCTATTCCTAATCCATGAAGGTGTTTGATTTGATCTAGGACTTCTTGCCTATTTAAGGAGGGGCATGAAGAAGAGAGAAATCAATCAAGCAAGCAATTGAGAATTATTCGAGGCATGAGATCACCTTGGGCATCCCCTCTGCTTGGGCGTCTCTCTCCTCTTGGGCATCCTCCCTCTCCCTTGTTGGTGTGGCATGTAGACTCTTTCTTAGCTTCGAGATCTGATCTTAAGGCTCTCCTCTTCTTCCCTCTTGAAGAGTTCTTCATCCCTCTCTCCTACATTATTTGGCATGCGAGCGAAGTAGAGGATCTGAACATCTGGATCTCACGAAGCAACGATCTTTAGGAATCAATCAACCTTAATCAATTTTTTACTGCATATTGAGGTAACTTTCATAAGAGTTATGAAAATTTTAAATTAAAAATTTCTTCCTTTTTTCTGACATCCGATCTGATTGGATAAATTTTTCCTTCAACTAATATCAAAGCCAGACTGTATGTCATGATCGCATAGTCTAATTTCTAGATTTTTTTAATTTTTTTATTTAGTTTTCAATCAAAATTTTTGATATGACTAAACTTTATTTTGATCTAATATTCTTTATATTTTTTTAATCTGGTTTTGACCAAATTATCAGATCAAAATTAGCTCCTGAATCTGATATATTAAAAATCTATTTTAGTAGATTTTTTTGTGTAGATTTTTCTTTTGATTTAAAATCTGATTATGCATAGATTAAAATCTATTTTTGATAGATTTTTGTGGATGCATTTCAATTGTAAAATTATTGTTTGAATCAGGCTCAGATCTGAATATGTTTGATAGAGTTTCAAATCTAATTTGAGCAATATATCTGCATATGTTTGATCATATCTCAAATCAAATTTTTTTTTCTATGCAATCATACATATATTTTGAATAGATTTTATTATTTTGTCTAAATTTGAAATTAATAATTCATGTGATGATATGATAAAGATTCAGATCTAAAAATTTTATATTATAATAATGATCTAATTAGATTAAATAAAATTTTGTATGCCATCATGTTATGAATATGATATGAATCAAATTTATATATATATATATATGATATCTAGTGTAGAATTATTCTTAGCCAAGTACTTGGATTGAATTGATCACTATAGCCATCCGGTCATAAGAGAAAATAGGGATTAAAATTTTTCTTTTGCCTAATCAATAGGTTCTCTTATGACGTATAGGAGTACCGATGTGATTTTAACTCTTGAAGAAGAATAGTAAAAGGAACCTTTTGAAATTATTCTATGCATAAATTAGTTTAGCTTAGATCTAAAAGATTTATGATTAATTTGTTCTGATTTATGCAAAATATTCAGATCTAAAAATAAATTTCATGATCTGAAAATTAATGACATATGATGTAAGTTTTGCATAAAATCTTTTGTAAAATAGTTTTACAAATTGAAATAATTTCAATATAGAATTTTATACCCTTAATTGAGAATTAAGATATGAAAATCAATGATCTAGATTTGAGAATTGAAGATCTTAAGATACCTTATAAACTGTTAGGGCTATGGGTTAGTTTGAATTAGATTATCTAATTGGGTTAGACCTAAGGTTAGAAATAAATATGAATTAAATAAAATAATAGATTAAATCTAATTAAAGTTGAATTATATTAGGTCAAGATTTTTCTAGATCAACCATGATAGTTGTAGCTTAATCAAGTTTATATTTTGACTATACCAAATAGACCTGATTGTGGCTCAGTGATTGAGTCCAAGTCCTTTGGCCAACCAAATCAAAATTAATCGATCAATTGGTATCTAAGGTAAGTTCGACAGTTTGACTGGTGGTTTTTAATTGGAGGCATGTTTACCTAGCCTATATGGTGTCTAAGGCAAGCATTGGATACCCTCCCATCGATCTCACTTATCTGACCAATTTGATAGATTATGTTTTGATTGGATCACTAATTGATTCAAGTTGACCTATACCATTAAGGCTAATCAATGTGACTGATTCAGGTATTCTCGAACCAGCTTGTTTCTAGTCCTCTTCGATGACTTAGTGAAGTTAGTGAGAAGATTATCGAAATACTGGTTAATTTTTTTATTTTAAATTAATTAATTAATTTTTTTAAATTATTAGATCCTTAAAATGATAATATTATGAGGATAACTAGTTCATAGCCTTTCATTAAGGTGCATGATAATGGGTCTAGTATTCTAAATAAGCATTGGAGGTGCCACATGCTAGGTATTTATTTGGTATTAAAATTATCATTCATCATATGATGATCTCGCTATGTCTTTCAGATTAATGGTCAGGTTGGTCGAGCCACACTCAAGCCTGAACATTCATTTGTTAGATGCACTCAATATAGTCATGTTAATGGTTGGACCTTATCGGGATGTTCAATAGAGATGCCATATGCCTGCTGAAGAGAAGCCTGAGCCAAAACATATTACTAAAAATTATTTTAAAAAATAATTGATTAAAAATCTATCCATAGATGCATAAGGACTGGTCAAGCTACACTTGGGCCCATGTGCAGTCTATGTGGATTCTAGTACCTACTAAGGGATTAATGTAATTCTTCGAATTGAAGATAGAGACTATCAATTCGTATAAAATAGTTAAAGAATCTTTAGATTGAAGTCTAAATTTTTATAATTAAATAATTTATATACTAATAAGATCTTATTTTTTTCAGCAATGGCTAACACTTAATCACTCTACTTGCTGTTGTATAGCGACAAGCTCTCCGGATCTAATTTCGATAGTTGGTATCGAAAGCTCGAGATTATCTTAAAGCATGAGAGAATCTTGTATATACTTACAGATCTAGCACTTGAGGAGCCCACCCTAAATGCTCATAGTACAATCAGAGATACTTACCAGAAGTGGCTCAATGATCGAGTCATTGTGCATTGCATTATGAGGGTGGCTATGAATGATGAGTTCAGCCGTAAATTTGAGGATGCTCCATCAGAAAAAATCTTTCAAATATTGAACGAGTCCTTTAGCACTCCTGATGGTGTTGAGAGGCACAAAATGTCTTGTGCTATCTTCAACGCACAAATGAGGGAAGGGGCATCAATCACTGATCATGTACTTTATATGATCGAGCAGATTAAGCATCTGAACAAATTTGGATTTTTCTTGCATGAGCAGCTAGAAAAAGATGTGATTCTGAATTCTTTGCCTAAGTCCTACCTATCTTTTTTTAGTCATTACAAAATGACTAAACCTGTAGTAAACTACCATGGTTTGCTAGGATTACTGCAAACCTTTGAGAAGGATCATCAGCTTCAAAAGAAGTTGATGAATATGGTGGGTGGTTCTTCTTCTGGGAGTCGTCCCTTTAAAAAGGGAAGAAGAAGGATAAAAAGAAGGTGCAGCATACTGGGGCTCCCAGTTAGAGCAAGAAGTTAAAAGTTGACAAGAGCTAGATAGAGTGCTTCTTCTGTAAGAAGCTGGGGCACTGAAAAAAAAATTATCCTCAGTATATAGCCTCCCTTGATCCTAACAGACCGAACAAGAGAAAGTAGCATTTTATTGCTGGATAAGATACTTATATGATAACTTCTTATAATTTCTCTATGTGTGATACTATTATCTGGGTATTGGATATCAAAAGTATAATTAACATTTGCAATTCATTGCAGGAACTTCAGGTCAGTAGAAAATTCAGAGACAGCGAATGGTTCTTGAACGTTGGAGATGGAAGTCTTATTCCAGTTCTAGCTCTAACAACTATTCAACTTATTTTTGAGTCTAAGATTTTTCATGTTAGATGATTGTCATTATTATCTTTCTTTTTTGATGAATGTCATCTCTGTAGGTCTTTTGGTCAAAGTTGGTTTCAATTTTTTAATAAAAGATAATTTTTATAATATCATTATGAATGGTACTATAATTATGCGTAGATAATTAAAATATGACATATACCTTCTATCATAGTTTGTAAGTATAATATATACATCTAATAAATACCCTAAGATAGATAATATCAGCAATGCCTATATTTGATATTGTCGGCTAGGTCATGTGAACAAGAACTGGATAGACAGGTTAACTAAAGAGGAAATCTTTGACATTGACGATTGTGAACTGTTACATACCTGTGAATTTTATCTTCTTAGTAAAATGACAAAGTCACCTTTTAAAGAAAAAGATAAGTGAGCCACGAATGTTCTGAGTCAAGTACATAGTGATGCATGTGGATGCATGAGCACAGGTGCCAGATGTAGATTTAACTACTTCATTACTTTTACTAACGATCTATCAAGGTATGGGTACGTCTATCTTATGAAACATAAGTTCAAATCTTTTAAAATATTTAAATGATTCCATAGTGAAGTACAAAAATAAACTAAGAAGAATATTAAAATTTTTTGGTCAGATTGAGAAGGAGAATACCTTACCTATGAATTTTTGATATATCTAGAGGAGAATGGAATTCTCTCTCAATGGACTCCTTTGGATATGCCACAGCATAATGGGATGTTAGAAATGAGGAATCGAATACTATTAGATATGATTCGATCAATGATGGGCTTTACGACTCTGTCTATTTCTTTCTGGGGGTATGCTCTAAAAACTGCTTGCTATGTACTGAACAAAGTTTTAAGCAAGTCTGATAATAAAACTTCATATGAGATATGGATAGGACGTAAGTTTGTACTCTCACATCTTGGGATTTAGGGATGTCTGACTTATGTCAAACATTTAAAAATAGATAAGCTTGGATCTAGATTCGATAAGTGCTTATTTGTAGGATACCCAAAGAAAATAAAAGGATACTATTTCTACCTCACTGAAGAATAAAATATGTTCGTCAGCAATAGGACAGTCTTTTTGGAAAGAGAGTTTCTTAAAGAAGGAATTGATACTACTAAGATCAAACTTGGTGAAGTTCATGAGGTAGAAAATCAGACACCTTTGAGCAGAAATACAGAATCAAATTTGATTAAAAATTTAAATTTGAAGCCTATTATACAGGCACCATTAAAGAGATCTAGTAGAGTATCGCATCAACTGAACAGATACTATGATTTCTTAATCCAGGATGATGATCCTATCGAACTAGATGAGAATGACGAGGATCCGATTACCTGTATGGATGCCATGCAAATGCTCGACTTTGAAAAATGACTAAAAGCTATGAAATCCAAAATGAAGTCCATGAAGATCAACGGTTAATGGACACTTGTTGATCCACCCAAAGGGATTAAACCCATAAGGTGCAAATAGGTCTTCAAAAAAAAAAGAAAAGCAGCCGAAAAGGTAAAGACCTATAAAGCCCGTCTAGTTGCCAAGGGATATCGTCAATGTTATGATGCTGACTATGATAAGACATTCTCTCCTACAGCAATACTCAAGTCCACTCGGATTATACTTGCTATAGCGGCACACCTAGATTATAAGATCTGACAAATGGATGTCAAAACTATTTTCCTCAATGAAAAGTTGGAAGAAGAGGTGTATATGATACAACATGAAGGATTCACATCTATAAATGAATCCAAAGTGTGCAAGCTAAACATATCAATTTATGGACTGAAGCAAGCTTTCTCGAAGTTGGAACATGTGATAAGATGATCAAAATGTATGGCTTTATTAAGAACAAAGAGGAGTCCTGCATCTATAAATGGGCTAATAGTTCTGTGGTCATATTCCTTGTATTGTATGTAGATGACATACTATTAATAAAAAATGGCATCCCTACTTTATAAAATATAAAGTTGTAGCTATCATCATAGTTCTCCAGAAAAGATTTGGGAGAAGCATCCTACATTCTAGGGATGAAGATCTATAAAGATAGATCTAAAAGATTACTTGAGTTGTCCCAATCCACATACATCGATACCATGCTGAAACGATTCAGTATGAAAAATTTTAAAAAAGACTATCTACCGATAGGCCAAGAAATTACTCTCTCTAAAATGATTGTCCGACAACTCAAGAGAGAGAGCATATGAGTAGAATCCCATATACCTCAATAGTGAGATCTATCATGTATGCTATGATATGTACGAGGCTGGATGTGACCTACTCACTAGGGATAGTGAGTAGGTATCAGTTTGATCCGGATGAAAACCATTGAAAAGTTGTAAAGATAATCCTTAAGTATTTGATAAATACTAAGGATCAATGGCTAATTTATAGAGATACTGATTTTAAATTTATGGGATATACTGATTCTAATTTTTAGCTAAATCATGATGACAGCAAGAGTGTGTCTAGCTACATTTTTACTTTATATGGTGGAGCGATCTGTTGGAAGAATTCCAAGCAAAACATAGTAACTAATTTAGTATGCAAAGTGAAATATATTGCGGCATCCAATGCTGCAAAGGAACCTATTTGGTTGAGGAAGTTCATCTGCAAACTTGGAGTGGTTCTCTTAGTTGAAGGTCCAGTTCTACTATATTATGATAACACTGGTGCAATCGCTCAAGCTAAAGAACCCAAGTCTCATTAAAGAACTAAACATATTCTGTGTCACTATCACCTGATCTGTAAGATCATCGATCGAGGTGATGTCGAACTGCTGAAAATTGATAGAAAAAAAAATCTAACCAACCCCTTCACTAAAGCTCTCGGGACCAAAGAGTTTGATGACCATAAGTAGAAGATGGGTATTAGATACAGTCCTGATTGACTTTAGTCCAAGTAGGAGTTGTTGAAAAATATATCCTAAAATCAATTATATATCTATAGATTATTGAGCTTTTTATAATTTATATATATATTATTAATAAATAAAAATTATTTTTGATAAGTTCATCATAAAAGTGTATCTTTCTTTAAACTCTTATATTATGATGAAGTCCTTAGAACTATAATATAATCGATAAAGAATAATTTATTAAATAGTTTTTAAACTTGTTCGTGATCAAATAATATGTTATTAAGAAGGATAATAACATTTATCGAGGATAGGTCATTGTGTGCCATATGGATTGATTGTTCTCTTAATCAAAGAGTGTAGAGATACTGATATGATATACAAGTGAGATGTAGGAGTACATCATCACCGATCAATAACTCACCTACGGAGTGCTTTGCTGTTAAGAGTAGCTCGCAAAGAATATGGGCATAAGTGTCTCTCCGATCTAAGATCACCACGATGATTTGCAAGTAACTCACTGTACTTTAGTTTTGGACTATCTGTATTTCTAATATAGTGACAGAAGGCTACTAGATACAGTCAAGAACTGGTAAAGTCAATGTATGAGTCAAGTTGGGATTAATCTCTCTGGATTACAAGAGTAATGAATCACTGTATCTCAATCGAGTAAAACTTTGGTCAGGATAATTCTTGTGATCTAGCATAGAATTTGAAACATATTGAAATACAATGTGAATGACTCATCCAGGATTGATAGTTTAATCCTAGATCACCATAAACATTAGGGTCAAAAAGATGAATTAAGCGATAACCATATGCTGAGATTTTTGAATGTTATTTTATAATTATTCAACCAATCCGGACGTCAGATATCATTATTAGATGGTCACTTTGATTAGTATAGAAAATAGTTTCTATATTACCGGCTTAGTGTTCGAACCTATAGAGTCATGCATAAAGTAAAACTGCATAGGAAAGAATTGACCTAATATCCATATATTCAATTTGAAAGTATGAGACTTAATTGAACATATAGATTTATTTAAGTTATGGGTCATACAGAATTAAACACTCATTATCCAACTAGCACTACACATGAGGCGCAGGTTTGATTCTATAGATAAATTTGATCAAATCTATGATTCAAAAAATTATGAGAGATTAGATTTAAGTTTTAATTATTTTAGATCAGATCTAATCTAATTAGGCTTAATTTTATTGAGGCTAAATTGAGTTAATTATCGAAGTTGAACTTAGATCTAAATCCTAATTAGATTAGGATTAGCAGTTTTTTCGAATTTGATTTGAATCGAATTCAAATTGAATTCGAATTGAACCCAAATTTGAACCAAATCAAATTTGATACACTAAGCCATGTTTCCTAGGTAATCACTCACCTATTTGGCTGACCAAGATGGAGGAAGGGTTCCCTTGGGCATGCAGCATGGAGAGAGAGGTGCAAGTTGGCACCTCTCCTACTTCCTTTAGGATTCCTCATGGATTAGAGAGTTTGGATTTAATTCAAACTAAGAAAAACCTATTCCAAACTCATGAAGGTGTTTGATTTGATCTAGGACCTTTTGTCTATTTAAGGAGAGGTGTGGAGAAGAAAGAAATCAATCAAGCAAGCAATTGAGAATTGTTCTAGGTGTGAGATCACTTTGGGTGTCCCCTTTCCCTGGGCATCTCTCTCCTCTTGGACATCCTCCCTCTCCCTTGCTAGTGTGGCGTGTGGGCTCCTCTCTAGCTTCGAGATATGATCTCAAGGCTCTCCTCTCTTTCCCTCTTAAAGAGTTCTTCATCTCTCTCTCCTACATTGTTTGGCATGCGAGCAAAGTAGAGGGTCTGGACATCCAAATCTTGCGAAGCAACGATCTTCAAGAATCAATCAACCTCGATCAATTTTTTACTGCATATCAAGGTAACTTTCATAAGAGTTATGAAAATTTTAAATTAGAAATCTTCCTTTTTCCTAACATCTGATTTGATCGGATAAATTTTTTCTTCAACAGGGGCTAACCTATAAGGACCCTCAAAAGCCATACTCGCTCTTCAGCGAGTTAATGCCCATGAAGATCCTGATCGATCAAGAAGCGAAGGCTAACCTAAAAAGATCTTTAGAGGGCTAATGTCGTATCTGCTTGAAGAGTTTTTTCTTCAGAAGGACTCTTATTTTTGATATATAGATCAAATATGCTTTTTCCTAAGAGGCGTGGATTCTCTTTTGGTCCCCCTTGTATCCTATAATTAGGGGATGACAGATGGGGACAAGGCATTCCAATTAACTTCAGACAAGAGTTGTCTTATCCACCCCCTCTCTCCCTCTCTTACAACTCTAGTTCTTTTAGGATAAGGTTTGTTCTTTTAAGACAAGCCTAAAAGAATAAGCCATTCCTCTTAGGACAAAGGGTAAGATCCTAAAGAAGGAGGTCAAAGCCAGAAGAAGGTTCTAAGAGGTCCAGACTCAGGTCTGAAGGAGGGTATGATCAGTTGGAGGCTGGTGGAGTTCTAAGAGTTAGAACTCTTGAAGCAAGGTGAAGGAGGAACGCTATCCTTGGAACGATTCCTGTGTGGATCACCATTGGAGGATGAATACTTAGGTGCCTAGTGAAAATAATTCTTCACCAAATTAGAATTCAAAAGGTATGCTTACTAATATTTTTTATATATTTATGCTTTGATTGCTATTATCAAGGATTCCTGGATATTAGAATTTTGGTGCACCCAGGTGTTTGAATAAAAATTTTAAACATCTGAATCTTCCATTATGCCACTAGAATCCAACAATGGTATCAAAGCCTCCTTAATTAATACAATCAGAGGATAGCATGTTGGCATGATTTAATTTTACCTAGGGTTATTGGTTTGGTTCAGTGCGGATCAAGAGTTGAATCCGATTGAACATCTAAACCCTAGACATGCTTAAAGATATGTTTAGATGCATTTTTTTTAAAGTATGATTATGCATCATTATAGAATGTATGAAGTACATTATGAAATATAATCTAGATAGTGATCATCTAGGGTTTCGAACAAGTTCAATTCGGGTCATGAGATAAGTCCGATGAACAGTCGAACCCTAGTCTATCTTAGAGATCTGTTTAGATGCTTTAATTCAGGATATGATTCACACCTAGCATAGCATGATTATGTACCATTGTTAATGTATTAAAAAGGATGTGCATGAGACCATAAAGCCCTCCTAAAAATTATATTAAGTCATAGTGGTGCAAATCAAAAGCGATCTAAGTTTGACAGTAATTGATCGATTGGTGTTTAAGGCAAGTGTTCTTGAGTGGTGGTTACTTAATTAGAACCATTATGAAAGTACGGAGAGTCTCCTATCAATCTTATACTTATTTGATCAATTAGATTAATTAATCTAAATTTGCGATGCTTAGTGTTTAGGACCACTACATAAGCCTTCATGCTAAGTTAATTTCATATCAAAAACTGTAGTAGGTTTGTTGTGCAACCACATGGCCTACTATTGAGGTTTGATGTGGGATAGTCTTGGTACATTTTGATGCTTACGATATTTTTGGATGTGTTGCTTTGCTGTGCAACCATAAGAGCAGCATTATTCGAATATGACTGTATAGAAATAGAGGATCTGACTTAACTAAAATATTATTGTTTGTTGTGTAACTATAAAGCTATAAGTATTTTAGAGACAAGGTTATGTTGAGAATTTGAAAAGAGTTTTCTATTGATAAACTCATTAAAAATTTATTGTGTAACTGCAAGACTTTTATGAGGAATTAGGATCGAAACCTCACTAAAAAAATCAATTAGGGTTTCTCGTTTATTATAGATGAGGACTATGGTATCTGATAAAATAGTAAGAGACATAACTAGATAGAAGATCTCATCTAGTTATGCATGTCATCATGAGTGGTCAGCTTATACTATTATTTTTAGTTCATATAGATCAATTCTGTATTTTGGAACTTCACTCTCATTGCATAGCATCATTGATGCAAATATATTGACCAATCTGAACTATGTGGACTGATTGGGAACTTACAAATTAGATTCGCATAGGAGAAGATCTCCTATGTTTTGGATATTTCTGACCCTGATTCAATTAGTGATAATACTTTCAAAAAGAAGAAAGAAAAGGATGTCCCCATGGATATCACCTGTTATTATTGTAGCAAGATATGACATTGGAAGAAAGATTGCAAGAATTATCTTGCAAGTTTGAAGCAAGGTGCAAGTGTTGCACTGAAAGGATTGTATATGATACAAACTTGCTTTTCATTGAGTACCTCAGTCTCTGACACTTGGGTATCGGATATTGCTTGTGGTTCATATATCTACAATTCATTAAAGAAACTATAAAATCTCAGAGGACTGAAAAGAGATGACCACAAGCTTTTCAGTGCAAGTGGAGAGTCCATTAGTACAGAAGCTGTGGAAATCTATATGCTGAAGTTACCTTCGGGCAAGACTTCTTGCACTCAACGAAAATATGTTTCATATTGATAAAAATATGAAAAAAAAGAGAGAAGATGCGTATATCATATATCTCTGAAATTGCCACATTGGTCATATTAGTGAGTCAAAGATAAATAACTTATATAAAGAAGAATTCTTTGATCTCTATGATTATGAATCATTGAAAAATTGTGAATCTTATCTCATGAAAAAGATGACCAAGACTCCATTCTCTATACATGGAGAGAGGACAAGGGAGCTATTAGCCCTAGTACATTCAGATGTATATGGAGCAATGACAACTCAAGTCAGAGGAGGATACTCTTACTTTATCACCTTTGTGGATAATCTATCAAAATTTGGATATGTATTCTTGATGAAACATAAAATTGAAACATTTGATAAGTTCAAGAAGTATCAAAATATGGTTAAAAAATAAATTAGAAAAAGATATTAAGATTTTTCGATCTGATCGAGAAGGAGAATACGTATCCAGTAAATTTCTTGATCATCTTAAGTATAAAGATTTTCTCTCTCAATGGATCCCTCCTTACACACCACAGCTAAATGGTGTAGCAGAAAGGAAGAATTATACTTTGATGAATATGGTGCAGCCCATGATGTGCTTCATAGATCTTTTAATATCGTTCTAGAGATATCTCCTAGAAACTGCCACATATATATTGAATAGGGTGCCTTTAAAGTCTGTTGTTAATACTCTATATGAGATATGAAAAAGAAGAAAATCTAATTTGGGGCTGTCCTGCTTATATCAAAAATATTTGTGGCCATAAGCTAAGTGCTAAATTAGACAAGTGTAGGTTTGTAGGATATCCTAAAAAAATTAAAGGATACAATTTCTACCATCTTACTGAACAAAAGGTATTTGTTAGTAGGTATGCTACTTTTTTAAAAAATAAATTTATACAAGAAGGAGGCAGTGGAAGGAATGTTAAATTCAGAGAAGTTCAAAATCTATAAACCATTTCAAAATTATCAGTAGATGATTCTTAAAATAATTCTCAACCAGAAGTACCCAAGGATGAGGTACATCCATAATACACACCTCCTCTCTGAAAGTTAGATAGAGTGCAACAGAAATTTCTAAGATATGATTTTATCATTAAGAATGACAATGAGATCAACATCATTGAGGATGATGATCCACTAACCTATTCAAAAGCTATCGTGCGTAGAGACTTAGACAGGTGGCTAGATGCCATAAAATCTGAAACAGACTCAATGTACATTAACCAAGTATGGATTTTGGTTCATGTGCTTAATGGTGTGACCATAATAGAGTGCAAGTGGATCTTCAAGAAGAAGATCGGAGTAGATGGCCAAGTAAAAACCTACAAGACTAGGTTGGTGGTGAAGAATTTTAGTCAAAGGCAAAAAATTGACTATGATGAAACATTCCTATCAGTGTCTTGCTCAAGTCCATTCGAATATTACTTGCTATAGCTGCATACTACGATTATGAGATCTGAAAGATGGATGTCAAGATCATTTTCCTCGATGGTAATCTTAAGAAAAAGGTCTATATGACTCGGCTAAAGGAATTTATCTCCAGTGGAAGAGTAAATCAAGTATGCAAGTTAAGAAAATTAATTTATAAATTGAAACAAGCTTCAAGGAGTTGGAACATCTATTTTGATATGATAGTCAAAGAGTTTGACTTTATCAAAAATAAGGATGAACCATATGTGTATAAGAAGATAACGAAGAGTGCTATTATCTTATTAGTTCAGTATGTCGATGACATACTACTCATTAGAAATAATATCTCAATATTATAATCGATCAAGATTTGACTATCAAATAATTTTTTTTATAAAAAAATTGGATGAAGCATCCTATATACTGGGTATAAAGATCTATAGAGATAGATCTAAGAGGATGCTAGGCTTGTCCTAATCTCAGTACATAGATATTGTGTTAAAGATGTTTAACATGGAAGCAACAAGAAGAGGTTACCTGCCTGTAAGATATGATATATGTCTCTCCAAGAAAATGTATCCTAAGACATCTGAGGAGAGGAACAGAATAAATAAGATTCCTTATATTTCGACTGTGGGATCAATCATATATGCTATGCTATGTACCAGGCCTGATATAGCTTATGCTATAAGCATAGCTAGCAAGTTTCAGGCTGATCCAAGGGAGAATTATTGAAAAGCTATGAAAAATATTTTTAAGTACCTAAGAAGGACTAAAGATGTTTTTCTTATACATAGAGGATCAGAGTTGAAATTAAAAGGTTATACAAATTCTAGTTTTCAATTTGATTTAGATGATTGCAAGTCAATATCAGAGAATATGTTTATCCTAAATGGTGGAGTAGTAAATTAGAAGAATTTCAAACAACAGACTATAGCTGACTCAATCACTGAGTCAGAGTATATTGCTGTTAGTAAAGCCGCCTAGGAAGCTATCTGAATAAAAAAATTCATCACAGAAATGGATATAGCTTCTCAGATAGAATGACTAGTGCTAGTTTATTATGTTAACACTGGGGCGTTACTTAAGCCAAAGAACCTAGGTCTCATTAAATATCCAAGCACATCCTTAGATGCTTCCACCTCATTCAAAAATTTATCGAAAGATAAGATAATAGAACAAGTTGATACTAAAAATAATATAGCAGATCCATTCACTAAGGTCATACCACAATAGCTGTTTGATCGCCATCTCGATTGTATAGGATTAAGATACAAAGGTGATTAGCTTTAATACAAGTGGGAGATTGAAAGAAGAGTGCCCTACAAGTCAATCGCATAATTGATGCGATGGAACTTTTTTTTATGATCTTCCAACTCATAAAATGACATTATTCATTAGTTAATAAAATGAGGTATTGATTCATCATTATAGCTGGATCTTATTATGTATAAGATTATAATGAACCTCATGAATTAGGATAGTGATTTTAGGGCCATAAAAAGTTTATGCCTGTAAAATTTAAAATTCTAATCCTAAATATTTCTAGTCGTAAGAATATTAAGGATCAATTTTTTGGATAGACTGGCACATCCTATGTATGCTCGATGAAGAGGGGGCTAATTTCACAAGTCACTTGTGTGAGACACTAATATAAGGATGTGGATGCTCATTAGTAAATGAGTTTACTGAATTGACTCACCGATAGAGAATATCTTATGGAGCCTTACTTGCATGTCAAAAGATTGTTCTCTAAGTAAAAGTTGTGCAAGTGATCCTTAGACCTGAGACCACCATAGAATCTTATACATATAAATCTATATTTTGGTTCATATCCATGTATAACATTAAGATATATATGAGATGTTCTGAATATGATAAAATATGTATGAAGATTGTAAGTCGATCAATAAGGAATCGATCACTCTTAGTAAGAGGAGATGACATCCTATGCATTATCATCTCCAGATGACTCAGAAAGTCTTTGGCCAAAGCAGCATGAAGATTAAAAAGAATTTTTAATACTTTATCATTAGAGTCATCACTGATTGATAGAGAATCAATATGTATATGTGTTTGAGTTTGATATAATTCTATATTCATGAACATATTCGGGATGCAGGATGATCGAAGAATTGAATTATATGGTAACTTACCACTGAATGATATATTTGATATTTTTATCAAATTTTATATCTTCTGGATAGTCATGATACATTGCTAAATAACAATCTTGACTTATAGATTTGATCGGATTAAAGAGTTTAATTCGATTATCAATTAGAAAAAGTTCTATATGCTGAACTCGGGGTGGCAGGATTTGGACCTTAATCAATTAGAAAAAGTTCTAATCAAATTAGGTCAACTTGTATCTAGACCTACTGCTGGCTAGATGTGAAATCCAATAGATCACACACATTAAAAAGTTAGCCAAGAACCCATTTGATATGGTTGATTGGAGTTTTAGATCCAATCAAATTTTTGTTAAGCATGCTAGCATGTGTGAAAACTCTAACTCCTTGAATCGGATTTAAATTCAGTTCGAATCTTACTTCTTGATCAAACCAAATTATGCCAAGGCTTATTTTGTGTTTGGATCAGGGTGTGGCTACTTTGGATGGTGCCACATAGCCTCATAAGATACCATAACTAAGAGTCCAAACTAAGTTGAACTCTAGGCACGCTAGAAGTCTGTTGGCGTGTGGTTTGGCGTGAGGGGAAGGAAAGAGACCTTCTGCTTTGGGATTAAGACCCGTGTGGTAGTCCATATCATCCTTCATTCTTTGGCACATATCTCAAAGGTTGATATAATTTTTTTTTGGATTTACTTTGGCATGGAGAATTTTTGCAATGAAGGCTGTGTGCGTAAAAAAATGAATTCATGCAACTTATCATGTGAAGAGTCCTTCTGCCATGGGATAGGAGGCATCCCTATCTGATAAATCCCAACATTTGAATCCTTATTCAAATAAGGATTAACATGGAAAAATCTCAAGTTTATCTAATAAGTGGAAGGATGCCAAAAACATCTCTTTATGATGTGCGTGCGCAGGAGAACTGCAGGTTATGCGAAGAGATGTGAAGACTCCTATTTTAAGCAGATGATTGGCACCATATTTATCTAAATTTTTTCCTTATTTGAATCAGATTTAAATGCTGATTCCACATGTCTTCTTAGGAAATAATCTGATAAATGATTGGATGCCCATGATGCCCTTTATTGGGCGTGTGCGTTAGAGAGGAATCAAACACCATATTTGCTTGAAGAGTTTTTTCTTCAGAAGGACTCTTATTTCTGATATGTAGATCAAATATGCTTTTTCCTAAGAGGTGTGGCTTCTCTTTTGGTGCCCCCTCGTGTCTTATAAATAGGGGATGGCAGATGGGGACAAGGCATTCCAATTAAATTCAGACAAGAGTTGTCTTATCCGCCCCCTCTCTCCCTCTCTTACAACTCTAGTTCTTTTAGGACAAGATTTGTTTTTTTAAGACAAGCCTATTTCTTTTAAAACAAAGGATTTAAGAGATCTTAAAAAAGGAGGTCAAAGTCAGAAGGAAGTTCTAAAAGGTCCAAACTCAGGTCTGGAGGAGGGTCTAATCAGTTGGAGGCTGGTCAAGTTCTAAGAGTTAACTCTTGAAGCAAAGTGAAGGAGCACTGTCCTTAGATCGATTCTTATGTAGATCACCATTGAAGGACGAACACTTGGGTACCTAGTGAAAATAATTCTTCATCAAATCAGAATTCAAAAGGTATGCTTACTAATACTTCTTGTATATTTATGCTTTAATTGCTATTATCAAGGATTTCTAGGCATTAGGGTTTCGGTACACTCGGGTGTTTGAATGAAAATTTTAAATATCTGGGCCTTCTGCTGTGCCCCCAACACTCACCACATAAGAAACTGTTCCTATCTTTTTGAGAGAAGGCCCATTATGATTTTTGCCACAATACTCACATGTCTCTTCCCCTATCTTCTTATTAGAGTGATTTTCTAATTTGTCATGTTGGTCTCTTCGAATTTCTATTGATCTGGACCCCTTCCTATCCTCCTTTTCTTTTTCCAATCTTTTAAGATCCAATTCCACTTTCAAACTTTGTTTTAGTACATGCTTGTAGTTATTAAAAAGGTGAGAGGACAAGTGAAACCAAGTTTTATATCCTAGACCATACTCAATTCTATTTACTTTGCTTCTTTCAGACTCCATGAGCTAAGAGCAAAAATGATTGAACTCTTTGAATTTGTTTGCATATTCTAGTACTGTCATATCATCTTTTTGCCTCAAAGTTAAGAACTTATTTTCTTTACCAATCTAATTGACCTAAAAAAATATTGATCATAAAATATAATTTTGAGCTCCTACCATGTTAGCTTATTATGATTATTTTCATATGTGGTCTTTATTACAGTCCATCAAAGATCAGTATTTTTTTTCGGCATAGGTATGGCTAACATGACCTTTACATCCTTGGGATACTATAGGGCATTGAATATTTTCTCCATTTTGTGAATCCAGATCTCCACAACTAGAGGATCAGGTTCAACATCAAACAATGGTGGGCTAAGCCTTCTAAACCTCTCATAATATGACTCCACAGATGGTATAGGTTGAGGAGCAGCTTGTGTTTGCTGCTGTTGCTAAATAAGCTGAACCATCCCTTGGCATACTCCAATAATATCTGCCTAAGTGGCTGGCACATTAGGGTCTGTCCAACTGGCTGGTTGGCATCCCCCCTTCTAGTCCCTCTTGCTTCTCTCCTCCCAGTGGCAAAGTTCACCAAGACTTCATCCTCTTTGTTGCTCATCATCACCTATCCAAAATATAAGCATTAATCAACTTTTTTAAATGAGTAATAAGAACTCTATGGAAATTTATTTACTCCCATTCAATTAAACGTGATCTAGCTAAAGGAGACCTAATTACTTATTGCTAGACTTCAAGTTCTACCCATAATCTATTGCTCTGATACCATAAAATGTTATGCCTCAAATTCAGAACAAAATACAACCATACTACCGAGGGATACCATCCACGATAACACAAAGTCTATCAATCATGATCAGCTAAAATCTATCACAAATAAAATATAATAAAATATTTAATTTAATTATTTATCAAATAATTAAATCAAGATTGATTTAAAATATGTAAATCCAAAATCAAATATCAAACCCAAGTCTTACAATTTATAAATAATTAACTACAAGTCCATAATTATCTAATAAACTAGTTTTAGCTGCAAACTTTCAAAGCTTGCTACACAAATCTTCAAATTTGGATCCTCCATCGTTTCTAACCTTATTCCTCTATAAAAAAAATAAAGAGGTATAAACTACACTAGCTCAGTAAATAAAATCTACGCTTTCTTATCGAATCAAGCATAAATTTTTCTATGATAATATAATATTAAAAAATAATAAATAATATAAAATAAAATATTTCATAGGACATATAATAAAATGAGTCATAAAAATAATCATGTATGCATAAATTATGAACATTTCGTAAACATGATTCATAAATCTTTCTTATCAATTATTCATGTCATATTTTAAAATATTGCTCACAGATGTTCATGCTATGGTAACTTTATATCCGTGACAAGGTCATACTTCTTAATTAATAGTTCTTATTTTATATGCCAAATTTATATCCATAGGTGGAGTCATATTTCTTGTATATGCTAGCTTTGAGTATCGACCTTCTCAATTTTAAAAATTTATTCATGACTATTTGAAAGTTTTTAAAATCTTTACATCTTTTTCTTAAAAGATATATATATATATAGATAGAAAAATAATAAAATTCATATTTCATAAATATATTATTTTTATAAAATATATTTATAAAATCACTTGTCATAATAAAACATACTTTTCATATCTCATATATTAATTTTTATTTTATAAAAAATATGATTTCAACAGTAATAGATCATTTGCATGAAAAATATAATAATTTAAAAATAAATAAATATGTAAAATCTACTTACCATGTTCATCCTAAATCTTTAAACTTCGTTAGAAGAATCAAGTGATCCTACTAAAAATATCAAAAACATAATCCCTTCTATTCTATGAATTCAATAAGATTAAATTATAAAGAAAGAGGATAATTGACTGAGCGGACAACACGAATCTATGAAATAAGGAAATAAGACTCAATACTAGGATTCACATATCTTCTTGTAGAGGAAGTGGAGGGAGGCATCCCTCAAAAAAGAAAATCAGGATAAGATCATTAGGGGTCATATCAGGATGATTCAATAGGGATTAACAGTAATCAGATTCTATAAATATTTGGCAAGAACCAAACCGGATCCAACATACTGCATGAATATTAAAGCAATTTTGGGCCTCCTTTCTAAACGAATTTCTTGGTTCATAGTATGGGAGCATGACAACAAACACTGGGGTCTATGGATTAGATAGAGAGAGAAAAAAGGTAGAAAGAAAAATCTAGAGAGGAGAGAGAAATACAAGAGTTTTTTTTTTTTTACTGCCAGTAGGTGGCTGATGACGATATATCAAAAAAATCATTAAAAAAATAAAAAAAAAATTCAATTTCTGATGGAACCGACAGCCAGCGATGATGCCTAAGGCAAAGAGAAGAAGGGAGAAGAGGAAGGACCGAAACGTTACCCTAGCTCTAGTGGCGTCTTTGGCCTGAATTTTCAATGGGCATGGCGAAAGAATCCAGTAAAAATCAGGAGAAAGAGAGAGAAAGAATGCAATGATCACTAATGGAGGGCTATACGAGGAATGAGAGGGCTATTTATAAAGAGCCCTTGGATCCTCTTTGCCCTAAGACTCCGGCTCTTCTTGGATTCAATCGTTGAAGAAGACTCTGGCTCAGAGTCTTCTTCCAATGTTTTTTTTTTTGGTTTTTTTTTTTTTTTGGCTGCTTTAAAATTGTTACGGCTGGTCCAATTGGACCACGTTATCACAAGGTCTTTCAACAAGTTACCTGATAGATATTATAAATACAATGATGGAACAACTTGTCTAGATGAACATCACAAATGCATCCTATTGTGATATTACAAGAAGACGTAAAACCACATCACATGTGATGGCAAATTAAGAGCTGCCGCAATTGGATGATGATTAGCTTGTTATCAAGGACGGATAAGTGTTTCCAAACTCTGCTTCATCTTTTGAGCAATAAGCTTCCTAACTATTTCTCGTCTCTGTCAGATCTGATAGTTTGTAGCAGGGAGTGCAGGTCCCAATCAGTTTTTGCTGAGACGGTGGCATCAGTAGGTTGATGATGCTTGATGGTCATCTCTCATGAGATTCAGCAGAGTAGTGCTTAAACATGTCCAGCAGGACTGGCATCAGATTGTTTTTCTCTGAAGTTCCAAAGTTCATTTAGTTCTCCTCTTATCCCACCCAAAATAATAGTAACACCTGATAATTTAAGCCCAGAAATGGTCATCATTCATGAACGACATCATAACAGATTGATGGAGGATTTAAATATTCATGACCAGAACAAGTAGATACGGTTCATTACCTAAGGTGCAGGGAACCAAGTAGAGCAGGGCAGGCTGTCCATGTCCCTTCATTAGGTATAAACCAAGATATGTCAAGGATAAGCCTGCAAAAAAGAGAGCATTTTCTTAGGACAAAAAGTTTGTTACAGGTGACCATGTTGGACCCAAGCATTTCCTATTTTGTTCTCTGCTTTTGTGCAATTAAACAAATTAAAGTTTCAGTCTCATGCATTTCATATTATCTGATTCTCTTCTTTCGCACAGCATAAACAAATAAAAGTTTCAGTAAAGAGGTGTTAACTGGAAGATCACAAGATGCAATTATCAACCATGCAGTGGTTAACTATCTAGTGGTTCCAATCATCAGCTGTGCAACCAGTGCAGATGAAGGAAATAATAAACTACAATAAAGACAACACAACACATATAGGCTCATGATATGGTTGTTCAGCAGCCAACATGCTAAAATCTTTCATGCTACAATGAAATTCCTGAAGCAAATAGATAATTTTGATATACAAGCATGACCAAATGGTGCATGTGTCCTTTTCTGCAATGAGAGTGAACATAAGAAATCTCTTTTATGCAATCGGTTTTTAAGAGACCTTCCATAAGAGCAATTTAACTTACACAATTATGTGAGAGCTTATAAATGGAAAAGAAAAAAAAGGAAGTGCCTAAGGCTTGGGTTTAAAAAAACTAAATCATTCAATACATTTACAAATATAGATCTTAATGATGCACTCCAATACTCAGGTGCACCTTGAGTGTAATTACCAATTGGTGAACCTGACCATCATTGGCAAAGCCCATGATTAAGGCTAGGTGATGAATCTAGCGACCTTGAATTAGTACAATTTTCAGCTGAAGCATTTCCGAAAATAAACTAAAACTATCAAACTGAATGCTAGGTCTTATTTGACCCAGAAAGTCAAAAGCCCAATTTAGCTGTTCTCAACCTATTCTAACACCAATGAAGATGTTCAAGAAAGTCTAACCCCCAAAGTTTTCATATACTACAGCCTAGACCATCGGGCTAACAGGAGGTTGGCCTTTCCCCCAAGAAAAATAATTAAATAGCCAAGCATTTAAGTCCAGTGGCAAGATTAATTCAACTGACCCAGCACCTAGCCCACTTATAACATAATATGGGGTAGATTGATGGAGGCTTGGAGTAATCCTTATGCAAAATTCATTCATAAGAAACTGCGAGATGTAATATTGACCGTGATTGACTGTTGGTGCAATGTATGACCTCAAGGACTCTGATACAGCAAACTTGGATTTTTTGAGCTATGGTATGTGGGTTAATCTGGTGCAATGTATGACCTCAAGGACTCTGATACAGCAAACTTGGATTTTTTGAGCTATGGTATATGGGTTAATCTGAGCACTAATTTGTTGGTATGCATTGGAAAGAGGTTATCTAAAGCTAGAGGTCCCACTGATGTCCCTCCATTCCATCTAGGTGTCAAGTGATCATCTATTGCTTTTGTTTTGAGCAATGTTATATCTTAGCACGCAGAAGAGTGTCAAACAGATGTACTCCATATTTTTGCTGAATTTGGTCCCACATGCAAGCGACAGCTTTTAAAGCAATAAAACACCAGTGAGGCCTTCTAAGGATGAATATAAATTGACAGAGTACTCTAATAAGATGAACAGAAACAGCAAGTATATTTGATCACATTAGTTTCCTGTTGAGTCTAGAGCATAAAACATCAACTTCCAAGTCCACAAAACATCAAGGGAAATTTGTAAGAGCTAGATTATGTGAACTTCCATGCAAGGTTTCAAGTGAAAAATTGCACTAAACAGTGCAGGTTGTACCATTGTCACCTAGTATGGTATAAGGGCTCGATACATACCCGTACAAACACATGGTACAGGTACTGTTCCAACTCCAACAGCATATTTTATGTCCATGCAGGAGCGTATCATACTTGAGCAACCTGTACTGGTAAGTTACCAGCACACAGTCCGGTACTGAGACTTGAAACATTGTGTCCAGGCAAATTCGTAATTGTGCATTTAATTTCAACATGACCAATATGAACTAGATTCAATTACTTCATGATGCCCTTCCATATTCAAGGCGTTTAGGAAATGATCCAATGTTTTTATAAACAACAATAACCATTGAGCTGGACTGCTATTTTATCCGTAAAAAAGTGTGAAAAAGGACATTTGTGGCTTTATACACAACATTGAAGGAATAATAGGTCAACATCTTTACTAAAACCCTTGGGCAGATAGTGATTAGCTACATGCTCTTCCAAGCTTCAATCCTTAAAAGGTCTTATCTCTAGAGGTTCATTGAGATGATTTGTATGCCTACACAGTTGGCTTTACTTGTTATAAATGTGTGTGAGATTTAATGACAGATTTTGGATGCCTCATGAGCAGCCTATAAATCATGCTCATGGCTGAGGGCATTTTGGTTATTCAACAAGACAGAAGGCACAGCCTGATACATTATTTAAACAAAGAAAAGGCAGCCTTGAAAAGCAAAATTGTTGCTTCTTCCCTTCTTTTTTCATTCCCTTTCTTTTTTCCCCTCATTCAGTAATACATTCTTAGGCAGTATTTGGTTCCAGAACAAAGAATTCTGATTAGCTGGGTTAAAGGGAATGACTTGGAGAAAAAAGAAATGAATTAGATGATTCCACCTATTAATGGGAGTACGTTCTTTTTAGATTAAGTGAACTAAATGGGTTAGGAAGTCAAAAATTGAAGCATTTATATGTACCTACTTTTCAAAAATACGATTTTCCCTTTTGAAAAGTTGATTTAACCCAGTGCTCAAGAGTGTTTGGTTGAAAAGAGTGGCATTAGTGGGTTAAAGGACCTATATTTCTTCTTATTTCCCAATAAAACACAGCCCTACTAATCCTTTCGCATCTTATCCATTGTCTCCAACAAACAGGCCGATGTTCTGATCATAGGTTCTCGATATATATTATGCTAAGTTAACCTTTAGTGCTATCCACACCAAAGTACTTGAATCATGGTGAAACCATCCAAAACACCACATACTTCAATAAACCAAGCAAGCTTTGCATGATGAATCTGTGAAGAACATTCCATTAAGCTTTATAAAATTACAATTAAAAATAGACACATGGTCACAACCCATACCAACATTTTAAAAAGTAGAAGTAATAAATTCTGTCATAATTGCTCAGAAAAAAAAATCTTCCAAGAATAAAGAAAAGTAACAAAACCAGACTTAAGGAAAAAGAAGACCCACCAAATGCATAGCCAAGTACCAACCACAGGAAATAGCCATTCAACACACCTTTTTTAGTTGATTTATCAAATCTGTGCCAAAAGAAGATTAGTTATAATGCGACCAACAGAAGATAAATCTTAACCAACTAATGCACTCATTACCAAAGTGCAGCACATAAATGGACTCAGCTAAGATAATAACATCTATTTATCACATTAATTTGCACAATCAAAGACTGAACACTCTTCAAATATCATGCCAAACTTATAATCAGCATGGAATAAAGTCATGAGGTAATAATGGAAAGAGACTATAAAGAGAAGATGATGGCAGCATGGATTAAGGAAGAGTACTGTGATTTAGGACATGGGTGATGTGGTGGTGCACTAATTGAATAGGGAGGGAAAACATGGTGTTGGACAATTAATTTTACTCTCTTGAAATTTCAAAGGGTCCAGCTTGTCTAACCATCAAGAGATCCCAAACCTCCATGAATCATTTCAGATCAATCTCTATAAAGGGAAAATTGGAAATTAACAGCTGTTTGCTTTTAATTGAAATCAAATCCTTCTAACTTAATTCAAATGAAGCTGAGAGTAGAGATTCAAGCCTACGGGTTTGGTTTCCATGTGGAGTAAGGTTATGAGTATTTTAGGAACAATTTTTGACAGATAGATTCTATGAAGCAGTATACCAAAATCAAAATTGTTGCTCTTTAATATTGTGCATGGGTGTGTATAAGGCCAATAGGCATGTATGCATGCAAGCAGTTCTTGCCAACAAGCCAGCATATATTTTAACAATGTTGATTTGATTTAAAATAGTTGATGTCAATGAGCTACATTATGTATTTTTCGTTTTATTGACAATCAGGTCACACTAGAAATCATTTTCTGAAAACATAACTAGAAGTTCTTCATCACTTTAAATGTCACTACACTGCAATTTGTATCTTGGTCCTGCACCAGCTCTTTAGTGGCTTCCTAAGCACAATAATAAATATAAAAATGGATGTTTGGCTAGCAGGCTTTAGCTGCACTTGCTACTTACTTTCTTATTCCTTCTTATTTTCCCTTCCTTCTTCCCACTTGCTTTAATTGTTATCAAACTGGCCATCTTACTTCCATCCTCAAAGCCTTTAAGGCACTCATATTGACAGATCAAGGATAAAGACTTCCATTAGCTGGTGTGAACAAGTCAGGTTTGGCAGAGGCCAAGCCAGGTCCATCCAAACCCAAAAAGCTAATCAGTTTCAAATTGTCCTTACTCCTTATCAGGTTCAACTTGGGTTCTATCTGCAATCAGATTCAAGCTGCACTTATTAAATTTTTGAAAACTATTGACCCTATTGATATTTTTCTCCAGCATCTTTTTTCACGACATGTAACAACCTCATAATGGTAAAGCAATAAACTTGTTCGTATCTGCAATACCAAATTTTTGTTTTCATCATACCAAGTAGTTTCCACGTAACAGAAACCAAGGATTGTGGCCTTTTGTAGAACTTCAAGATTGCAATTATCTCATATTTGATGCTTCGTATCTAAATCTAAAAATGGCAGTAAAAGTAAATCCATACTTCCACTAGGCTCATTTACCCAAAACATCACTTACATTCATTACCAATCACTCACAGAAATGCATGCTTTATCTTAATATTTATTACCCATCCAAAGGTGATTGCAATTATCTCATATTTGATGCTTCGTATCTAAATCTAAAAATGGCAGTAGAAGTAAATCCATACTTCCACTAGGCTCATTTACCCAAAACATCACTTACATTCATTACCAATCACTCACAGAAATGCATGCTTTATCTTAATATTTATTACCCATCCAAAGGTTCTAAATAATGCTTGGACACCAAAAAAGAGGAATATGATGTTTCAGATAGATGAGGTTTTTAGACCTGTTTTTATACATTTCAAATGATAGATGACAAAACTCTGAATGAACACATACATGATAAAGTGTTAGGATTCAAATTATTATTTTAATGCATGAAACAACTCTTAAAATGCACTAGCAAGAAGTTCAAAGTATCAAAACTTACAAAAAAGAAAAAAATATATAAGAGAAAAATCCCATGCCAAAAGGTGCCAGAGCTTGGTAATGGTGCTATGCATGTGCCCAAAATGCATCAGCCCATGTCGTGTGTCAACCAGCACCTCAATCCTTTAGATTGTTTATAATTAATGATATTCAAGATACTAATACCAATACCTTTTTGTAAAAGAGAAAGGAGCCAAAGCATGTTTTTGCTAATATGGTAACATCCAAGAGATCTTACAATATGTGAAATCAATATTATTCCATAATCTTGTGGTTTTCTATAAAATATTTGTCATTTAAAACATTTCACTCTATTAAGAGTTCTTTTTATATTACTTGCAGCACATCCCATGGAACTTCTAACACACATTAGAGAGTGGCATTAAGACATTGCGCTTTGACAAGATAGAAAAGAGAAGCATTTTTGTTTAATTTATGCTGATCATACAAAGCTTTTTGGTCATTAATGTTGTTAATGACATGATTTTTTTGCAACATTTATAACTAAAGGTACAATAAAGAGTTCTCTAACTAATTCTGTAATACAAATTAGGTTCCATTGAGATCACCATTCTTTTGTCCTTTTACTGAGAAAGCTCTTTCAAATTTTTTAGAAGTTCAGATGTTATGAGGAATTGGATGGGAAATATAGAGAAACATGAAAATGGACATAGAAATAGTGTAGTACAGTTGAACTCGTATGCAGACATTGGGCAACCAAGGACTGTTGTTGGTGGTGAGGTGATCAGTTGTTTTTCTGATATTTCTATAGCTCAAGCAAATCACTTTAAGATATTATATATAGGGTTAGTACAGCTGTCATGGATAGACTTCTATAGCACCCTTTGTCAATGCAAGTGGATCTGCTAAGCAGATCTGATATCCAAGCCTCAAAATCCCACCTTACACAGTTCACCCATCAAATCCTGCAATAAACTTTAGCTAATCCCTCCCTTCTCAAGATCCTATCTAAAATAAAAATCTCCCTTTGCACAATGTATCCTCCTCCCAAGTCCTAGATCAAGCTCTCTGCCCGCAAACTTCTGAGGTCCCAATCAATCTCCATCCCTCCCCACTTCGCTGCCTCCATGTATGTGTATGTGCATGAATCTTTAATCCATATCTTTAAGAAAAAGAAGTAATTATGCATAAATAAAAGAATAGTAGTTATTGCAAATATAGGAAGCTAAGAACAACTAGAAATAGGTTATAAGTCTTTCTCATATAATATGATCTCATAGAATTTGATATTTATATTAAGACAGCCCTTTAATATTTTAAGCGACGCATCATATTTGTTATATTTTTTAATGCAACATGCTGGAAATTCCATCAGGTATCATTTTATCAAATGTCTAATATAGGCTGAAAAAAATGTGTAGAAGGGATAGTGATCAGTCAGTGGTTTTGAAAACAGGCTGAGCAATGGTAGCCACCTGCTCAAGCCAACCAGGAAAGTTAAGGAGGTGGATTAAGTGAGGGTAAGAAGCCAATGCCTCGAATATCCACTCAGACAAAGCAAAAGAAAGGAAAGAAGAAGGCACGGCCACTCCGACCGAGTTGACTCATTGCACTACTAACAGAGTAAGGATTTTGCACTTTGCATGCTTCCTCGCATGTACGTGCATTTTGATATGCTTATATTTATGGTAGATGGTAAATGAACTAATGATTTTGTTGTATGCCTTATTGTGAGCACGATAGATGCATGAAAATAATATAATATGAAACTCACATAATTTTGATAGTTGGTGGACAGTGGTGGTGATGGACTATCCATGTCATCATTGCCCCCATCACAAGCTGGAAATGTGGCATGATCATTGCCCTATCACAAGCTGAAACGTGGCAGTGTGGCACCATTGTTGCCCCCATCACAGGCTGGAAACATGACTATGGAGTATGGATAGTCCAAAGTGAGATTAATTTAAAATAATTGATATGCATTCTTGATATCTATGGATGGTGGGCTATGGGCTAATCTCGTTGACATCGTTGTCCTGTCATAGGCTGGAAATGTGGCATTATCGGTGCCCCATCACAGGCTGGAAATGTGCCATCATTGCCCCATCATTTGGCGGGAAACATGGCCATGATTAGCCCGAAGCTGAATTCAAAATAAATTACATTGTAATCTATTGAATTGAATCTCGGACATATAATTATAACTGTGAAAACACAATCTAATGAATGCATGAGTTATTAATTAACCTGCTGGGTCATTATTATTTATTGTTCCCTGCAGTTATTTTTGAATATCTTATGATGTTGATTGCTTTATCCTATCCTAATTGCTACAATTGTTGTTAGACAATTTTTTCATTCAATATATGTCTGTGTGTATAAGGGAAATTCTTACTGAGCTGTTAGCTCATATCATCTTGTTGAACCTTTTTCCCGAGTCACAAGATGCCTAATAGAGGAATGTTGGAGATGATCAACAAGTGATGGATTAGTTAGTTTATTTGTGATGCCAGATGAACAATTGATTTATGCAGTTGAAGTTGAACAAATTTTACTATTTGTTAATGGTGGAACTATTTAGTTGGATTATTATGGTTATGACGTGTTTTGATTTAAATTTCTGGTGTTATTGGAATTTTGTTCATTTTATAGGCCTTGCATGCTCCCTACAGCCATGCTCTAAGGATCATGCAACCGTGTCACATGGCCGAGCTAGGTAAAGACTCAGGGCATGAGACAACCTCTATCTGATGCAATACGTTACCGTCAAAATGGACTTGGTCCTTAATCATGGTGTTCTCCAATTAATATTCTTGTAAAGTCAATATTACTTTAGTTCATAGCATAACGTATAAATTTTGTAAAACTAACATATGGCATGATTCTTTAGAAGTGAAATCAGATGATAAGCTGGCATTTGTAAATCGGCATTCTCCAATTAGATAATAAACTGTATGCACCATAAAACTATTAAATGCATTATCCAGGATCCTCAAAATGCATGGAAAAAGACTTTTAACACATAAAAATTCAACAATTAATGAGGATACCTGAAACTGAAAGCAACAAGCAAGCCAGGGAATAGAATGTCACCAAAACCAATCATGTCATAGCCCCCCAAGGGTCTGAAAATCTAGGAATTCTTAGAAGCATTGGGATGGCTTCTCCACCACTATTATCACCACGGGCAACCTACAAAAATAAAAAGAAGTTACAAGTACCATTAACATTGCAGGTTCTTCTTCATAGAACTGCACAACAAGAAAGTTTGAATATCTCAAGCATATGGATATTGGTCTTTGCAGAGCAAATAAACTAAATGGAGGCAGCACAAGAGTAACAATGTTGTACATTATAATTGTTCCTCACATAGGATCATCATTCGAACAAAAATATGATTTTACCATTTTGACTATCAACATATATTATTTCATTGCAAAGTACTTTAATTTATTTACACAGAAAATTCGGTTATTCCAATATTTTGTTCATGAAAGCATCTCACTGCTAATATGTAATACATTAACTGTTGTATTACGATCAACAACTATCTTTACATATTACTGTATGATAACCAATGATGGCATATTCATAAGTCATAAAAGGTATTTTGTCTATTCCCACTTACATGTTACATTATCCTATATTAACCATCTTGATATGTTATTCTATGAAAAAGCCATTACATAGTTATGGCTCGAACAATCCAGGGTCCTATGAGGAGTGGACTGGGAACAAACCTAACCTTTAGTATTTTCACACAAAGTGACTATGCCGGACTCGAATCCATGCCATCATGCTTATCTGGCCTTTTGTCATTGCAAAAGAGCATGAATGATTGTCAGCCCTAGTAATGCAGCCACCTCCTTTACTTCTCTTCTTAGTCTTCTTATCTTGTTATCTAACCTATAGTCGTAACAAAGAGGGAATTTTATGGAAAAAAGCTAGAGCCGCACAATCAAGGAGCTCTCTTTTTATAACAAATTGGTGGTTTAAGCTTATTTTTAATCCCTTGATATACATCTCTCTCAAGTCTCAACCCTCTAATCTTTTCATAAACCCTAATCCTGTAAACCTTTTTTTACTTTTCTTCTTTCTTTTTCTTCTTTTTTTTATTTTCAAAACTAAATCCTGCAGCTAACATAATTGGTTCGTACCACAAAGTTATCTATTGTATTTCTTGACTTATTATTTCATCCTAACTATATTAGTCTCTCCAATGGATTTAAGTGTAGCTAGCATGAGAAATTCCTAGAGTGGCCAGCATGCGATGTATCATGTCATGTCATGCCAACACACTTATCTAGACATGCCAAAAAATAATTATTATATATGATTAAAATTAAAACCATTTTTATATAATAAAAAAGAGGGATAAAATGGATTCCATGCCAACCCATGTTGATGCCAATGCTAGCATTGGTTCGGCATGGTACATGCCAATCATCACAGACCAGCACAACCTGACACTTAAAATCTCTCTCTCTCTCTCTCTCTCATGTGCTCATTCTGACTTTTCATTCATTTTGAACAGTTGGGTACATTTTGCTTTCTCTACAAAAAGTAAATGCAGGTTGGGTGATTGTCTATGGCGTTCTCCTTTCAGCATACAACTTGTTTTCCTAAGCTATGCAATTCACATAGGTATCATATTATGTCACAAGTTTAGCAGCATGGGACAAGGTGGACATCGGGTACTATGTACCAACCTACATCATAGTGTATTGTGATGATATATCACAAGATTTGTCAATAAAGATTCATACCTCACAAGTCAGACCGAATATATATGATCAGTTATCTAAATCTGTGCAAATATATAAAAGTTCATGGAAAGGAAAGAATTTGTCTCGTGGAAATGGGCAGGACTATTGGTACTGTACCATTTTGACAGGAAGCCAGAACAAGAACACTTGCAGGACACTTGACCATCAATGGCCTGGATGTCTCGCTCGTCCCTTCCAAAACCAGTTAGGACTGACCGATATCAAGGCTGGTTTCGCTAGAACCGGGTGTGACCCAACCAGATCATTTGATTTCAAAATAAAGTGGGGGTTGGGGGGCACATGATTTGTTTTCCCTATGTTAGTCACAAGCGGTCAGGCAAGAAAAAGGTCAAGACAGACAGACACACACACACACAGAGGACAAAGAGGAGCAAGGAGGGCAGGTTTGGCCTGCCCTCAAAATTATCTAGTCCCCTCAATATTGAAAACCTCCCCAAGAACATATCAGTATTTAGTCAAATATTCATTTAGGACAAAAAAAAAAAAAAAAAAGGCTTCCTTACTGGGATGCTAGGCTATCCCATGAGTCAAGATGGTAGCATCGTATCGTCCTGACATGGGACAAAACCAGTATTGTGCTTGGTATTGATATTTTAAACCTTGCTCAAAACATTGACTATTCAAATTATCTTAACTAATTAATATAATTGGAAAATCAAGTTTTTGCTTTAAAATTTCAACTCCTTGTCTGCCTCAGATTGTTAATTCTATATAATGATACTTTATGTAAGGTTACCTTTAAAGTTTTCTCTTAAATGGTATAGATGAAAGTTTAGGTTCTTTTCTTAATTCTGTAATGCTATGTGATAGTCAAGATTCTTTTCAAGTGTTCACAACATGTTTATTTCCAAGTTACAGTACAAAACATGTAACAGAATAGGTTTCTCCTATTGTACATAGCAGGCCATGCCTACCTTTCCACGCCAATGCTTTCAATCAAAAACACGATTATGAGCAGGTAAATTGGCATCCGCAACTAGCACATGAGCATGACATAGGGTACCTGAGCTCCTATTCCAACCAATAATAGTAAGAAACTATCTAGTAAGAAAATGACATTCGAATGAAGTCTTGTTTTCCCCATTTTTAACCTGCAACATGGAGTTTAATTAAAGTAACATATTATACGTATAGTTGCTCTTGTGGAGTGTGAACACCTATCATGTTTCAGTAGAAACTAGAAAGTAGAAAGGATTCCGAAGCTTTAATAGATAAATAATTTATGAACGAAAATGGCCTAATGGTTGAGTTTACCAAGATTATAATAATTAGATACAATAGGAGACAAGAGATGATTAAAACAATCAACAGAAATTCTCATGCAAACGTTGTCCGAATTTATATACTTGGCTTGATGGAGAATCATTGATTATTATCCTCAGGGCATTCTTAGAACCTGCCAAACTCAAGTGCACAAACAAGGTAAAAGCAGTCCATTGGAAGTTCAGATATGTCATGATTTCACGAAAGCGAACCAATCATTCTATACAACCTAAGCAATGCAGAAGAGAAGATGAAAGATATGGCTGTTCTGAAAAACATGGCTTCTCTGAAAGACATGAACTGCTCTAGCAGATCACACTGAAGAAAAGCCACCACTGATTAAAGTTATTGAAACATAATCACATCATAAAGCATTTAACTTTTTAATGACTAATGAAGCCAATGGTGATGCCGCTAGAAGAACCACAAATACTATAGTAATAGATGTAAAAACACAATATTGTCTTTCCTTGCCTTTGCCCCTCACTTTTTCCTTGTCCTTTTCTGTCTTATAATGTGAACTATATAAAATATCAGTTTACTACCATAGAATAAAAGTAAAAACACATTATCACAACTAGAGTAGAAGTAGAAGAACCACAAAGATTAGAAAAATAGATGTACAAGCACATCTTGGAAAGTTCAACATACATACATAATAAAATAAATAAACTGGATGCCTAACTAAAGAACAAAAAATAGAAACAACAAAAAATTGGGAAAACAAACATGGCAAGCATTAAAGATAAAGTTATATGAACTAGCTTCTTGACAGTCAATCAAGGTTCGCCATCTTGGTACTAGACCCTGCATCAGTACCATTGTAATGACCCAACTTTTAGCCCATGAGCCGGCCGGAAGAGGCTCAACCCCATGGGAAACGCATGCTCGGTAGGTGACTAGAGGGGAGGAAGAAGACTCCGATCAGGAGTCTTCTTCTTTCCCAATTCCGACAAGATTGGGGCGACGTTGCCTAATCTAGGCTAAAAACCATAGAAACTAAACCTATAAGAAGGCCTTTTCTTCTCCCACGGACTCCATCACTGATTTCTCAAGATATCACCTGCCGATCTCCGAGTTATCCTTCGAATTTTTCCTTTTGGTTTGCCAAAAATATTGCCGAATCTCTTCCCTTGGGTGTCGCTGGACCGAGATAGCCACCCTCACCTTTTCTCTTTCTTTTCCCTATTTTCCACATGTCGCTGTCGGTTGGTTGAATAGGATACTTCCTTTTCCTTTGCTTTGCCAGTCACCGCTGGCGGTGGTTGTTGTCAAGATGGTGTCCATAGCTGTGTCCCTGAGTCCTCACCATCAGATGGTGTGGGGTCGCTAGCCATGGGACTCATGGCGATGTTTGGGAGGAAGAGAGAGAGGAGTTCTATTTTGAAAAAGAGCTCTCTCTTCTTCTCTCTTCTCTCTCTCTTCTCTAACTCTCTCTCTCTCTCCTCTCTCTCCCTCCTCCTCTAGATGGGTCAAGGAATCTGTGGGAGAGAGGTTCAAGAGACTTGAGTTTAGACCCTGATGAACCCGGACCGAGGGTTCTAGATAGATGATTTCAACCCTATGGATTTTATGTTTAATATTAACTTTGATTCTGTAGAAGAACAAACTTTCGGACAGGAGAATATTAAGGAACAAACTCCTGGACAAGAGAATATTGAGCAAGATTTTTAACACGCAGATTGTAAATCGTGTGAGTTTAGTCTAATGTCAATAGAGTTAAGAATTCTCCTAATCAACTATTTATATAAACAATATTTTTATGCATCAATGATTTTGCTCAATGTGGTTTTTGATAGCTGCATGCTATATACTTATTTGTTAAGTACATATGGCTCTGCATGAAGTTATGTATCATATATTACTGATCCTAATTTGAATAGACTTGGTACTTGTGTGCATTGAATTTTGCAAAGGAGTGACATCGAACTATAATTCTTTGACAAGTGTAAGTTTGAATTGTGTAATTGAATGATGGGTTGTGGTACTCTAGCTAGCCATGTTGTTAATATCCTGCCACAAATCGAAAATATGGTTGTGGTAGTCTGCAGGACTAGCCATTTATTGATGCCCCATCATAGACCGAAAGCGTGGTTCTGATAGTTTAGAGTTGAGTACTTACAGTCCTCAAAATTAGCGTCATGCGCTAGAAACGCAATTGTGGTAGCCAAAGTTGAGTGTTTGTGGTCTTCTAGACTAGCCACTATATTGATACCCTACTAGGCTAAAATTGGTTGCATCGTCGGCCGCTGTGTTGATGCCCCCTACAAGCCAGAAACATAGTTGTGATAGTCCAAAGCCAAGCACCTAAATATTATCAGATTCGATATACCATAATTTGAGATAATTATTTGATGCAATTTATTGCATAAAAGATGTATTTGCTATGCATTTTTATGATCGTGATATTTTGTGTCATGGGTTTATATGAGTAACAACCATTGTTAATACTCATTTATTATTATTATATTGGTGTTACTGTGTAAAAATTCTTACTATGTTGTAAAGCTCACAATCCTTCTTTTTTTCTTTTTTCAAATTATAAGATGCTTATCTTGGCTATAGTTGGAATCACGGTTGAAAAGATTAAATAGATAAACATCATTAATACCAGTTAGATGATTGAGTTTTGTAAATTATACAAATTTTTCATTTGAAAATATAGAATATTTTATTATGAATTGAGATCATTTGTATTTATGAAAATTAGAGGTTGTGATGGATTTTAAGGCCTTGTCCTAGGAAGTGTGCGGCTATATCGCATGGCCGACCTGGATGCTGGTTCAGGGCATGACAACTGTTGCTGCAAGGCTCCGGAGGTGAGGTCGGTGCTGAACCAAGCTGGAGATTTAAGATTGTGCCGATGTGGGTCAAACAAAACCTACAAAAGAAGTCCTAAAATCGTGGGGTGTCCTTCGATTTAGGATCCTCCGATATTCAAGTCAGCCGGGGCTTGAGAACAAGTGGTGGAGACGGAGAAATAAAAGCGAGAAATGAGAGTTTGAGAGTAGAGAGAAGTGAAGAGAACTCTAGTTTCTCAATGAAAACTTAGTAAGTTTTGTCTCTGTGAATTCAAACTTACCTCCCGAAGAGCACCCTGTCTCCTTTAGACAGAGGGAGTTCGCTTAGGTCTTAAAAAAAAATTATTAGGCGTTAGAGATCTGTTAGGCCATTAGAGATATGTTACATTGTTGGCCGCTAGAGATCTATTAGGCTATTGGCCATTGAGATCTATTAGATCTTAGATTGTTGTAACAGAATGGCCAGCTGTGCAGAGATCATGGGACGGCTGTCTATATGACAAATGAGCCGGAATACAATTGGAAGACAGTTACAGCTGAGCAGATGACAGCTGTCAAATAACCATCTAAAGATGCATGGCACGTCGGTAACAGATCGATGTGAATAGCTGATATCGGTAACTATCTGGACTGAGTGTTATCTTTTGGTGTCAATAATCAAGTCGACCAACAATCGAAGTAAGGTGACGGAGATCGAAACAAACTGAGGTGAGCATCAAGCTTGTAAGCAGTTCTGGATTAAACCGATTAGTAGATAATACTGAAAAGGCAGGTCGTCTTGGCCGATGTAATCTGAGAGAATATTTACTTCAGATAACAATCTGATACTATATATCCAGATGATGATATGGTCGGATAATATACACCAACATATGCTCCCCACTTTCCAAACCGAAATGAAATGCTTCACATTGATGTGGAAAGTATTTCAAAGGTCTCCATCCGACCTACACTATCATAATAAATGCTCTAATTGCCAATGGCTGGAAATATTAATTTTTAATCATTGAAGCGACACACCACCCTCCAAAAACTGCTCCGCCATACAAAGTAATGATGGGTGCTTGAAAAACTGAGATTCATAAATGCCAGAGTGACTGACTGCAGGACGTGCATGTTGGGTGTCAAAATGTCATTAGAGAACTTGGCTTTCCCATGGATCCTGCTTACGTGGCTAAATTAGGAAGAGGTGTGCTGAAATGACTCTGTACAGATTCGTTAGATGGCTGACAAGTGGCACCAATCTAATAGTGTACCAAATCAATCTAGGCCATTGAATACCTTTATAAATAGGCCTGCCTATGGTTGAAAACCACTTTACCATTCCTCCTCCGCTGAGACTACCAAAATTTCTCCAAAGCCATTGTGCCACCGATGCCGGAGGAGAGAAGTTCCTTGAAGCCACTGGAGCCAGAGAAGAGAGAAAAGTAGGAGCCCTTCAAGAATTTTTTTCAAGCCCATTTCCTCCTGTTAGGTATTGTCTCCATTCATCTTCTATAAGGATCTACGTTTTAGGGTTTTAGAAGCCTCTGTTTCACCCTCTGTTTCTTCTTCCTGATAGCTTTCCCTTTCTATTCTTGTTCTTTTTCGAATCCTTTCCTATCCATTCCTGTGGTTTCTTTCTTCTATCAAAATGTCCTCCGATGGCAGTACTGAGCGTGTCAAAGTAGTCGGGTACCTCGATCGATCAAGCGCTGTTCGATTTTGAGATGAAAAGTCTACTGGGGACAGAAGTTGAGGTCAACACCTCAATCGGGATAACCCCGAGTCTCTTATAAGGGACTCATGATTATCTTGGGCCAACTACCGAATAGTCACTTAACCGACATCAACCTTTAGGAACTTAGGGAGAAATCCTCCATTCCTAAAGAGTTCCAACTAATGAGCCAGGTTGGTGATGGCAGGATAATCGAACCTTTGGATGGTTGTGTCGTATTTTATATGAGGCACTTCATCTAATCTTCGATTTTTTTTTACATCCCTTTTTCAGTAATATTTTTTATTTTTATAGAATCCATCCAACTTAGGTTACTCCCAATGCCATTAGGGCAATCTTCATCTAAAGAAACACCCATATGAAAAAGATTGATGGTACTTTTCATCTCAGCCAAAATATAATTCGTCTGCCCTTCTTTCATTCACAATTGAAAAACTATTTTTTCTTTGTTTCCTCCGATGTTCCGTGGGGTTTCAGCAATAAATGGCATACCCTTGAAACCAAATGGAATCATACAATGAAGTACACCTTGAGGATAAGGAGCTTTTGCAGAGCTTCTGGGTATGAAAGTACCCAAGATGAGCTTACTAGTGACGGAGCAGTCTTTGCTTGAAGCCAGCATCAGTCAAATCTTTCCCCAAGGTAAGTCCAATGTCGATTTCATAATTTCACCACTTTTCATCAATATCTTCATTTACTGACTTCTGCTTTTATGTAAAAAAAATAATGAGGTTTAAAATACAGAGGTTGGCAGAGGCCAAGAAGAGAAAGCCAAGCTGATCAACTTGCTGCAGACCTTGCACCCAAGAAGGCCAAGGAGGCCGCTTCTTCGAGGTCGGCTGCCCCCCAATCATCATCCAGGCCTTGGTCATAGACAGCGATGCTATGCCGATCTCCGCTGTCATATCAAAACCAGCTCATCCAACTACCGAGATGGCCTGACCACCACCTCCCAAGGGTCCAAACAAAGGGGTCTTCCCCAGCCCTCCTCCGATATCGGCCAAGACAGCTCGGCCACCAATCACGTCCAAAGCCATCAGACAATCTGCCATCCACTTCAGCGAAAATAATTGATTTGGCGAAGGCATCACTTTTGGAGACACCAAGGCTGGTCTGAGATCTCTTCGGCAAGATGATGCCACAAAGAGATCTCGACTCCCAGAGGAGAGATCTTTTCATAGATCAGCTGGCGAACTATGGGTACACTAGCATCATTGATGTAAGTGTTTATTTCTCTTTTTCTTCTTCTTTTCTTTCTTCTTTTTTTTTACATCAATTTTTACCGATCTAACCATATTTTTCTTTTCTGTTCTTCTCTCTTCTTTTCACATTGGTATTTGCCGATCTAATCATTTTTTTCTTTTGTTGTTTTTGCAATCTACCATGTACTTTAGGCTGCTGCATGAGCACATGGCATGGTTGTATGAGAATAAAAAAGTCATGGAGGAAAGTCCTAAGGCCGAGGAGGTCAAGAAGGCGGTCGAGGAGGCTAAGAAGGCAGTAGAAAAGAAAGCTGCCAAGAAAAAAGAAACATAGAGGGATTGAAGAAGCAGCTCCAAGAAAAGATAAAAAATAAGCAACTGTGGACAATCAGCGTCAGCTGAATGAGAAAGATGATCAGCATGCTGAAAAGGAGGACAGCTGTGGAAGAATAGTGAGAGGATCTTCGAATGGAAAATAAACTCAAAGGAGGCCAAAGATACCATTGAAAAGTGGATGAAGCTTTGATCGCATATCGACGTTAGCTCGATAGGGACCAGGAGCGGATATCCCATCTTATCGAGGAGTATAAGCACTTGAAGCTTTCCAGGATGAGGTGACTGAAGCATCAGAGGGGCCTTTGACTACGGCTTCAAGAGCTGTCGATGCTTGATCATCAAGCACTTGTCCGACCTTGACCTCAGCAAGGTCACCGTAGAGGCATCTATAGAAGCAGTGGCCGAGATAACCTCTGAAGTTACAGCCACCCAGCCCCCTTTAACCCCTTCCATTAAGGTACCTCCAACCGAAGTCCCGACCAGCCGGACGAGGTCGTCATCACCAAAGGTCCCCTGAAGGAAAAGCTTAAGGAAGAGTCCAGTTCAGCTCCCCCAGCAGCTTCTCCAGTGGAAGATTCTCAGGCTAAAGCCTGCTTATATTTTTTCTTTTATTTTTAACTTTTGTATCAGCCCGATGTGGGCTTTTGTAGTTATTCTTTTTATATCAATGAAATAGAACTTTTTTAAATGTGTTTGTTTCTTCTTCCCGATCTCAGATAATCCGACTTGAGTTTTACTCATTTTGAAATATGCACAAGTTATTTATTTTCTGACATCGGTCAGATGATAACAAGTACATGCAACTTAAGATCAGTTAATCAAATATGTCAAATGACTATTTTCAGCTTAAAGAAATAAGATAGACTAACATGATTAACTTTAAAAAGTAATCTTTATCATTGAACTGAATTGAATCAGATCACATAATTGAAGATAAATCAATCTCTAATAATTCAATGTAAAGGTTTCAAAAATACCTTAACCGAAGTAGAAATGGCAAGTCGATTTTATCATCCAGAGATTGATAATCCGCTTATCCTCCCATAGTCATCATTAGAGAAATCCAGCTATAGATCTGAGCACTCTTTCCATAGGATTTAGGTCATTTCTTCATATTTCTCAATAAGGTCTAATCCAAAGATCAAAGATTCCAAATTGTCTAATGAGATCCAATTCGGAGATCGGGTGTCTCATGTTCTTTGGTGAGGTCCAATTCAGAGATCGGATGTCTCACATCAGGTTGTCCTGATTTGATCAGAATTTTTATGGCCTTATCGTGGCTTTTTCCAACCTCATTTGACACCTTGATTTCCTTCTTATAATCATCCTCGTTTGATCGGCTTTTACCAATCTGATTTGGATGAAGAAGGATTCTTCAATAGAAACTCTGGCTAGAACTTTGTCTTTATTGGGACAAAACTAGAATGCTTTTATTAACAAGATTTCATTGATAGTACATTCTAAGATTTTCAGCATTCCATGTTCTTAGGATATTTGTACCATCTAGATTTTTAATTCGTAAGCCTCTAGACGAATTACTTCGGTAATCTGTTATGGTCCTTCCTAGTTTAGGCTTTGAGACTTCAGCTTGTCGAAGAATCAGATCACCCTTGTGAAAAATTTTAGGCTTCACCGAGAATGTAATATCTGGCTACTCTTTGCTTATAAACTGCCATACGGATCTGAGCTTTCTCTCAGATTTCATCAAGTAAATCAAGATATTTCTCAGCTGATCTAAATTGCTTTCAGTATGAAAATTGTGTTATGATCGTAGGTAGACCATCTCAACAGGTATTACAGCTCTGTTCCAAAAATGAGTTTGAAAGGTGTTTTCCCAGTTGGTATCTGAGGTGCAGTCTGTATGCCAAGAGAACATTATAAAATTCTTCTGCCCAGAGTCCTTAACTTCATGAATCTTATTTTTAATCTTGAAGAATGATTCTGTTAGTGACTTCGACTTCTCCATTAACTATGGATGTCCAACTGAAGTGAATCTGTGATCAATGTGGAGCTCAGAATAATTTTTTTTATTTTTTTGTTATCAAACTGCTTCCATTATCAGTGATTATCACTCGAGGAAATCGAAATGGCAGATAATCGATTTTCATACAAAATTTTTATCTTTTTCTCAGTGATTTGTGCTAGTGGCTCGGCTTCTATCCATTTGATGAAATAATCAATGGTTATGATCAAAAATTTTCTCTATCCTATAGCCATTGGAAAAGGTCTCAGAATATTCATTCCCCATATAGCAAAAGCTAGGATACTGTAATAGAAATGAGCTCGGATGCAGACTGATGTTGAATATTGGCATTCCTTTACACTGATCACATTTGTTGACAAGATTGGCAGAATCTTTTTGAATAGTAAGCCAATAATAATCTTATCTGATTATTTTATAAGCCAAAGATCTCTCTCCAAGTGATTGCTGCAAATTACTTCAGAACTTCTCAAGAGCATAATCAACTTCTGATGGTCTTAGACATCAAAGCAGTGGAGAAGAATATGATCTCTTATATAGTTGGTTGTCTAGGATGACATACCATCCTGTCTTTTAATTCTTCTTGCTTCAACTGGATTAGCTGACAAAACTTCTTTAGCGAGATACTCCATTAATGGATCAATCCACTTGGCTCGTGATCAATTTGGGCAAGAGCAAGGCCTCAATATTAGGCTTTTCAAGAATGTCAACAAAAATATTTGAATAGAGCTCGAAGAAACCAGATGTGGCTGAATGAGATAGAGCATCGGCTCAGCCATTTTCCGACCTAGGTATCTGTATGACTTCTAGATCTTCAAAGCTTTTTGATAATTCTTTCATATTATATAAATATTGAGATAAAGTGAATATTTAGCTTCAAATTGACCCCATACCTGACCGACATAACTGAGAATCAATGAAGACTTTAGCCTCTTAATATTGAGTTCTTTAACCATCTCAAGTCTACAATCGATGCCTTATATTCTGCTTTGTTATTTGAGGTATCAAAATTAAATCTTAAAGTGCGTTTAGTGACAACGCCTTCTGGGCTTGCTAGAATTAAACCAGCTCCACTTCTTTTAGAATTAGAAGCTCCATCAACATATAATATCCAATAAGAATCCATATTAATATTTTTAAATTTTTCAAAATTGGTTCTTCATCAGGAATAGAACATTCAACAATAAAATCAGCTAGCACTTGAGCTTTCAATGAAGACTAAGGTCGATAATGAATGTCGTACTCACTTAATTCAATAGCCCACTTAGCAATCAATCTGAAGTATCAAGCCGCTGTAAGACTAACTTCAGAGGTTGATCAGTCAAAACTATGACAGAGTGAGCTTGAAAATAAGTTGAAGCCATCTTACGGATGTAATAAAGCATAGATCATTTTCTCAGTTTTGGAATATCGAGTTTCAGTATTTCTAAGCAATTTGCTTGTATAATAGATTGGTCTTTGTGTTCCTGCATCACTTCAGACCAAAATCGAACTAATAGCATTAGCTGAAACAGATAAATACATGAATAACTCCTCACCTTCCAGTGGCTTTGATAACAATAGAGCGGATCGAGATATTTTTGAGGTCATCGAAAGAGCTCGACATTCATCCACCAAGTGAAGTCTTTAATATGCCTGAGAATTTTAAAAAAAAGAAGATATTTTTTAACTAATCTGGAGATAAATCGACTGAGAGAAGCCACCATCCAGTGAGCTGCAAACTTCTTTAATGGAGCTCGGATGCTTCATTTTGAGTAGAGCTCAGATTTTTTCAGGATTGGCTTCGATTCCTCATTGAGTTATTAAAAAATTAAGAATTTTTTCAAGTCACTCCGAAAATATATTTATTGGGGTTGAGCTTCATTTATACTTGCAAAGTTCACCAAAAGCTTCCCTAGATGATAATATACCGATCTGATTCAGTGCTTTTCACCAATATATCATCAACATAGATTCCATATTGCGATAAATTTGTTGGTTGAAGATCTTGTTCACCAGACGTTGATATGTGGTACCTAATTTTTAAGATCAAAAGAAATCATTTTATAACAATACAAATCTCTCTCGATGACAAAGGCCGCATTTTTCTCATCGTCAGGTGCATTTTGATTTATTGTAATCAGAGAAAGCATCCATGAAACTCAGCAATGTTCCTGAAGATGTATCAACAAGCTGATCAATTTTGAAAGAGAAAAACTATCTTTTGGAAATCTTTGTTGAGGTCGGTGTAATCAACACAAATCCTCCACTTTCATTGGCTTTCTTTATCATGAAATATTTGCAATCCAATTCGGGCACTATGCTTCTCTAATAAATTTGGCCTTCAATAATTTATCAAATTCCTCATCTATTGCTTTCTGCTTTTCTGGAGCAAAGTTTTTTTTCTTTTGTTGCATTGGTTTATACTTTAGATCAATATTGAGCTTATGCATAATAACATCAGCTAAGATTCCAGGCATGTCGGATGCTGACCAAGTGAAGATATTGGCATTTGCCGAAGAAAAATATCATTTCTCCTTTAAGTCGGCTTAGTAAAGACCCAATTGAACTATTTTTTTGGATCATCACCCAAAGGAACAGTGACAAGCTTCTCAGCTGGTTCTCTCGCTTTTTCCAACATCAGCTTTATTTTCTTGATCCAATATTTTGATTGGTAAGGCTTCCACAGGTCTCTTCATTTTTGTTGCTATCAAGAAGTGCTATTTAGCAAGCATCTGATCTCCTGCATTTCTTCGACTCCATATTTAGTGAGGAATCAACTAACAAGTGGTAGGTGGAAACTACAGCTTTGAGGACATTGAGCCTAGGTCAGCTAAGAATTGCATTGTAAGCTGATGGCACTTTAACAACCAAAAAAATAATCTTATTGTTGATTGGTAGGGTTCTGTGCCTGCAATGACTAGCAAAGTAATTTCTCCTTCTGCTGTTACAGAATTCTCAAAAAGCCAATTAAGGAGGTGCCGACCTGCTTTAACTGACCTATCAAATTCATTTTTTGGAATATATCATAGAACAATACGTCAGTAGAGCTTTCATTATCTACTAATATTTTTGCTATTATCATGAAATGACAACAGCATTATTGTGAGGAGTTTGAACTCCTTTGACATCATCAAAAAAAAATAGTATTGTCTATGCATTGATGTTTTAGGGAGCTCCCAGCCACTTCAACTGTCTCTTCAGTTTCACAAGATCCAAGGTCATGTTGATAACTCTAGCTGTAGGTCTGTTGAGGTCATTTTCATTGTCTGGCTTCTATCACTAGTCGTAGCTTGATTGGCCGATCTTGGACATATTTGCTAAGTTAACCTGAGGTATAGTGCCTCAATTTCATCTTTCATTGCCGGCACTCAATGTCATGGCCATGATCCTGATGGTAGCGGTAGTACTTTCTTTTCTCTTTTTGCTGGTGGGGCTCTCATAGGGTTAGGTTAGGAAGATACCCTTGATCCTGATCTCCATCAGTATTTGAGCTCAAGGAGCAGATAAAGAAGTATAAGAATCAAATCACCGAGGTGGGCTTCCAGACCTTGGATTTTTTCGAGATTGATCAGTATTGCTTTGTTGATTTCTGCGATCTTCTTTTCGAGGTCGTTTTTTTCCACCCTCTTCTTTCCTTGCCTGACGGATTATGCTTTTTTCTTCTTCAACCTGAGTATACTCTGTACCCGAACAAGTATTTGCTCATAGTTATCCGGATAATTTTTGTTGAGGGAGAAGATCAGGCGGTTGCTTCTGAGTCCCTGCCTTAGAGCTGTCATAGTAATGGACTCATTGAAGTTCTTGATTTCCAGAGTAGCCGCATTGAAATGTGCAACATAATCCGCAGAGATTCACCTTCTTGCTACTTCATAATAAAAAGACCGTTAGTATTTTTTCAGGTGAACTCTATTATTTCCAAAGTAGGTAAGAACAGCTTGGCTAACTGTTCAAAAGAGGAAACAGATCCTGACTGAAGACCAAAGAACCAAATTCTTGCAAATTTTTGAGGCTGATTAGGAAGGTGATACAGAATAGGGCATCAGACACCCCTTGCAGCCTCATAATGGCTCTAAAACCTTTCAGATGGTCAAAGGATCAATAGAGCTGTCGAATGACTCCACAGCAAGCATCTTGAACTGAAAGGGACTGGTTCATCAAGGATCTACTAAGAGAAGGGAGATCACAGGCTGAAATCCCTTCCATCTTGTGAGCTTCCAATCTGAATTTCCATCAATTTCTTTTCAAGATCTTGAATCTTTTGCCTAAGACCTTCTTCCATACTCATTTTCCACTTGGAGCAATGATTCTGCCCCCCAGGATTGATCTGTGAGATCTAGAGCATGATTATGAGGATTTTGAGGAATTTGTTGCTGGGAATGATGGGATTAAACCACTTGAGGACTTGCTTCTCATTGCTGTTGCTCAATGGTACACTAAAGTTGTTGCAGCGCAGCAATGAGGGCTTGAACTTGCTGAACTAATAGACTAAATTGCTGAGGATCAATAGCAACTGGCAATTGGATGACCTCTTGAGCTTCTCCAGAAGAAGACGAGGCAGGAAGACAGTTATAGCTGAGCTGAATAACAGCTGTCAGATAACTGTCCATAGATACGATGGCACGTCGGTAACAAATCGATGTAGAATAGCTGACATCAGTAACTATCTGGACTGAGTGTTATGCCTTTGGTGTCAATAATCAAGTCGGCCAACAACCGAAGTTAGGTGATGGAGATCGAAACAAATCAAGGTGAGCATCAAGCTTGTAAGCAATTCTGGATTAAGCTGATTAGCAGATAATACTAAAGAGGCAGGTCAGTCTTGGGCCGATGTAACCTGAGAGAAGATTTATTTTAGATAACAATCTGATACCATGTGTCCAGACAATGATGAGGTCGAATAATATAGACCAACAACAACCATCCTATTATAGTATCGATACGTGGTATAACAATGTTAGTGCATAGTACAATACAATAAGGTTCGACATACCAAGGTCCATATGTTATGGTTTGATATATAGGTTTGGTATTAGTACAGTATGGTACAATCGGTATCGTATGGTACTAATCTATACAGCAGACTTTGTAGTCAATAGCTTATCTTTTAATTGATGAAAATGATAGCTATCCAAATAAACCAAGAAGAAAAAATTCATAAGACCATAAAGCAGATCCAGTTAACAAACAAGTTGCAATATAATAGTTACTGTAGTAACCAAGATTCATCATCTCGGTATCGAACCCCATATTGGTATGTTCCTATTATAGTATTGATACATGGTTCAGTATGGTCCGAGACAGCATACCAGTATAGGTATGGTATGGTATGGTATGCCCCATATCGGATGGTAATACAAACCATGGTAATAACCAGACATCACTAATGAAATTCTTGATAAATGAAAGATATTCCCTTATACAAATAAGTTATGAGAAGATATTTTTCCATCTGAAAACTCAATAAGTGAAAATATCTAGGAGCTACACTTACCGCAATCATAACACTTTTATGGAATATCAAGGGTGAAAGGAACACCCAGAATATATCGTAGAAAAATGCAGAGGTAAGAAGAGCTGATGCAACCTGAATTTCCAAAAAAAAAATGATTAGATGGTAGGATGTTGCAGCTACAGCAGAATCTGGATCTCATTATTTCAAATTACCTTTATATTAGGTAAGCGAGCCACTTGCAACACTGTAATCATCAGACAGATGCCCTGAAAGAATGGAAGAGAAAGAATCCAATTAAAGTAAGATGCAATTAAGATCTCAGCAGTATCTCCATGAATGAGTTACATAGAAGGAAGAATAATGCAGAATTTCAATGAACACCTTGTAGAATACAATGTTCTTATTTATATAGTTACAGGTAAACAATGCCAATGCCAACAAGTTGAACTAGCAGGTTTATGACAAACTTTTTTAGGTTTGTAGAATGACCTTTCAAAGTAGGATTTGAATAGTAATTTAACATGAATTTAGTGCTCCTATTGCTTTACTTCATCATTATTGTCAAAAGTATATTGACAATATATCGCATGACCTCTTCTGATATTAGGCAACACTGATGCTTAAACACTAGAAAATAATCCAATCTATATATTACAGATCAAACTCTGCTCCATAAAACAAATCCAGTATAGATAGGATAAAGCTTGCAGATTAAGTTCTTTTAAATCAGTGGAAAAAGTCTTGATAGCCATATGCAAGTGAAGTACTGCAGAGGTAGTTCGAATGAAAGGTTCTATTATGAAGGAGACTCAAACTGAAATCAGATATATCAAGGGTTGGACTATTGGTACCAGTGCCCATGTTGGTAGCTAATCATACCAATAGAGTACTGAGAGGTGTAAACACAGCAAAATAGCAGTGAAATACCATGTACTGGTACAAATATTGGTACACCCCTTTACTGGTATAACTCAGTATAGCCGGCATGAACCAATATGCAGGGTACTTAAATCCTTGATGGACTCCATGCAGTGCCAAAAGAATCCAAAAAACAGGGGGACTACTTTATCTAAACATATCTCAGGTTCCTATCTGAAACATGCTCCTACAATGGATGGAGATAGTACATGCATTAGTAACATGTATATATCATTTTGTAGACAGACTCAGAATTGCATGCAATATCCTGAGTCCTGACTTAACCTCTTGAAGTTTTCCGAATCAAAATGGATAAAAGAATTGCTCAACTGGTCTTAAAATTTTCAAATGTTTTTTAAATGTGTTAGAGCCATGGTTCTTTTTAAGGTCCACCCTGTGGAGTCCATGCCAAGTCACATTTATGCTGCTGGGCCAGTACTGGTATCTGGCTATTTCTTTTATTCTATGTTAACTAAAGTTCCTTTTTTTCAGTTGGCAGCACTTAAATTCTTCATTTTTTATAGCTTTCCCCAATAAGTACTCAAGAAGGATCCAATAAGAATTCATGCATGATCATGTACATGTGGCAGAAATGGTGACCTAAAAGGATGTTTCAGACATTTGTTTCATAGAACATTGATCTTAGTAGCAACTAGCAAGGATCTAATTGGTGGAAAGGTGCAGACATGTAGCTGACAAGCAGACTCAGATAGAATCAAAAAGACTTTGCAGGAAGTGCGGAACAGATTTGTGATTCTAGTGGATATAATGAAACTGAGAATATGAATGTTGTTGGTGCCCGTACAAACTGGCTGACTACCCAGATTGATGAATCTTGGTGCAATAGAAGAACGCCCTCTTAGGGAACTTGCCCATTCTTACTGAATGGAACATCTCCTAGCACCACCCATCTCTAACAATTTTCAAATATGACTCATAGAAGAGCAAGAAAGAAAGATCAGGTAGAAAAACCTACATAATGACCATTAACTTAAACATGAAGCTTGGCAGCTGAAAATGGAAAGTATTTTCAGCATTTATAATGAACGCAATAAGTGCAACCTGAGAAGGAGATATATGATAAATTTAGGGCAGAAACAACGAGAAATAAAAGAACTTTGAGGACTAAATGGACCTGTAAAAAAACCAGTGTTGTGATATCTCCTTAGAAACCTGAAAATGACAGTGGGACTTGCTGAGTTCAGGATAAGTCTCAATAGAATTTACCAAGGTTACCAATAAAATTTGAAGCAAAGCTATTGGGTTTACTAATAAATCTAGCAATGGGAAATGCAGAATCATGCTACTCCGTGATTCTCAGATTGTCAGGCCCATCCATGGAATGGACCAATACATAATGAGCTGCCAATTTTCCAAAATGTGGAGATTTAAGGCGAAGCATAATTGCTCAAGCATAAATGCATAAGCTGTAGCCTCATGTACTTTCTTAAAAGATTCAGAATTCCATGCAAAAATGATGTGAAAATAGGAAATATAAAGGAAGTGGGAGTTGGACATAATCACATAACTAGAAAATATTGGAGAGGATTGCACAATCTATGACCAATTATGCAAAAATCTAAATATGACCAAACTTTGTTCTAGAATTGAGTGCATATACAATATCATGCAATAATATCAAAGAGCCTCTCCTCCCTTCTAAGTTGTTGAAATAGTATAAGCTTAATGAATGTTAAGTGTATCTTCAGGTGCAAGGTGTGCTTCCTACATTAGAGAATGAGCTCCTTTATGCAATACAGGTCGCAATAGAAGACTCACACATGGCTGAGCCGCGAGCATTTTTGAAGCAATTGGCCTCAAGAAGTGAAGGAGGTGAGCCTTATATATAGGCCTTTTTGAACAATCCTTGTTTTGGCAAACTAACTGGTTGCCATTTCTAACTATCTATAGCACATGTGTTTAATCTTGGCTTCAAATTGATAATTCTGCAGAAGGAGCTGGAGACCTTAAATGGAGTTATAGCTGGATTTTGTCTCACCCTGCGGTCTCCAATGTCTTTATTTCTCATAGCAAACTAGAGACAGATGGGTTCCTCACAATGCTCTGTTCATTTTATAATTGTTTGCCATATGTAACTTTGTGAACAGTCCAAAATTGCAAGTTAATGGTGAGCTATTGCAATATCATTTCTTGCTCCTTGACACAAGTTATCTATATGGTAAGCTAGTTCAATGTCATTGCAAGCTCATTGACTATGTACTATACCTCTGGGGAACAAACAATTGCTCATACTTCTCATCAAAGTTTCCAGGTTTAGTAATGAAGATTAAATTGGCAATCATACTAATTAATTTCTAGATCTTGGAGATCCCTCACCTACATGAAGAACAATAAACAAACAAACATAATTCAGTCTAGCACTAGTCAAGTATAGTACTATTATGGCCAAGGTACGCTGTCTCAATACCAGACCCCATACCAATAAAATCCTATTATAGTGTCAGTACGTGGTTCGATATGGTAGTGTCGGAATGGAGTGGTATAGTGTACTAGTAAGGTATAGTATGCCCCATATCGAGCAGTATGGGACAGTACAGCAAACCAAGATTATGGCTAAAATTATCATGGTGGTGACCTACATCATCATCTTCTCTCCAACTTTGGAATCATTACTCTCTGTTTTGATTACTGAAATGCTAGCCACACAACTGAAAATCTAAATGTCACAGCAAGGCATCACTGACCAATCTATTCACATAATCTTGTCCTTACCCATATACAGCTACCAAGCAAGCTCCTTCAACTTTCTCACAAAGGCTCATACTTCCATGTAATGTCAGTATCTACTATATAAGCTTCATGCCATGACCCATTGTGACCTAGAAAAGAAATCTTGTATATGTAGACATTAGATTACTGGACTGCACATAGCTCTGTTAAAAATATATATAATTATTTTATTTTTGTATATATGCCATCAATTATTCTTATATGAAATACTTAATGTGAGTTAGTACATACAAGTTTGTAGCATTTGCTCAAGTTACAATAATGGAAGTATTTATACGAAAAAGAGACTTGCTAGCTTTCATATAAATGCACAAGAACAGCTAACCCACATATTAAGTTCAAGATTATGGCACTGGATTTACAATGAATATAAAAACAAGGACAGGTGTAGTAAAAGAAAAAGATTAGTGTGGAAAAATATCTTACAAGAACATCTTGCCCAATCCAGGCATGAGGTGAATTCCGATTTACAGCCCAAGAAATGGCAAATGCCATACAGAATGGTAAAACCAACATAGACAGAATCGAAACCTCCCCTAGAACAGGAAGACTTATAGTCATCCGCCCACAACCTTTAAGAATTCTGCTCAATAGAGATCAATAAACAAACAAACTGAAAACCAAAAAATAAACTTAAAGACAATAAAAATGAAAAATACTACCTGTATGATTCACAAAGAGTTATGATTCATAAGAGTAAATCAACTTAACATGACTGTACCTTGAAACAAGTGTCACCATGCAGACATGCATTCCCTGTCAAATAAAAACTTCAAAATATAATCATTAAAGGACCAGCTGCACAAATTACTCCACGCTTCTCTATCATAAGTAAAATTATACAACCTTTACAAGAAATAAGAATTCTGAAAATTCTGTACCTCAGTACTGCCTATGCAGAATAAGACAATCAGCAGCCAAACAAACCAAGAGGACATAAAAAAAAATAGAAGCACCAGGAAAGTAGATGCTGCTATAACAAATACTATGGCTCCCGTCGTACTAAGTTCTACGAATTCTTTCTCAGAATCTTCTTTTCTGCTGATTTGAGGATTAGTTTGATCCTGTCAATTAAGAGTAAAAGCAAAAGAAATCAAAAAGCATACGGCATTTCACTGTACTATAGTTTGTTAGAAACAAACAGGAAATTTCCTATGATTGTTTTGATCAGCATCAGAAATATAAGTAACTGAATGCATGTGCACCAGCATTATTGAATCACAAGATGACTCTTATACATTTCTATTTAGATACACTCATACACATTTTCAAGGCACTAAAAGAGCAGATGGAGCCTATGAGTTACAAGGTTTTCTCCCACAATCAGTAGCTTTTTAAGCAAAACTCATTCAAAATTAGTTTTATGGCATATGAGTGTAGGTTGATGAAAGATCATGTCCAACTGTATTCCATCAAACTCATTCGAAAAAGTAAAAAAATTTAATATCTTGTTGCTTCTAAACTTGAATTCACATGTATCCATGTAATAATGCAGTAGTAAAATAGCAAAGATACAGATCAAGTCTCCTTATTTGATTAGTAACAATAAAAAGTAACTTCATAAACTAAATCACTGAATGGCAGCATATCAGTTGCCTTTCATGCCATATTTGAGAATTCGACCATTGGAGATGTTAAGAATAATCCTGTTTAGGAAATATATCAATTAAGAGATCAATTAGATAATAGAACATTTGATTGAGATCATGATTTATATAGTTCATTATATCTAGATGGTTCATTGTATCTGGACTTTTATTGCTCTATATATAGAGCGTCTTGTAACATAAAATACATATATGAAAAGAGATACAATTATTACTTTCACATGGTATTAGAGCATTTCATGAGAGTAATTTAATTTCTGAGAGTCCAGTTTTCTGCACCACCACCCCACATTCATCAATTGAAGGTGTCATCACTGCACTACGCACCACTCACCGATCGAAGGCGAGACTTCTCATTGCATTGGCTTCCCTCGCTGAAGTCATATCTACTTCTTTGTCCACCGGCGTCATATGCAGGAATGTATTAAAAAAATGATTCCAAAGTCACCAACATCACAAGTCTTCCAATCTCTAGCAACACTGTAATCACCACCACGAAGCTGAATAACAAAAATTTTTCTGACTGGAGTGCCACTGTCGAGGTCTGGCTTATGGGTCAAGAGCAGGAAGATCATCTCTCCAAATTCATATATGATATTTAGACATCTGATCAAGCCACCCAAAAGAAGATTGATGCACAACTACTTAGTCTTTTGTAGCAAGCCATGGATCCATCCTTGATGGTTATATTTTGTCCTTATTGGATATGTAAAGAGGTGTGGACTCGTGCTCACGAGCTCTACACTAGTGACGTCACAAGCTCTCCCATCTGTTTCCACTGAGACAGGCCAATACAAATATGCAAACACACTTGGGCCAATTGCAAGCACTTTTCATCGAATTTAATGAATTGATGCCCTTTACTACAGATTTGAAAGTACAACAAACTCAATTAGAGAAGATATTTTCAATTATTTGTCTGTAAAGTATTCGACCTGAGGATGAATTAGTCAAACGTAGATCCTAGGTGGTGAATCAATTTCTTCACCAACAGATGTCTTTTCACGACTACTTCGAGTAGCCTCCATTCCAGCTGTCCTAGAACATGTGCCTACTAGAGATAGATCTATTTTTATCATACAATCTAATTTATATGTAGCACCCTCTAGCACTCGTGGGGGTACTCGAGGTAGTAGAGGCACTAGAGGTGGTGAAGAAATATTCCTAGATGTAGTTACTGCAACAAGAGGGCATAGTTGTGATACCTGTTACTCCTTGCATTGATTTCCTCCTAAGGTCGCCAATGCAGGATAGACAGGTTTCCAGTGTTGGTAGTATACTGCCCACTAAACAATCCATTATCGTCAAATTTGCAAAAGAATATGCCCATTTCTTACGAAGCCAGACAGCTCGACAAGCAACTCAACTTGTTGTTTTACTCGCTCTATCAGGACACTTCTACATGCCTCAGTCATCTCTTGGCCCCTAGATCTTGACTCTGGTTCTTCCGAGCATATATCTAGTAATCCCAATTTGTTCTCTTGTTTAACTAAGCCTAATGCTCTACCATTTGTCATATTAGCCAATGGGTCTGTTACTCCTATATGGGGCATTGGAACAGTAGCACGTACTGCTTTCCTATCCCTATCCCTGTCTTCTATTTTGTTTCTTCCTCAGTTTCCTTTTAAGTTAATTTTCATTAGTGAACTCACAAAAAAACTTAATTGTATCATAATCTTTTATTCTGATAATATTGTGATTCAAGATTCAAGGATTGGAAGGACGATTGGCACAAGGCATGAGTCTTAAGGACTCTACTGCCTATATGCTCCAGTTTCCTCTGAGTTACCTACTGCCTACATGATTGCTACTTCATTGCAAATTCATAGTCGTTTTGGGCACCCATCCTTGACTACCCTAAAGAAGATGGTCCCTTGTATGTTTAGTATAAATGAATTAAATTGTTAGTCATATTAGCTTGAAAAATACACAAACTCAATTTTCAAGCCGTGTCAATAAACGAGCTAGCACTCCTTTTTCTCTTGTTCACTCTAATATCTAAGATCCTTGTAGTATTATCTCAAGTCAAGGTTACCATTATTTTGTTATTTTTATTGATGAATACTCGAGTAACTTAGGTTTATTTGATGCAAAATTATTCTGAAGTATTTTCTATCTTTGTTTCTTTCTGTGCTGAGATTAACACTCAGTTTAGAGTTTCTATTCATACTCTTCATAGTGATAATGCTCGAGAATACTTCTCTACTTAATTTCGATCTTTTATATCATCTCGCAGTATGATACATCGGTCCTTGTGCTCTCACACTCAACAAAATGGAGTGGTTGAGAAAAAAAAAGGCATCTTGTTGAAACGACACGAACATTACTTTTACATATGCATGTTCCTCATCGTTTTTGGGATGATGCTCTCCTTACTGTATGTTATTTAATTAATCAAATGCCCTCTAGTGTTCTTCAGGATCAAATTCTTATTTCAATTTTACTTTCACAAGATGCATCCTATCATTATCCCCACATGTTTTGGATGTGTATGCTTCGTTCATCAATTATCTCTCGGTGCATCTAAGTTATCTACTTGCCTATTAAATATATTTTTCTTAGATATTAACAAGGGCAAAAAGGGTATAGATGCTACTCTCCCGAACTTCACTAATATTTTGTTTGCACCGATGTTATCTTTTTTAAGTCCACTCCTTTCTTCTCCAACTCCACTACATCATCATCCGAGTCATCCACCACCATTGCATCCGCTCTTATTCCTCTTCCAAAAATATTTACTTTCATGCCCTCTCCAATTCTTCTATTAGGAAAGCAGAACAAAGTGACCTCACTACATTTCAGCACAGGCAAAAGGCACCTCAAGCAAAAATTGCTGTAGCAAAAGGAGTGCATGACCCTCCGATGAGACTTGTCGAGAACTCTCTTGTACCTATAGCTCCTTCCACATCGGGTCCATTATCACCATCACCTTCTGAACTTGATCTGCCTATTGCACATAGAAAAGGTAAACATGCTACTACTGCTACTCATCCCATTTATAATTTTTTGAGCTATCATCGCTTATCTATTCTCTATACAGGCCTTCTCTCTTTCTTGGATTCTATTTCTGTTCCTCACTTTACTATAGAGGCATTGGCACATCCTGGCTGACGGGCAACAATGATGGAAGAGATATCAGCCTTGCATGCTAATAGCACTTGGAAACTGGTATCTTTGCCACCTAATAAGTCTACAGTCGTATGTCGTTGGGTGTACACAGTGAAGGTATCTCCTAGTGGAAAGATTGATCATCTAAAGGCTCGGATTGTTACCAAAGGCTATGCTCGGATTCCTGAGATAGATTCTAATGACACCTTCTCTCCGGTAGCTAAGATTGTTTCAGTCTGTTTGCTCTTTTTTTGGCTACTATTCATCACTGGACCCTGCATCAACTAGATATCAAGAAAAGATGTCTTTTTGCATGGAGATCTCAAGGAGAATATCTATATAGAGCAACCTTCCAGATTTGTTACTAAGGAGGAGTTCTCTGGCAAAGTATGTAAGCTTAAGAAGTCATTATATAGCTTAAAACAAACTCCTCGAGCCTGATTTAGTCGCTTTAGTTCAACTATTCTGGACTTTGGACTAGTGAGATCTCAATCAGATCACTCTATTTTCTACAGACATTCTAAGGGATGAAAAATAATTCTAGTTGTCTATGTTGATGATATAGTTATCACTAGAGATGATGAAGTTGGTATTACTCAACATAAGACTCATTTGCATTCACAGTTTTAGATCAAATATTTGGGATCTCTGAAGTATTTTCTTGGAATTGAGATTGTAAAACTTGAACGTGGTATCTATATATGTCAGAGGAAGTATGTGTTGGATATTTTGAAGAAAACTTGATTAGTTGGGTCCAAACTTGTTGATACTCCTATGGACCCTAAAGTCAGACTTGTACTAGGAGAGGGGGAGCCTTTCTCAGATCGTGGGCAATATTGAAGATTGGTTGGCAAGTTGAATTATCTCACAATTACCAAACCAAACATCTTCTTTGCTGTTAGTGTTGTAAGTCAATTCCTGGATTCTCCAACTATGGCACATTGGGATGCAATAATCCGAATTATCAAATATATCAAGACTGCGCCTGGAAGAGGTTTATTATATCAGGATAGGGGTCATGCTCAACTAATTGGCTATAGTGATGCTAACTGGGCTGGTTCACTATCTGATAGAAGATCCATGACTAGATATTATGTATTGTTTGAAGGAAACTTGATCTCCTAGAATAGTAAAAAGTAGAATGTTGTGGTCCATTCAAGTGCAGAGGCTGAATATAGAGCTATGGCCCTGCCAACGTGTGAGTCCATATGATTGAAGTAGCTACTGGAGAATTGGGCAGACACAATAATAACCTATGAAATTATTTTATGATAATCAAACAGCAATGCATATTGCCTCAAACTCCATGTTTCATGAAAAGACTAAGTATATTGAGGTGGACTGCCACTTTATTCGAGAAAAATTACAATCACGAGATATTGCGACTGCATTTGTTTTGGATCAAGTGATCAGCTGGCATTTCACTAAAGAACTTAGAGGTCCTCGGATAAATTACATTTGTAATAAGCTGGGCATACATTATATATATGCTCCATTTTGAGGAGTGTTGAGAATAATCCTATTTAAGAAATATATCAATTAGGAGATCAATTAGGTAACAGAATATTTGATTGAGATTATGATTTATATGGTTCATTGTATCTAAATGGTTCATTGTATTTGGATCTTTATTGTATCGTTCATTGTATCTAGATAGTTCATTGTATCTGGACCTTTATTGCTCTATATATAGAGCCTCTTGTAACATAAAATAGATATATGAAAAGAGATACAATTACTTTCACAGGAGACATAGTAAAACCTCTCCTTTTATTTGCTCTAACTAGTTTTTTGTTAAACTGGATAGGAGGAAAACCAAAGGAATGCAGTGAATGAGAATAAATAGAAACAGAAGCAAGGAACTATAGAGATCTTGCAGATCAAAGGGCCTCAGGACCTTCAAGTTGTGACAAGCATTCAAATTTGAAAGATGAAAGAGTATACAAACATTAAAAAAAACTTATTAAAAACAAAGGATGAAGTACCCAACAGTAATGAATGGTGAAAAAGATCCCATTAGAGTCATCCAAATAGATTTTGATGATTGTAACTGTTAAGTTTAAATGATTGAAGTTTGAGAAAGAATCATCAAAATCCAACTATTTTTATTTCAGGTTCATTTAGGAATTTGCAAATTAATTGGATCACAGCGACAAATTATGGAAAATTTCACCCAACAAAACCTCCCTGGTCCCCTTCTTAGCTAATAGAGAAAAACACAAGTACATAAATAAAAAAGTAAATAAGCAATGAGAGAGAGCGGGGGAGAATGATTATCAAATCTTAATAATTTGTAGGTACTTTGTTCGCATTTATTCAAGTTTGATTTTGTCGTAAGCAAAACTTATACAATTCCATGTTTGGTTACCTGATGATGTCAAGTAAATTGACAATTGCAGGATATATGATGATGGAGAAAAAGCACGTTAGAGGAGAGAATGCAAAGAATTGCAATACCAATGTTAATAGGATTAGAGGATGTTTTGACTCTACATATACAGTTCTTTTACATTGTTGGTAATATGCTTACCAACTTGGTGATTGTAATTGTTGTCACATAGATGTACTTGGGCTATTGCCCAAGTAAAATACAATTAATTAATTAAATGTTCCCATTCTTCCTGTGTCCTAATTTTCACAATGTATGACAGTGACAAGCCCCTCACTAATGTCCAGAACATCTATGCAAAAAGCTTGGGTTTGCAATAACAGAGGTTAGTAATAACATCTCATCATTGCACATGCTTGTCATTTTCCCATCTCTAAGCTACTACCTTCATCATAGATGGTCATCAGCTATTATGCCGTCACCACCAAAAGCCATGTCAATTTGGGAAATTTCTTGAGTTGTTTCATTCAAGGTTTTAAATCCATGGGACAAAGGCGTCCCAATTTCTCCATAGAAGGGGACACCCCACTATCTTGTCCCGTCCCAACAACAGTCCCAATCATGCAATCTAGTGGATATCCTCCATCCTTTTCCCCTTCTTTCCTTTCTTTGTTTCTTTTTTTCTTTCTTCCTTGTTTTCTTTTTTTCCTCTACCTTCTTTTCTTTATTTTCCTTCTCCCTTCCTTTCTTTTTTTCATTTTCTTCTTCTTTCCTTTCATTTTTTCCTTTCCTTCTGTTAAAGTATTATTGTATTTATGGCATTAGATGTATTCGTGATAGTAGCATATTAGGCTTATTTTATTTTTTACTTCTATGTCTTATTTGTACATGTCATTTATGCTAAGTCATCTGTACATATCTCTATAAATATTAATATAACTCTAGAGAGGGGTGCGTTGCTTTTACCCATATTTTTATGGTATCAGAGCCAAAAACCTAACCCTAGATAGGTCGTCGCCATAAGTGATCATCTTCGGTGGATCCTCTACCACCAATTACTCCCTTTCTTCTCCTTCTCTTTTCTTTCACATACCCATATCCATCTCTAGTCGATCCACATACCCATCATCAAACCTTCTCTTTTCTTTCATATTACTTTTGTCACGTTTATTGCTTGCTACAGTACCGCTACAGTACCATCGCAACAGTATTGCTATAGTAAATCCAACTACAGTACTGGCCATCAATTTCCTGGTGCGACTTTTATTTTGTCATCTTACAACTAACTTATGGTGGCTAACATGTCTTAACTACTTCCCATAGTCAATATCAAAATCTTGGTCCCAATTGAACTCACCGACACCACTTATCTTGTTTGGAAACAAGTATTTCTGAACGTGCTTAAAAGTTTTGGAGTTTCCTCACATGTAGATGGCACGACAATCATTCCTTCTCAAACAATTGAGGGAACCAACAACAGAGTTTTGGCCAATCTGACCTATTCTATCTAAAAGAAAAAAGATACAATCATACTGTCATGGATTAATGCGAAGTTGTCTTTGAGCATTTTATAAATGGTGATATCCACTTCACCAAAGATAGCGCGCGAGGCCTAGATGGCGATTGAAGCATATTTCTTAGATAAAATTACATGCACCACATTCTCTCTCAAGCCGGAACTTCAAAACATAAATAAGCGAACAATGAGCATGATCGAGTATATGCAGAATGTCAATCTGCTTTGGTTGCTATGACATTTAGCAGCGATCTTTGCCATAGGAGGTTAGGTCATCTGAGTCAATTGGTTTTGTCCAAGTTTATGAAAGAGACTAATGTGCTCTTTGAATCTAGAATAAATTTGTCTCATTATAATACATGTCATATTGGCAAACATGTAAAACTTTTCTTTAATAAATATGATTCCTTTTCGACTTTTTCTTTTCAACTGATTCATTCTGATATATGGCAAGCACCTATTAATTCTATTTTTGGTTTCAAATATTATGTTCTATTTGTGGATGATTACTCTCAGTCTCATTATTCATAGGTATATTTATTAAAATTCAAGAATGAGGTGTTTGACAAGTTGTTTGAATTTAAGGCTTTAGTTGAAAATGTAGTATAATTCATAAAAAATTCCTTACTTTATTTCATAAATGTAGTATACTTCATAGAATTTCTTGTCCACATACATTACAACAAAATGGGGTAGCTGAATGAAAATATAGACACATTGCTAATATTGTTAGAACTATACTTTTTCAATCTTGCATGCCTGCTAAGTTTTGGGCTGATGCGATTCAAATTGTGTTTTTCTCATTAATCATATTCTCTCTATTATTGTTTAAAGGGCAAATCACCTTAATATATCTTGTATGGCTATCCTCCTTATGACTTGCAACTTTTAAAGATATTCAGATGCTTGTGCTGTCTAGATCTACAGAACATCGCCAATCATAAGCTCTCTCCTCGGTCTCTACCTTATGTTTACTTGAAAATTTCTAATAAACACAAAGGGTTCTGATGCCTTTATCCAAGTACTGGAAAAGTTTATATTTTTGATATGTTACATTCATTGAATCTATTTTCCATACTCATCTCTTCAAATTTACTGACTCTACCCATTCTCATTCAAATTTTCAATTATTTCAATTTTTGTTGACAAATCCACCTCTGTTAGGTAATGATCTGATGTAGATGTCTTAACTAGTAAATACCTTGATTTGATAGACCAGGTCTAAAAGGGCAAGAAATCAAGCTGATTATGCCTGACCCAACCAGATTTTGACCCTGCCATGCTAAAATGGGCATAACTCTCACATCTACAGTCAGAATCGCTTATAAGACCCCAATTTTGAAAACTCTTCTGTGCTCTACGAGCCTGATCGCTTCGCCATCATAGCTAGTTTCAGGGCTAGATTCCATCATTTGACAGATCAACGGAGCCGAAGGATTTGGACGAATTGAAAGTCTTAAGCTTTTTCCTATTTTGTTTAAGATTGCTTAGGCGTTAAGTTCGGTTTTTTTCTTCTATAAATACAGTCCTTTAGGCTAATATTGTAGTAAGTCTATTTTCTTTGTTATTGAATCAAAACTTTAGATTAGAGTTTCTTTTTACTTTTGCTGTTCTCTTGTTTCGTACGTCTTCCTTCTCTCTTTTCCATCAAAGCATGGTCTAGGCTGCATCATGATCCCTCTACCCTCAAAGCAATCTCAAAATTTGTTTTTCTTCCTAACAATAATTCTGCTTCAAATTCTTCTAGATACTCTACTCCTAATATTTTACTAGATTCCTCCCGATTGGAAGGATTGCCTATCAACGAGATCTCTACCTTCTCTCCACCTAGGACTGAGACACATATCTCATCTGGCAATCCAAAACAACTTCATATCTATAATAAAAGACCTCATCCTCCTAAATCTAAAATGGAACCCCCAGTCACAACCGAAACCACATCCAATCCTACACTCCCAAATCAGACCGGTCACAATAAAGGACCAATTCCTCGCTCGGACTGGCTGAGACCTATCCAATTGTTGGGACCAATTCTTTGGATGCGACTAAGCCACCACCCTCTGTCGCTCTTACATTGTTTCCTATTCACACCCACCCTATGCTCACAAGATCCCTTGCTCGAAAGTGAGATATGTCCTCTTCTCTCATGGCTTCTACTTTACCTACTGAACCTCACTCTTTTTCTAAAGCCTTTCAACATGTAGATTAGCGACAAGCAATGTTGGATGAATATCAAGCATTACTCTCCAATGCTACTTGGGATCTTGTGCCTTCACCACCCTTTGTTAATCTCATCAGTATCAAGTGGGTCTTCAAAGTCAAACAGAATGTGAATGGCTCTTTGGAGTGCCTCAAGGCTCAGTTGGTTGCTCAAGGCTCTAAACAATAATCGGAGATCGACTTCAATGAGACCTTCTCCCCAGTAGTTAAGCTTACTACTATTCACACTATCTTGTCTATTGCTGTCTCTTCTAAGTAGTCTCTTTGACAGTTAGATGTTAAAAATGCCTTCATGGGTGTTGTCTGAGGAGGTCTACATGATGCAGCCACCTAATTTTGTGCACTGTCCTACCCCACCATGTTTGTCGAGTGCGTAAGGCTATTTATGGGCTCAAAAAATAGGTGTCCCATGCCTGGTTTCAACAATTTACCTCTTTTCTTTCTGTGTTGGGTTTCTAGGAGAGTCAACTGGTAGCTCCTCCTCTCTATTGGCTTCCTTAATATCCATCTTGCATGCTGAGTTTGCCATGAAAGATCTAGGCCCGCTTTATTACTTCCTAGGAGTGGAAGTATCTAATTCGACTAGTAGTGTATTCCTTAATCAACAAAAGTATGCTCATAACCTCCTGGAGCATCATGGTTTCTCCTCTAGCAAGTCGGTCTCTACTCCTCTTGCACTTAACACCAATCTATCCGCTCACAAAGATCGCCTGCTTAAGGACTCTTACACCATCAAATCGTGAGGGCTTTGCAATATCTTACTTTCACTCATCCAGGCATTTCTTATACTGTCAACCTCGTGGCCCTATTTTTGCATGCTCATGTAAACCATATTTCCAAACTGTCAAATGCATCCTTCGCTATATTTGTGGTACTTTATCCTATGGGCTTTAATTTTCTTGATGCCAGTGTCTGTCCTTAGTGGTCTATTCACATGCAGACTAAGCAAGATGTCCTGATACTCAGCACTCCAATTCTTATTTTTGTATCTTTCTGGGTCTAAATCTTATTTCTTGGTTTGCTAAGAAATAGCCTACTATATCTCGATCGAGCTTCGAAGCTGAATATCACATTGTCGCATTCACGCCTGCTAAACCATCTGGATTCGCTCTCTTTTTGAGATCTTGGCATGGCCCTTGTGCCGTCTATCTCTATTTACTGTGACAATCTTAACACCACTTATATTGCTACCAATCCAGTTCTTCATGCGCGCACCAAGCTCACTGAGCTTAATCATCATTTTCTATGAGAGAAAGTTCAAATGGGTGATTTGTCTCTTCTTCACATTTCTTCTGACAAGCAACTTGTTGATATCTTCGCGAAGCCATTGTCCACTTCCCAGTTTACTCTACTTTGATCCAATCTTCACATTTGACCACGAGATGTTCAGGTTGTGGGGGGATGTTAAAGTACTATTATATTTATGGCATTAGATTTATTTATGGCAGTAGTATATTAGGCTTATTTAATTTTTTACTTCGATACCTTATTTGTACATGTCCATTTATGCTAAGTCATCTGTACATATCTCTATAAATATTAATACAATCCTAGAGAGAGGTGCATTGCTTTTACCCATATTTTCCACCTTCATCTTTCCTTCCTTTCTTTCCTCTTTCTTCTTCTCTTCTACATAGATGGATTTCAGAGTTCCGAGCTCGTCCCAATCCCATTTTTGCACAAGAACAAGATAGGACGGCCAAGATGCCCCCTGGCCATCCCATCGGGATGTAAAACCTTGATTTCATTCTTTGTGTAAAGAACTTTACATCAATATGAGACGAATGATCATCAAACACTTGGAAGGTGGAAGCAGATTCTTCCTGTTATTTTTTAACTAGTTACATTAGTAACTAAAGGAGTTGTTTGAGCTAGATTTCACTCGTATGAATGTTGTTTTCTCCCAAGCTCTCAATTTTCATAGCCTTCTCTTCTCTCTTTTGATAGATTTCTTCACATGATTTGAAGTCAGGGATCCATGAACTAGGAACAACAAATTCCACTAGGCAAATCACCCTTTTAACTCCTCTGGTATTATCCAAACTTCAAACAATAGGATCAATTTGACCCCTTCGGAATGAAAATATTGCTGGGAGGGGGCGCAAATACTTGTTTCACGGGTATCCATGCCTGACTATCACACATGGACCATTGTATCTGTTACATCTTTTATTTTCCAGAGAGCTGCTTACAATTTTCTTGTGCCATCATGTATTCAGGACAGTTAGTTATTTGTTTGGAAGTGTAGCCACTCTTTTTTCCACAAAAAATGATTGATCATAGTCTCTTGCTTTGTTTTCTGAAGAATAACGTCAGCCACTGAGATACATTGTATGATAAGCATGATCTCAAGCACAATATGATCTGGTTCTGTAAAACCCTTCATGGTGATGGCATGCAGAATCATATTGACGACAGAAGACTCCAAACCATCTAGAGAGCAATTTTTTGAATGATGCTTATGACTGCCATTTGGTTGGAACAACTCTCATTTCCTAGTTCATAGTTATCCCCTTCATTCACCACTTCCTAGATCAGTCTGCAAATCCCCAAACCAATGGTTTCTATAATTAGGCTCCTTGTTCAGACTAGTCATACAGGTGAAGATCAGATTCAAGAATTCTATCCATTCATCAGAGGAGGAACAGTGTGTTCCAGAATTTATTATGATGGATCACCAGCAGCAGCTAACTTCATGAACCTCCAATTTTTGCACAAAGCATGCTAATACGTGATTAGCATTGAGAAGATTATCATTGCTTGAATCTGTTCCTAATGCATCTCATACAGAATTTGACTTTATACATGAAATTGTTTTCATTCTAAACCCACCTTCCTTGGTTCATCTCTTGCTGAAATTATTACCAAGGATACACAAATCTACCTCCCTTTAACATGCCCAAATTTTATTTTTGTTGCCTACTTGCCTCTGGAGATCCACTCGACCTTCTAATTTAGATTCTAGCATGTTGGTCAATGCAGCTAATTTTGTTGTTGATAGTACAAGGCACTGAGTTGTTTCTTTAGCACTTGTGACAGACTTGCCAAGAAGAAACTCGACCAGCATCAATATTACTGTTGTTATTTCACTACTCTCCCTTCTAGCTGATTAGCCTTTATCTAATAAGTGCTACTTTCCATCACATCTTGGATCACTGATGTTTCAGTTGTTTATATTTATATTGGCAACAAGTGCCGCTAATGGAAAGTATCATGCATGGAATGTCAAACTGCCCCAAACCATACCAGCGGCCTATCGGTGCAATTCAGGCATTTGATTCTGAATATTGGCGAAAATGGAACTAGGGAGAAGGAGACAGAGGAAGAGAGAGGGAGAGGAAAGAAGAGGAAAAGCGGATGATGGCTGGTGGTGACCCATTGAGGCCTCCGGGGCTCCACTCTCTATGAGAGAAGAATAGATAGAGGGATAGATAGAGAGAGGGGATGGAGGAGGTAGAGGAGAGGACAAAGGGAAAGGTGGCGGAGAGGCCACCAGAGGGTCAACGAGGCCCCCAAATAGCAAAAATTGACCCCACAGCATTCGTGGAGTCGAAACAAAGGCAGAGCCCTAGTTTTAGGGCTTTCTTTCTTTTCTTTTTTTTTTTTTTTTGACTTCATATTGAAGTCAAAAAAAATTTTAAAGAAAAAAGCCTTGAAATCGGGGGCACCAATCCTGTTTCGAACCCATGGCGATTTTCGTTGTTCAGGAGCTTCAACGGCCCTCCGATGGCCTCCCCACCACCGTCCCCTTGTCCACTCCTCTCCCTCCCCCTCTCTCTATTCTTCTCATAGAGGGGAAAGCCTCGGAGGCCTCGGCAGCCCTTCGAGGGCCTCCGTAGTCCTCTGGTGGCCACCACCAGAATATCTGCCAACCTCCCTTTCCTTCTCTTCCTCTCCCTCGCTCCCTCCCCTCTTTCTCTCTTTTCCTCTCCGGTTCTCCCTCCCCCCCACTTTCATTTCTATGTCAGTTTGGGCCCAGTACAGTCCAATATGGGAGCATACCGACTTGTACCACTGGCCTCCCGATATCATTATATGTTTATATTTTTGTCTTTGAATCTTGTGAATCATTATATGTTTATGTGCAAATAGCATTTTATTATAAGCTTTTCAAACAATTAATAAATGATCTAAGAAGATCTCTCTTTTATTTCTTCTTAATTTTTACTTTTCAAACAATATGCCAAATTTTTATTATTAACAAAATGTTTACCAAAAATTTCATCCCATGCCACATCAATATCTCCAATGCATCATTTTGCCTAACATTAGGTGAGGCATTTCTATGATTGGACATCAAATGTTCAATTTGAACCTTAGAGAATGTAAATGTATAAGCCTCAATTCAACAGCAAAAGTAATGTAAACAAAAACTCATAAATCATAATATCAAAACTCTGTAGCAATTCACAATGGCTTGCTACTAATTACAGATAATGGTCTAGAAAGAAAAGGGTATATGAAGAAATTGTCAGGCCCAGCTATAATAACTAGACCACTGGCAAATGAGTATAACTAGACTGGAGGAAAAAAAAAAGCAGAACAAGTATGCAACGGGGTATAAAAGCAAATGTAAATTCATAATGTCAAATGCTGTAGCAATTCACCACGGCTTGTTACTAATTGTATATTATGGTTAAGCAAAGAAATGGTATATCGACAAATTGTCAGGCCAAGCTATAATAACTAGAATTAGATTACTGGAAAATGCGCATATATAGACCTGATAAACCAGAACAAGTATGAACTCTTTTATATGAAGCATAAAGCGAATGACTACTAATGCACACCATAGTTTCAATTCACAATATACAGAGTTTATGATAGAAAAGCTGTAACTAACTTCATAACAATAAATATATAAAACTTGAGTTCTTTCAGAAGAAAAATTATTTGATTTCGGGAAAAAAGTAAAAACTTATCAGCTGAAAAACCTTCCGCGTCAATTCACTATAACGCTCATCAACCTGCTCGCATGCAATGTATTCATCCCACAGGGAAGCACAAACAACAGTTCCAACAGCCATTAACCACAAAAAGGCTGCTGCAGGATCAATAGCTGGCCTGTTTGGAGAATACAATTGAATATCCACTGTAAAATTAAAAACAATATGAGAAACATCAAAAAAGTGGATATTGAAAAAGTAAACAAAGAAATGCACGAAACTAGAGTTTTGATCAGACACAAATCTAGTGTAAAAATCAGGAAAAGGGAGTTTAAAACAATTTAGATGGAAACTCTGGTGGTATTCCAAATAGTATGATTCTAAGTTCCAGCTATTAAAGTTTAAGAGACAAGTGAAGCTATTTTACAAAATTGTGAGGACAAAAGCAGTTAACATCTAAATCGATGTAGGAAGAGATGAGAAGAAAAAAATCCAGTTCCATGCTCTTCTGCAAATTATCAGAGTTTGGGTGCCTACACCATGGATTAATATGCTCATATGTAGCATATCACCTTAATGGAACATACCATACTAACAGGTTGGTGACATGGTATAAGTGCTTGTACCTGTGATCTTGCCAAAACTTTATTTCTGCATTACAGCCACAATGGTGTGCATTAACATAGACCAATGCAAGATGATAGGAGCTTGTGCCATGTGGTTTACTCTAAATCCATGTCTAATTATCCTAAACAACCTTAACTCTGTTTAAGATGGTGTAGAACTCTCCCGACTGTTTTTTCATTTAAGATTGTGTAGAACTCTTCCTGAATGTTTTTCCTTATTCTTGAAAAAAAATTGAAAAAGGACCTGAAAACCTCATCTGTAAACTGGATAGAGTAATAAACAAAAGATCATCATTGTAAATATATCAAAGATCAGGATTGAAGATAACCAATTGTATGTTAGCTTTCCATGATGCCACAAGTTTAGCTTCCCAAGCAAAAGTGTATAACACCTCTGCGTACACCTACATGTGCTGTTATTATGTAAACACGTCTAAATATCTAAGATGGCCTTTATCATGAATCGTAATTATACTTTTGATGTTATCATAATAGTTTGGTGCTAGTTACAAGGCTGGTTACCTAAAACTCTTTAAAAACACATGTTAAATAGTCATCAAACTAGTTCAAATCATGTTGTTTTGTTTAAAACATTTCTGGGGACTGGTAAATAGCAGTTAAAATTTTTCATGTCAGAGAAAAATGAATAACATAAGAATCTTTGAGTATTAGTTAATTTAGTTTGGTTTGGGAATCTATTTTACAAACCTAGTTGGAATTCCATGTTCTGCATGCCACGTGTTAGCTAAGTGTGGCACAGTATGCACTCACCATGTCAGCCCATGACCAACACTCAGACAAAAAGCAATACTTTAGTCCTGGGTGTATGCAGTGTAAGTGTTAGACCGATCTTTAACAAAGTGGAGAGTCAAGTACAGCTCATGGACAACAGATTTTACATGGTTTTGCCAATTCTATGGATTAGAATTCATGTCAAGGAATCACTCATCACAAAAAGACATCCTGAAAGTACAATAATTTCAGAGCCTTGTTGAGATAAGTTATGCACAGCAATTGGTTACCATCAAGGGTGTACCTGATTCACTTATATAGACTCTACCACAATATGGAAGAGTACAAACTAAAGCTATGTTGTACATGGAGATGAACTTAGTTTGCAACTTGAATTTTGGAGATAAAAGCAACAATGCTCTCAGTAATGGGAAATGGAAAGTTAGCACTGGATAATCACATAACATCAAAACAGAAGCAGAATGTACACGATGTCTGTCAAAATCAAGTCTGAAGCAAAAGTCAAAAGTAACCAGAATGAACTAAATTATTGTGTAAATGGAAAAGAGGCAATCTAACAAATTGTCAGGAAATTAGCAAATGAAAATCCAAAAACATTAGAAGATGATATGGCCAAGCAATGGGCTAAATACTGCTACCATCTGAGAATGCAAAATGTGCCTAGCTAAGAGAACACTCAAGCACAATAAACAGAAAGCATCACAAAAAATTTAGTAGATGAGATAATAGAAAATAGGAGAATGAAGTATAGATAAAGGTTTGGACTTTGAAGTTTCATCTGAAACAAAATCGTATGGCCATTTAAGTGCAAACTGCTGCAGAAGTCCCAAACTTCAGCATTTTCAGTTGGTTTTCACAAGAACCTATTAGTTCTGATCGAGTTTCGGCAGAAAATGATCAAAACCCATTTTAGATGCTAAACTTAATGAATATTGGGGTATTTATTTCCATCTATTATTCAGTTCTTTTTCTGGCAATATTTTGGAAAATTAGCACCACTTTGTGGCGCATTTTTTCAATTTTTTTAAGTTCAAAAAGAGATGGAGCATAAACATTTAGCCTTTGTGAAACTTTTCTTATTATGGAACTTGGACTTTGAAAATTTTAATGAAATTGGTAGCATTTTAAGTTCATTTTCACAAAATTAATGGAAAATGTAACCATTTTCTGTATTTGCATGATTTTTTGTTGTTTTTGGAAAAGTTTGAGGGGGCAAAGGAAGGGTTTTGAACATAGGATTTTTGAATAATCTGACACATAATGATTCTTAGACTTTAGATAGTGATAACAAATGTCAAATTTTGAATGATAATATAATATATTTTTAAAATTATTGTCATTTAAAATAAACAATTGCATAAGATTATATTTTGAGACAAGTAGGCATCAGCCTGAAGCCCCCAAAATTATACAATCAAAAAAATTTAAGCATCAAAATATCCTAGAACGATGCCTTCTTGTTTTCTTGGTTTGCTTTTGTTTTTCATTTATATGGTTTCATTTGTTTTGGCTGACCCTCAAATTGAACCAAAACAATTGAAATGAAAATTCAATCACACAAGCAAAACCAAAAACCAAGCTTCCAACATTGTTCAAAATATATAATATTATGCATGCAAGGTTGTAGAGATTTGAAAGAAAGGCAGAGTGTCTACTATTATTAAGAAATTTGAACAGCAAAATAATTTATATTTAGAAAAGACTTAATAGCAGATAATACATTACAAATATCGCTGAGCTATTGGTAACGTCAAAGCGGGGTTTTGAAAACTGGTATCGGTGACCGAAATAGTCACTGACCGGTATGGTACCAAACCCAGTACTGTACCGACACACGATATGCGGGCGTGCCAGCCGAACCGGCATGCCGAATTTTTTTTTGCTTTTTTTTTTTTTTGGAGGAGGGTGTCCAATCAAGTTTTTATGGATTATTTAATATTTTAAAGTCCAAATTGATATTTAGTGGTATTCAAAGATGTTCGTATCACTCCGATACACCTTTAATCACATGTGACATGAATCTAAGTATGATATTATGTTATTTACTATCCTAAATAATCAATACATGGACTAGATATCATTGAATCCTAAAATTCTTAAATCAATTAAAAAATCTAAAAATACTCAATACATAACGATTATCAAAATCTGATCGACTGTCGATGTCCATAAATATCTAGATCATTTCATAGTCAGAAGGAACATCAATCCATTCCTCTAACCACATAGCATTATAATCCTCCGTGCTCATTCCATTAGGTAAGCACGCTAGATCATAACTCATCCTTGATCTCTCATTGAAGTCCTGCTCTAAGAGGTATCGTCGGCCTGATAGCCTAATTGTGAAGGGGCCCATCCAAATATACCGGCAGCAAATTTGATCCATGAGACACTCCAGACTGTATAGAATAGTAGCTACTAGAAGACGATGTCTCCTATGCACCATATCCGTAGGGATCATAGGCTGTCTGTGGCTGCAGGTAAAAGGATCCAAAATACAAGGACGAACTTGATACATCTATGGATCCTACTCCATGTACGAGGTTATTTGTAGCTGCATCATATCCTGAACAACCTCACGGAGCCCGTCGTCTGCATGAAATCATATCGTCACGGGCTCTACCAACTCATATGTCGTGGTCCCTATCATGCATGGTGTGTGTAAACTGAGACTCACCAGTGAATTGAAGACCACCAATTAGCTGTGTCTCCTGTCCTTCGATCTCTCTAGGGTTCGCCGTACCGGGCCGAACCACCCGGTACGGGGCGTATCGAGCCGGACCGGTGCTCAAACGATCCGGTTCGAACCTTTTTTTCGAGAAACACCCCGAACCGATATCGAACCGAGCGGTTCGGTCCGGTTCGCTTCCATACCATCCAAAATCGGACGGTATGATCCGGTTCGGTCCGGTTCGGCGTGAACCGAACCGTACCGACACCCCATGTGCCTAAAGTGATGAGGGGGAGGGGGGAGGGGGGTGGGGTTAGAGATCACATGCATAAAAGAACCCTTACCCTGCTTTGGAGTTCTCTGAGATGTCTCACAGAACTCCCGAGGGTTCGAAGGTCTCAACGAAACCGTTAAGACCTCCGAAAAATTAGAAAAAAACTCCGTCAAATTGCAGGAGTGGTTCGAAGAGAGGCTGATATTTGGCCAAAGGTAAGATAATATATTATTTTCTTAGTAAATATTTTTTTTTATTTTTGTTGTTAAAAATAGGATAAGAATGAGAAAGAATGAAAATAAGAGAAAATCATGCCAAAATCTTGTGATTTTAGGATGATTTAATTATATGTGATAGATCTTTGAAAGATCTACATGATGACACAAAAATTATTAATTTTTATTAATTATATATTTTTTAAATATTTTTAAATATTTATTTATTTAAAAATTAAAAAAAATCAAATTTTAGAAAAAAAATCAGAGTTTGAGAATCATGTTTAGAATGATTCAAACTACTTAAACCTAATTTTTAATTTTTTTTCAAATATTTGAAATTAAAAAATTATTTTTTTTTAATTATTTAAATTTAAAAATTTAATTATAAAATAAAAAATATATAAAAATAATGTTATATTTTAGTTAATTTAAAAATATTATTTGAAGCATATAACATATTTATTTTGAATTTATAAGTTTTAAAATAATTATTAAAATTATTTTAAAATTATATATAGTTATTTTAATTATCGTTAAACTATCATGTTTTGTTATACTTGCATATATTTATAAGAAAAAAATTTAGAGCATGACGTTCGTTCACTTTAATTAATCAGCTATTTTATAGTATATATTTATTTATATAAAAATTATTAAAAAAATAAAAAAATAAAAAATCAGTGTTAGTTTTGAAATTGAGAATAATGTTTAGAATGATTCAAAATAATTGAAATATTTGAATCTAACTTGAGATTTTTTTGAAATTTTTTTTGTAAATATTTAAATAGTAAAAAATATTATCAAATAAAAAATATATGTAATTAGTGTTATATTACAGGTAATTCGAAATAATTAGTATTTTGTTATATCTGCAGAAATAAGTAAGAAGAAAGATTAAGAGCGTGACATCGGTTGGGATCATGGCGAGATACTCTCGGCTCGGCATCATTGGAGATGCAAATGGTGCAACACAGAGTTCAAGGGAGGAGGAGTGACTAGGTTGAAGCAGCATCTAGCTGGTGGTTATCCTGATGTGTCGATGTATCGAAAATATCCGCAAGAGGTCCGACAATTGATGAAAAAACACTTTGCTGATTCGAAAGCAGCGAAGGAAAGGGCAAAGCAGAAAAAGATCGAAGTAGACCGTCGAGCTGCAGAGCCACCTTCTTATCACTCTAGAGAGTCAGAAGAGGCTTTTGCTCCAGATGATGAGGAGGCACAGATTGAGGCTGCCATTCATGCGAGCTTGGCAGATCAGTACCAGTAAGAGGAGATGGCCCGGTACAGAGATCGATTCGGACCATCATGCTACGAATCAGGATCTGAATCAGCGACTGGTAGGGGAGAATTCGAGTTCAGGAGGACTACCTCAATCAGAGAGCCTGATGGTAGAGGGAGCAGACGCAGCATGTCTTCTTTGTTGGGAGCTTTTGGCAGTAGGAGGAGGTCCTCCAGAGATATTCCAGCAGGAGCCAGCATTCAAGATTTGGATCCACATGCTTTGCCCAGCAAGGATTCAAAGCAGCAGAGAATTGACAGTATGCTGAAAAAAGATAAGAAGAAGAATATGTGGTGAGCTATTGGATCATGATTTCATTTCAGCCATATTCTAGCAAATGCAGCAGCCAATCCTTACTACCGATCTGCTATTTCAACCATAGAGGCTACCGGCCAGGGTGTAGATCCTCCAGGACCTAAGGACATCTATGGTCAGCTTCTTGACAGCAATAAGGAAGATCTGCAGAGATGGATTGTTTCTTATAAAAATAAATGGCCTACATACGGTCTGACAGTGATGTGTGATGGTTGGACAGGTCCTACTAGGCGGAGCATCATTAATTTTTTGACATACTGTGATGGAAAAATATTTTTTTACAAATCAATCGATGCTTCAGATAAGATGCACGATGCCACATATATCCTTGATCTGATGGAGGAGGTGATTGATTCAGTGGGTGAGTAGCATGTCGTGCAAGTCATCACAGATAACGGACCACAATATAAGGCTGCCGGAGAGTTGCTGATGGAGCAGCAACCGCAGATATACTGGACCCCATGTGCTGCACATTGCATTGATCTTATATTGATGGATATCGGAAAGATTCGCAGGGTGCAGCAGGTAGTGGAGATTGCCCAGACCATTACTAGATTCATCTACAACCACACATGGGTTCTTTCATTGATGCAGACGTATACTGGGGGGGAGATCTTACGACCGGGTATCACACGGTTTGCTACCAACTACATAGCACTTGATAGTCTTCTTCAGAAGAAAACAGTCCTATGTCAGATGTTTGTCAGTGCCGAGTGGCAGGAGAGCAGATATGCGAGGGCCGACACTGATGGAAGTCATGTGGAGAACTTGGTGACGAGTCAGTCATTTTGGCAGCGGGCTGAGAAGATAGTGAAAGCTATCAAGCCTTTATATGAGGTGCTTCGCACCGTGGACAGCGAGAGATATCCCTAGATGGGCTTCCTATATTACATAATGGAGAGGGCAAAGAAATAGATCAGTGAGAATGATCTCAAGCATGCTCAAGAATTCATTAACATTATTGAGCGCCGTTGAGACTATCAGATGGGCAGAGATTTGCATCTAGCTGGTAAGTTTGGATTCAAGAATGTTTTAAAATATTTTTTCGAAGCATGAAAATAAAATTGTGCTTAATCAGTCTTGAAATTTATCTGCAGCTTATTACTTGAATCCAAAATTTCAGTATACTATTCCAGAGATAGATATGGATAGCGAGCTTCTTGCTGCTCTTCGCAATGTCATATATAAGATGGTGCCCGATCCAGAAATCGTGTCGTTGTGTCTGCAAGAGGTATGCTAGTTTAAAACAGATGTAATTATTCAACTGAATTCGATCTGATATATTTATAAATAATAAATATATTTTATTTCAGACGAAACAGTTTAGAGAGGGATCAGACAGTTTTGGAGTCCCATCAGCTGTCGTAAGCAAAAAGCAGATGAATCCAGGTAAATTACATATCAATAATGAGCAATGTAGATTGATATGTAATTTTGCTTAATAATATCATCAAATTTGATATATAATTTTGCTTTTGTAGCTGAATGATGGATTCATTTTGGAATATCAGCAGAAAATTTGAGACATATGGCTGTCCGTATTCTTTCTCAGACGGTCTCTGCTAGTGGCTGTGAGCGTAATTGGTCCACTTTCGTCCTTCTCCACAGCAAACAGAGAAATCGTCTGACACAAAAATTCCTCGACGATCTTGTATATATTCACTACAATCTAAGGTTGAGGCTAAAATGCATTCAGAAGGAAGTTCAGTTGAAGTACACTGATCCGATGCTGGATGATTATGCCGATGAGGATGACGATCCGATCATCGGATGGCTTGCAGGTCAGCAGCAGGAGCCAGAGCTTGATGAGCCAGGATCCCCTCCACAACTAGCCAGTGTGATGGCAAGGGAGATCAGGGTGGATCCAGGGCAATGGGCAAAAAAAAATATTCCACATAGGGTTCCAGCTGATCAGCCACAGTCTGAGGGGACATAAGGGACTCATTCATCACATGACTTGCTATCCGATACATCTTCCCAGAGATTCGAGCGAAAGATGTATAGACGTTCCTCCCGGCAGCCAGCAAGAAGGCATCCATCCTCCCAATCACAGGAAACTCAATCACAGAGGGGCATAAGGGGGGAAAGGAAAAGACAGTTGCACGTGCACCACTCTCGAGAGTACAGAAGCGATCTGGTTCAGATACGGACACCAGGGAGAGTGATGATGATACTGGTAGTAGTAGCCATGGATCTGATGATCAGGGAGGAACTGGAGGATAGGAGACCACCGTTTATGAGACAGCCACAGGGTGATATTCGATTCACGGGTGAGTCTCAGTTTACGCATATCACACAGGATAGGGATCATGGTGGACGACTCGATAGAGATCGTGGGGAGCCGATTTCATATAGACGACGGGCTCCTAGAGGTCGTCCGGCACATGATGCAGCTGCGGACGATCTTGCACGTGGAGTAGGGTCCATGGATGTATTTGGATCATCCTCGCATTATGGATCCTATTATCCACAGCCACCTTATGATCCATATGCATATGGTGCATCCAAGGCATCATCTTCTAGTGGTTACTATCCTATGCAACCTGGAGCAGCTCCAGGATCAGATTTTGCTACTGGCATATTTGGATGGGCTCCTCTACAATCGTACCATCATCTTCAGGATACTTCTCAGAGTCAGAATTTTAGTGAGAGGTCTGAGATGTCTTACAATCCAGAGAGGATGCCTTATGGGATGATGAATATTCGAGAGTACGGTGCAGCTTGGCTAGAGGGTTGGACTGATGTCCCTTCAGACTATGTTGATGATCCAGATATCTACGAGCGTACACTCGACAAGAAATTAAATGCAGAGTACATCTTAAGGTTCGTATATTAGTTATTGCGCTTTGTACTTAAATATTTAGATACATTTTAATGCGTATTTTATATATTTTTTCTTTAGTTTTAAGATGACATAGTTGAAATATAATGTAAATAAATATATGTTTGAAATTTTGGATCAAGAGTCTTTGTACCGCAACCAACTTCAAATTGAACCCAAATATGTCAATAATATGCAATATAATGCCATATTGAGGTTGTATTTATCAATTATTAACTTTAAAAATTAAAAAAAAAAAATAAAAATCGAAAAAAATTATGTATCGGTACCGGACTGGTACACTCGGGCGTACCGTGTATCGGTACGGTACGGTACCAGTACCGTACCATACCGGTCCGGTACCGGCATGCCGTCCGGTACCGGTACAGCAAACCTTGGATCTCTCCATGATTATTAGACCCATGAGTAGCTAAAGAACTATCATCACTGCTCTGTTTGGTGTCTAAATCTGAGTGAACCGAATGTTCTCTCTACTGGGGCTGCAATTGTCTTTTCTTTTCTTTTATCTATGTGCATAGCGGCTGCCTGCCCTCTCATCATGCCCTGCTCTGGCTATCTAGGCTGCGAGGGTGGATGCTATGGCATATCGACTGGAGGCCTATGTGGAATGTTGCTACTTACCCATTGAGAGGCATCCACCCCAGCCTCACTTGCAACAAAACTGGCAAGTCGTAGAGACGATTCTGACTCATTAAACTCTGGCTCTTACTGCTGATTCATAACCCATCCGATTATCGGATCTTCATCTTCATCAACAAAATCACTCGTAGTTAGATCTGAGTACTTCTGCTGAACTTCCTCCTCAATGTATTTGAGCCTTAGCCTCAAATTATAATGCGCATATACAAGATCATTAAGATATTTATGGTTTAAATGATTTCTCTACTTGCTGTGGATAAGGAGAAAGATCGACCAGTTGCACTCACATCCACTCAATGAAACCATCTGGGAGAGGATCTTAATGGCAAGATCCTTCAAATTTCATGTAGATCCACCAAAATGCACCCACCATTCAGCAACAAAATCATTAAAATTTAGCAAAATCAAAAAAAGATTGAATATGTCAATACGATAATAGATTTATTAATATATACCTAGATTCATCTTTGATTTGCTTCTAATCGCTACATTACTTTCAAATAATTCTGTGCCCTCCCTAAATATTTTTATTTGTAAAAGCCTATTTGTTATAATGTCTTACTTGTTGAAAATATAGCTAAGTTAATAAACATCATTGAACATAACTTACTTGTTTAAGACACAAAGCCGCGATATTTGGATCAGGCTCCATCTCGTCTATCACATTTCGTAGGACGGACAAAAGCTCTTCATCCATGCCAGTCTTAGGTATAGAGTACTGGAACCTTGGGTTCAGATAATAAGATGCATAGATTTTCATAATTGATTAAGTTTATTTATATATACTTTGAAAGAATTTTTGATTTGTTGCTTGCCTGCTAAATGCAACTCCCTACCCATTTGATAGCTTTATCGATGGTCGATGATCCTGATGTACTCATTGACATGCTATGGATCTACCATCTCGATTTGTTCCTTTACCCTCTCCATCATATAATATAAAAAGCCCATCTGAGGATATCACTCACCATCCATGGCCCGAAGCACTTCATATAGAGGCTTGATAACCGCCACTATCTTCTCGACTTGCTATCAGAATGACTGTCCCTCACTAAGCTCTCCACATTGCTCTCCTCAATGCCTGCCCTAGCATATCTGCTCTATTGCCACTCAAGACTGACAAATATCTGACGTAGATATACTTTCTTATCAATCAGGCTACCAAATATTATATAATTAGTAGCAAACTGTATGACATCTGATCTCAATATATCACCCTAGCAAATTGCCGCATCAATAATAGGACCCATGTATGGTTGTAGATGAATCTGGTGATGTATGGTTGTAGATGAATCTGGTGATGCTATGTGCTGACTCCACTACCTTCTGCACCTTACAAATCTTTTCAATATCCATCAACATCATATCGATACAATGTGCAGCACAAGGGGTCCAGAAAATATACAATCACTGCTCCATTAATATCTTCCCTGTAGCTTTACACTGTGATCCATTGTTTGTGATAACCTGTACGATATTCTGCTCTCCTACCTAATCAATCACCTTCTCCATCAATCTGAGGATGTAGCTGGCATCATGCACCTTAATTGAAGCATCAACAAACTTATGAAAAAATGTTCTTCTATCACAATATGTCAAGAAGTTGATGATGCTTTGTCTAATAGGATCAGTCCAACCATCACACATCATAATCAATCCATACACAGGCCACTTGCTCTGATACCAGGCAATCCATTCTTTAAGATCTTTCTTATTCTAGTCAAGGAGCTCACCATGGATACTCTTGGTTCTGAAAGATCTACACCTAGATCGACAGCCTGTATAAATGAAATGACAGAGCGATAATAAAGATTGTCTGCTGCGTTGGCTGGGATATGACAGAAGTAAAACCAAGATCCAATAGCTCATCACATATCCTTCTTCTTATCTTTCCTCAACACAGTATCAATCCTCTGTTGCTTGAAATCTCTGTTAGAAAATGCATGTGGATCTAAATTATGAATAGTGGCTCTTATTGGAATCTCTCAGAAGATTTCTTTCTACTGCCAAATGCTTCCAACATGAATACAAGATGGTTGGTGCCTCTATTGATGGGATCTCTAACTGAGGATGAACTCGTAAATCGTGACTCAAACTCTGCTGCATTGCCTCCTGAGTCTGACCCATCATCATAAGCTGACAGCCTAAATAAAGCTCGATGTCTAGCTACTTTCTCTAGCTGTTACTGATCATCCAAGCTCACTTGAATGACAGCCTCGATCTATGCCTGCTCATCATCTAGAATAGATTCTTCCTCTGACTCTCTGGAGCATGGTATTCCATACCGGTCTGAATCGATCGATACATCCCAAACCGTATCGTATCGATGGAGAACCGATCTGGTTCAGATCAGATTTTTAGAAAATGGCCTGAACCGGATCGAATCAATCAGTTTAGTACGGTATCAGCCCGAACCATCCGATATCGGACGGTTTGATCCGATTTAGTATGGTTCGGAGCCGGTTCGATCTGGTTCAGTCTGATTTTTTTTCCTTTTTTTGTACTATTGGATGGAATTTTTTGATTTTTTAAATTCGATATGGTACGGTACAGTACCATATCGTATTGATTGGCAATCGATATGGATTTCGATATCGAGTCTGCGAATCTTGCCCTGGAGTGATAAGGTGGCTCTGCTGCTCGACGGTCTACATCTATCTTCTTCATCAAATTTCTTTCTTTTGCTGCTTTAAAATCAACAAAGTATTTTTTTCATTAACTGACGGACCTCTTATGGATACTTACGGTATATAGCTATTAGCTACATCCGAATAGCTATCAACCAAATATTGCTTCAACCGTGCAACTCTTCCTTCCTTGAATTCTATGCTACATCATTTATATCTCTAATGATGTCAACTTAAAAGCATCTCCCCATACTCCCAACCAATATCACGTTCTAGATCCTTTTCTTCCTTGATGGATCCATTCTTGAAAATTGATAAGCACATCACTTAAATAATAACGTAAAAATGATATATTTCATCTACTTAATTTTTTTATATTTTTTAAATTACTTATTTATTTTTTATTATTTTTAAAATAAAATATATTAAAAGTTTAAAAAATTATAAAAAATAATTTAATTTTAGATCTATGTAGAATCTTATCATGAATACTACATATAATTTTGTTAGACAATGGACATGCATGAAATGCTTTTTCTTTTCCAAATTTAGGCCTAGGCTACTAAGCGTAAGATGCATTGAAATATTGATAAATAGGCACCAAATTTATTCAAAAATAGCTTGTAAGTCCTTAAACAATAATCTAATTTTACAGTTTTTTTTAAAATTTATTTTTTTAATAATTTTTATTTTAAAATTATATTTTTAATTTAAAAAATTATATACTTAACAAAAATTAATGATTTTAGTGTCATTATGTAGATCATCCATAGATCTATAACATATATTAAAATCATATCAACAAAAAAAAATTGACATAATTTCTCTTTATTTTTCTATTTTTCATGAATGTTTCAAAAAAAAAGAAAAAAAGAGAGGAAAGAGAGATAGAAAGAAGAAACATACCTTAAAGAGCTTTAATCCATATATTCCTGAAGTCTTCCTACCACTCTCAGTATTAGGGAGTGAGAAAAGGAGAGAGAGATTGAAAAATAGAGAAGTACTTCTCTATCTCAAAAAATAAGAAAGAAGCTGAATCGAGCGGTTCGGCTTGGTAAGCTGCGTACAGCCTGGTTTGAACAAAAACCATCTGGTTCGGGGCCAAACTGGATGGTTCCTATTTTTTTTATTTTTTTATTTTTTCTTGTCGGGTGTTGAAAATCAGGGCTGAACTGATCCAGTTCCGCGTCGATCTGGCTCAATACACCCTGAACAGGGTGGTTCGATCCGATTTTCAAAACCATGATTCAAAGAATGGATGAAACATGTGAGAGGAGGGGTTATTATCAAAATGAATAAAGCATGCTCATTTACTTGCAAATCATGCTAAAATTTGGTCATTATCGAAGGTGTTAGTTATAAACCAATGAAGTTAAATAGGCTCCAGGGTCATTTTTTTCCGACTAAATAGGATGCTATTTAAGAAAACTTACAAGGTTGACTCAAGAAAAGTCCACCTATTTGAAATTTGAACCTAATCGACATTTTGGAACCTCTTTAATCAAAAAAGAAAGCCACATTGGAACCTCTCTAATTAAAAAAAGGAAGTCATAGTGGAACCTCATTTTAGCTGATGCTTATTGGAATTCACTTCCTAATAGGGACATGATGCCTCTAACCAATAGTGATGACTTTTCACCTACATAGACAAGGTGATTTGGCCATCAAATATCATTTAACATCATATTTTCATACCATTATATTTTAAAAAGGATTAAGTCATTAACTCATATAACAAGAAAAAATTATCCCAAAAGAATTTGTTCCATAGAAGAAAAGGAATTGATAAAAGAAAATTACTATAGAAAAGGGATAAATGACTAATATATTGAAAGAGGTAGTCAAAGAAAACCTTCACAAAATAAAAAGGTAAATTTCGATGTACCAATAACAGATTAATGGAGGGAAATTAGTTCAGATAAGAGATGGGAGAAAGTCAAACCAGCATCATTTATCAACGAAGGAAAGGTCGGTCATTTGGTTACTTAAGTATCAAATTTATGCAGCTGCCAAGAATGTGCATTATCTTAAGGGGCAAGCAAGCTTAAGAAACTCTTGTGGACAAACAAAGCTAATTCATGAGAAAAAACACTTCCGTTTTGATTGGAGACAACTTAAAATTATTGCTGGTTTCAAGATTCATTCGAGACTAAATGTTGGTCAAGACGTCAAGTATAATAATTGTATGGCATATTATTTATCTGTTATTTCTTCATATTCTTGCGTCCATCATTCTCAGGATCAAATTGTTTGGAGAATATCTAGAAGGTTCACCGTCTCGATGCCGGACCCCATACCGGCTCCAACTTGTTACCATGTCAGTATGCGAGTGGGACTGGTTCGGCATATTGAGTGTCGGTGCACCCCCATACTGTGTATCAGTATCAAACTAATACAGCACAGTATGCCTCATACCACCTAGTTCTGTATGATACAGCAACCTTGTCTGTAAGCAATATGATGTATTGATTTTTTTTAACAGAATCTTTTTTTTGTTCCTTAATTATTTAACCTATTTTGATATTTTACAATTTTCGATAAATTAGAGACTGGAATAGTCAAGATTGCTGAAACCAAAAGTTGTTTGCCTCGACCAAAACTGAAACTCTGTAGCTTAGAGTTAAGCCACCTACATTCTAAAAGACATCTTAGCTCTCGAAGCCAGACTGAATTGCATCGCATTCAATAGCCTGAATTTTGCTGATTTAAAATTCTTTAATTGTAGGCTTTTGATTGCAATCATTAGCGTTTTTTAAACTCCACAATCTTAGGAGGTTGAAAAGGGGTCAATTTAGATAATTTAATGGGCCATTGACTGTTCACATCACTGTAACATGAATACGGCACTACAGTCATGTGGGCTGCTAGGAGTCAGTTACTAGTTTAGAAAATTTGAGGAATCTTTATCTTCATTAAGAGTCCTAAAAGGACTAAAATTAGTTAACTTGTGGATCAAGTTTGAGGGTCTTTATAAAGTGGGTTAAGCAAAAGCTTGTATGCAGACTTTTTATTGTGAATGAAATTGTAGATTTGAGGCCAGGTCCGGCCCTCGTGTTTCCTCCCTCTTTCTTCCCCTCTCGCTATTTTCTGCTACTTATGCTTCTCTTCTCTCTCAATCTTCTTCTTTGTTTCGTAAAACTGTCGTTTACCCTGCCTCTTTTGAGTTATGAGTGGACCATATTGCTATTTACAGATTTCTGTGAGCATTATTGGATCTAATCTGATAACATATTTATATTTGATTGTCTAAGAGGGCTCGAGATTATGATCTGGTTCATCTTTCCACATGTAGTGATGGATGATAGATCCAAAATTAAAACTTAGTGCAATGCAAATCCTAAATGCACAAATATAAAACTGAAATCTGAAGTCGACATAAGTTAATTTTAACAACGAAATATTATAAAAACACCAACAGCAGAAATCAGGGAAATAGAATTAAATGAGAAAAGAATTGGAAATGCTGAAAATTTACCTAGGCTCACAAGGATTGTTGTCAATTCTGCTCAAATATGGGATTCGTTTAAGTCCTATGAGGTTCCAACCTTCGCTTTTCCATTAGATGTCGAATCCAAAGGTGGGAAGATTCAATGTTTCCAGAATTGGAGATCAGAATCGAAGAAGTCAGCACAGCAAAAATTATTGAGCTATGATCGGGATGGCGCAGCGGTAGGTCGGCGTTGGGTTGGCATCAGGATCAATGGTGGATGCAACTTGATTGTGGGGAGAACGAAGTGAACAGAACAGTCAAAATGAATTTGGGAATCACTCCCATATGACCTCACACCGTCCGATGCAAAATGCAAAGGCAAATATTTAAGGGGAAAATATACTCTATTTTTTTTTCTATTCTCTTCATGAATATAATGTATCCTTATTTATAGACCACTAGCTTAACAAATTTATGACAACTAAACAAATTCAAAAATAACAACTCGAAATAAATCCCTAACAGAATATCCAAAATAGCAACTTGAAACAAATCCCAACAACTAAACAAATTCAAAAATAACAACTTGAAACAAATTCCTAACAAAATATCCAAAATAACAGCTTGAAACAAATCCCAACAACTAAACAAATTCAAAAACAACAACTTGAAACAAATCCCTAACAACTAATGGATCTGGTCACATTCATCGAATGTGGACGGACTCAACCAGGGGTAATGGGTGCCAATCTGTCATCAAGCCAGATGCTTGAATTTCGAAGGCGACGGCACACGTAGGTTCGAAACATGCTCGATTTTGCATCAACTCTTATAGGCTTCAAAAAATTAGGCTCCGACAAATGGATCGTAACATATTGCTCATAAAGTTCTGGTTGAGTTGCTAAAGCTCGGTCTATGTTATCCAAGTTGCATCTTCTTCAGGCTGATACAACCATTTTACCAGAAAACTTTGTTCCCCACCATCTCTTATTGATACAACCCGATCATCCAGAATCTCCTCAATGACATCTTTCTTCTTCTGCAAGAAGTTCTAGGGACAAGAGGTGAAGGCAGCAAAGAAGAAACTGGGTTTTCTTGTCAGGGTAATATAGTATTAGGTCCTCAACATTAAAAATGGAGCTAATTCCCATGTCGGATGGCAAATCTAAAAGATAAGCATTAGGCCGATCCTTTTAAGGACTTTAAACGGATCTGTATTTCGTGCATATAATTTTCGAATGGCTCCTTGTGGAAGCCTTCCTGGTTTAATCCTCACCATTACCATTTCTCCCTCGCCAAATTCTTTTTCATGCCGATATTCATCTGCAGCCCTTTTATAATTTTCATTGTTTAAAATTATCTTACGTCGAATTTCATGATGTAGATTGTACATATACTGTGCGAAAGATGATACATGCTCACTAATCCTATGTTCTAGTGCCAGTTTTATTAAATCAATCATTTTCTGGGATTATATCCTATTACAATCTCAAATGGGCTCCTCCCAGTTGTTCGATTTATTGAACCATTATAAGCAAATTCTGCTTGTGATAGGATAATGTCCCAATTATTTATACATTCACCGACAAGACATTTCAATAGATTCCCAAAACTCCTATTTACAACTTCAGTTTGCCCATCGGTTTGGGGGTGGTGTGAAGATGAGAAAAGCAATTTTGTGCCCATGATTTTCCATAAAGTTTTCCAAAAATAGCCAATGAATCGAACGTCCCTATCGGACACTATCATTTTTGGTAAACCATGGAGACTAACAATTTCAGATACAAAAATTTTGGCTACATGTGTAGCATCAGAAGTTTTTGACAGGGAATAAAATGAGCCATTTTTGAAAATCGATCAACGACAATAAGGATGGAGTCGTGTTTCCTAAGAGTCTTTGGGAGGCCCAAAACAAAATCCATACTAAGGTCTTCCCATGGTGCATGTGGCACAGGAAGAGGCATGTACAAACAGTGTTTTTCCTAATCCCTTTTGCCCGTTGGCATGTCCCACATCGGGCAACAATATGCGCAACATCCCTTCTCAGGTTCCTCCAAAAGAAACGATCCTCAACCATTGAGATAGTTTTGTCTCGCCCAAAATGTCCCGCTAACCTCCAGAGTGAAGTTCCCAAATGATCAGATCCCGCATTGACCTGTGCGGAATACACAATCGGCTGCCTTTAAAAAGAAAACCATCCCGGATTAAATAGTCTGCTTTGTAGATTTGCCTTCTAAAATAGAAGAATGAATTTCACTAAAATCTGGGCAAGTGGAGTACTCATCCTTGACCTGGTCAACCCAACTAACGCCTCCATTGTTTAAGGTGGCCACAACTCGACTTAAGGCGTCAGCGGCTTTGTTTTCTACCCCCGCTTTGTGTTTTAACATGAAAGTGTATTCTTGAAGGAATTCGACCCACTTCGCATGCCTAAGGTTCAAATTTTTCTATGAGTTCAGGTACCTAAGAGCTTGACGATCAAAAATAAAATAAACTCTTTAGGTAGTAAGTAGTGTCGCCAATATTTTAATGCCTGAACTACTGTGTATAATTCCTTATCATAGATGGAATATTTTTATCTAGCCTCATTCAGTTTTTCACTAAAATAGGCTACTGGATGATCTTCTTGACTTAAGACTCCACCTATTCCTTCCCCGAAGCATCGCATGAAACTTCAAAAACTTTTTCAAAATCAGGCAATTTTAAAATGATGCTTTTGTCATCTTTTCTTTTATATCTTTAAAAGCCTTGGTCGCAGATTTTGTCCACTTGAATTCTCCTTTTTTTAAACAATTTATTATTGGGGCCATTATGGTACTAAATCCTTTAATAAACCTACGATAAAAAGTAGCTAGGCCCTGGAAGCTCCTAACTTCATGGATATCCTTGGGTTCAGGCCATTCCTTGATGGCTCTCACTTTTTCTGGGTCTGCTAAAATACCATCATAGACACAACGAATCCTAGAAAGATGACTCGAGGTTGCATAAAAGTGCATTTCTTTAAATGGATGAAAAATTTTTTTCTCAAAATTTCGAAAACTTGCCTAATGTGCTTAATGTGTTCCTTTTGGCCTAACTATAAATCAAAATGTCATCAAAATAGACGACTAAGAATTTTTCAATGAAGGGTCGAAAGATCTAGTTCATAACCCTCATGAAGGTGCTTGGGGCATTCGTCAAGCCAAAAGGCATAACTAACCATTCGTATAATCCCTCTTTTATTTTGAAAGCAGTTTTTCATTCGTCCCCAGGCCTAAGCTGAATTTGATGGTAACCACTACGGAGGTCAATCTTCATGAAAATGGATGATCCAGACATCATGTCTAGCATGTCGTCTAACCATGGAATAGGAAACCAATACTTGATCGTGATTTTGTTAATCGCACGACTGTCAACGCACATGCGCCAACTACTATACTTTTTAGGGTGACAAGCATTGGGACGGCACAAGGACTCATGTTTTCTCTCACAAACCCTTTTCTAATCAAATCCTCAACCTGACGCTTTAACTCTACATGTTCCTTTGGATTCATCCTATAATGTGGCAAATTAGGTAAGGACGAACCAGGGACAAGGTCAATCGCATGTTGTATGTCTCTAAGAGGTGGGAGTTCATCAGATAATTCTTCAGCTATCAGGTCACTAGATTCGGAGAGCAGGTTCTTAATAGGTAAAGGTGGCTCAGTCGAATCAGGGGAAATAGGTACGTCCCTAGCTACTAAGGCATAAACAATATCAGTGTCAATTTCTTTGCAAAATCTTTTTTTATTTAAAACATGCAAGGGTTTGGTGCTTTCAACACGGCCTAGCGGATTTCTAAACATTTTTAATGAGCTCGAACTCGGTCAGTTGGAGCTCGAGATGCTGATTTCCATAAAATTGGTTTGGTAGGATTCAAAATAACCTTTTTATCTTGATGCATGAAAACATACGTGTTTGGTCGACCATAGTGCATGACAGACAGATCATAGAGCCAAGGTCACCCAAACAGTATATGTGCAACATCCATTGGAAAGACATCACACCAAATTTGATCAGAGTAAGTCGCAAAATTGAGAGGAACTAGACACCACTGCTTAACAGGCATCGTGGTCTTATCTACCCAGCAACCTTATATGGACTAAGGTGTGGTTCGGGTCTAAGACCTAAGTGATTAATTGCTGATTCAGAGATAACATTAATACAACTTCCGCCATCTATGATGACTTTGCAACTTTTGTCGCCACATTTTGTGTAAGTATGAAAAACGGACGACGTCCCAATCATCTTCTTTCCTAGGATGAGCTAGGACACACCTTATGACTTGTGAAGGCATATTTTCATCAAGTTGATCGACCTGATCAAATGCCTCTTCGTCACTAGGGACATCTACAGCCGTGTGTTCAATTGCTTCTATGTCTTCAGCATCTTCAACATCTTGTTGAACCACAAGGTTCCGTTTAGGACACTCGTAAGCATAATGTCCTACCCGATGACATTTGTAGCATTTGCCCGATATATTTTCTTGTTTATCAAAGGCTACCCCTTTCCCTTTAAATCTGTGTTTGGTTTATTTTGTGTGCTGCCTGCATTTCTTGTCTTAGGGATTCAACTCCCTAATTTGGGAAGTGGATCTTCTAGCATGTGTTTGGGAAATTTTTTTGTATTCCAATGCAATTTGGAAAGCCTGCTCTACTTCTCAGCCCTATGTCGTGCTATTTCGCACTGCAAGTCCTCTCGCAGCCCTTTACGAAATCGTGAAAGGGTCATTTGCTCATCCTCTCGTAGATTGCAACGAACAAATAGTTGATCAAACTTGTTCATGTATTTCAATACGGAAAATGAACCTTGTTTTAAAGCTAGCAGTTGATCGAACAGATTTTGTTTATAAGTTGAGGAAAAGTACTTTTCTCTTAGTTTAGCCTTCATTTCAGCCCACAAGGTGGTGGGCTCTGGACCAATTCGCTCTAAATGCCATTCGACGCCAATCGAAAAATGCTTGGCGGCATTGATTATTTTCATTTCTCAAACCAAACTCGGCATTCGTCAGACATTTCATACCAGTCAAAAAACTGATCCATGTCAACAAGCCAATCGCTAAAAATTTTGGGATCCAATTTTCCATCAAAAGTAGGTGCATCTTTTTAAACCCTATTCATGATGTCATCTCGAGGACCTAAATTTTCTTGGAAGGGTGGGTTTTTTTGTGGAGGAGTTCGCATAAGCTGTCCCCTAAAATTATTTTCAATGTGACCTACAATCCTATTGGCAATTCCTTGCACTACATTATTTAAGGTCAATTTATTTTCACGTTCTTAAGTTGCTTCTAGGATGGAGACCCTATCTTTAATGTTTTGTATGTCGGTAGATAGTTCATTCAATTTTAACAAAATTTTACTAAATGGATCTTCGGGATCTTCATGAGTATCATCTCTAAACTTTGTTCCCTCTCTAGTTGTCATAATTGAAACCGGGCTCTAATACCAAAGCTAATGCAGGGTAAAAGTCTAGGGATGATAGACCCAAAATTAAAACTTAGCACAATGCAAATCCTAAATGCACAAATATAAAACTGAAATCTGAAGTCGACGTAAGTTAATTTCAACAACGAAATATTATAAAAACACCAACAGCAGAAATCAGGGAAATAGAATTAAATGAGAAAAGAATTGGAAAGGCTGAAAATTTACGGAGGCTCCAAGGATTGTTGTCAATTCTGCTCAAATATGGGGTTCATTTAAGCTCCTGTGAGGTTCAAACCTTCGCTTTTCCGTTAGATGTCGAATCCGAAGGTGGGAAGGTTCAATGTTTCCAGAATTAGAGATCAAAATCGAAGAAGTCGGCAAGGCAAAAGTTGTTGAGCTATGATCGGGATGGCGCAGCGGTAGGTCGGTGGCGGATTGGCATCAGGATCAATGGTGAATGCAACTTGATTGTGGGGAGAATGAAGTGAACAGAACAGTCAAATGAATTGGGAATCATTCCCATACGGCCTCACACCATCTGATGCAAAATATGAAGGCAAATATTTACGGGGAAAATGTACTCTTTTTTTTTCTATTCTCTTCATAATACAATGTACCCTAATTTATAGACCACTAGCTTAACAAATTTATGAAACTAACTAGATAACAACTAAACAAATTCAAAAATAATAACTTGAAACAAATCTCTAACAAAATATCCAAAATAACAACTTGAAACAAATCCCAACAACTAAACAAATTCAAAAATAACAACTTGAAACAAATTTCTAACAAAATATCCAAAATAACAGCTTGAAACAAATCCCAACAACTAAACAAATTCAAAAACAACAACTTAAAACAAATCCCTAACTACTAATGCGTCTGGTCACATTCATGGAATGTGGACGGACTCAACCAGGGGTAATGGGTGCGAGTCTGTCATCAAGCCAGATGCTTGAATTTTGAAGGCAACAGTGCACGTAGGTTCGAAATGTGCTCGATTTTGCATCATGTAGGACACTCTAAATAAACATATTTTGAACAGCTATTGCCCTAAATTCAACTTTTCCTATTGACTGTCCTAATCTCAGAATCTGGACAGCAGGCAATAAAGTCCTTCATAGCCCTAATCCTTCACCCTGAGGTCCATCGTTGCATATAGGCAGCCACAATCCTTTTCTATCCTACATCAAATATGGCATCAAAGCTCAAGGATCCTATTTGTCTTCTTTCTTTCCTGATCTTCTTCTTTTTACTTCTCATTTCCTTCCTTTTTATCACAAACAAGAATGAGGAATTGAGTTTCAGAATAAATGATCTTTATGAGCATGTCAAAATATGAGAAGATCTTTTGTCAGATGGACAATGAATTGGCATCTATCAACAATGCCAATGCAGGTGACATTGCAAGCAATTGCAGTGGCTTTAGGCATAAAAAGTTCCCTGAGGCTGAACTACAAGTCAAGAATTTTAAAGATGAGGAATCCAAAGAACTGATGTGTGAAGAACCTACAATTGATGCTTTATCATGTGAAGAGTCTACGGTTAAGTATCCTTCATGCAGCAATACTAGTACACACCATCAATGATCTGTTAATTGCGATTCAGCTGTTGATGAACCATCGACTTCTCAAGAGCAAAAGTCAAAAGAATGAAGATCCATGCCAGGATTAAGTCACTAAGCATATATGGCAAGATCAAGTCACTAATCTAAAGTCAGTGATCAAAATCAAACGAATATGAAGATTGTTCCTTATTAAGTTGCTAGATTTTCCTCAAAGATCAGCATCAAATGGATGATCAACACCCTCTTGCTTGTCAAGAGAACTTCATGTGGGCCTCCATCATCAAATCATAAAGACTACATGAAGGACCAAGCTTCTGGAAAAAGATATCAAGCACCAGATTCACCTAGTGGAAGAAAATGCGGAACTAAATTGCATCACATTCAATAGCCCGACTTTGCTAATTTAAAATTCCTTAATTGTAGGTTTAGGTTGAAATCATTAGGATTTTTTGAAGTAGATAGTAGCCAATGAAGGTTGTGCCGTAAGATCTTTAAGTCCATAATTTTAGGAGGTCCCAAATGAATTAATTTAGGTAAGTTAGGGGTCAATTATTGTTCATGTCACTGTAGCATAAAAAGTGATGCTATATTAGTCGTGGGCCATTTGTCAGTAACTAGTTTGTTTTGGAAACTTTTGTAACACCCTCTGCAATAAAAGAATAAACTTTAGCCGAAGATAGGAGGAATAGCTAAAGAATAATAGGGAAGAAGCACTTCTCTGCCTTCAATCACTAGCATAAGGGATGTAAAGAGCGTCAAGACTCATCCAGAGCTCAGATCTACAAATTTCAGCAGGGAAACTTCAACCCTAGATGGCGGCTAGGGTTTGGAACAAAAGAGAAGAAGGAGAAGAGTCGAACAGAAGGAAGACTAGGCGATTCCAAAAGGATCGGCCAACCAACCAGTCCAATCAAAATATCTGGTGCCAGCAGGTAGTGGGTAAAACTCGGATCCGTAACCCATTAACCTGTCATGAAGCAACAAGTGCAGCCCAGGCCCAAGCCGGTAGAAGACGGGAGCAAGCTCAAGCCTAGGACGGTAGAAGCCATTGGGCCCATTTCAATTTTATTGTAATCTCAGTGTTAAGCTGAAGTATAAATAAAATTATGAGGCTGTGATTTGGAAGTAAGCAATGTTATGAATGAACTCATTTTCCCTCCTAAATTTTCTCTTCTTTCCAGATCTCACTCTCGGATCCCCTCTCTTTTCTAAACCCCACTGATCTCCTCTCCTCCTCTCAATTTTTCCCCAGATCTCTCCCAATTTCCTCTCAACTTTACCTCAAATCCCTTCTCAGTCTACAAACTTCATTCAAAATCTCATTCTAAATACCTAGATCTGTATAAATCTGGAACAATTGGCCATAAAGTTACCTCAGTACAATCAGGTCATTACAAATTTGGTATCAAAGCTCAAAAAAATCCTTGGATCTGAGGCATAGAGACCTGCTATAGCTGAATTCCACTTTCTAGTATTACAGCAGATCAGATTGGCAGCTGTCCAGATCAGCATCATGTAACAATTGATCTCTGAATTTCTTACCTATTTGCAATAGCAACATAGATCTACACAGTGGAAGTTCAGATCTAAACAGTAGAAGCTTGGATCTAAAAAGAACCAGCTTAAATCTGAACAACAATAGAAAGAGAATTAATCTGTACCAAGATCTAAGAGTGATTGCTGTTCCAAACTGAAGAACAGCAACCAGACCTCAAGAACATCATAGGCCATCTTGGTTAAAGTTTTTCTGTAGCCAGGAGTAAAAAAATATATAAACCGGTGTTGTTAAATTTTACTCAAAACTGGTTTCAAAGCATTCAAAATAGGGGTGCAACACAAAAGCAAATACAAGGGCTGCAATCAGTTACAAATAGTAGAAAAGAATATGGCAGAGAGAACCAAATTGAAGAAAATAAATGAAAACATCAGAATTATAGAAGAAAGAATGCAAAAACCACCACTGAATGTACAACCAATTAGAAGACAGATTACAGCAGGTTACTGGAGATTACAATTCCAAAATTGGAATACTGGCCAAGCAATTAGATGAAATACAACTGGAAGAGAAACAAAGATATGAAGCACTACAAATTGAGGCAGCAAAGAGGCATGAGATTATGATGCAAGAACAAAACCGCAGACATGAGCAATTGCTGAAACTATTGAGTTCTCAGCCATCAGTATCCCAGTCCACAGAACAGTTCGCTGCACACAACACTCCCATCACCATAAGAGAAGGAAAAACACATGCATTTGAACATCCTGACGCCAGTACATCTGTAATACCTATGGGGGGAAGGGCAAGGGGCTGTTACCCACCCCCCCAAACCAGCCAAAAGCATAAAGGAAATCAAAACAGAACCAATTTTCATATACCTTTTCCAAAGCTGGATTTCCCAACCTTTAGTGGAGAGGAACCCATGGAGTGGAGCAGAAAATATGAACAATATTTCGAATTTACCAAATACCTGTTCTCCATTGGGTGGAGATAGCAACTATGCATTTCACAAGGAAGGCACATAGATGGAAAGAAGGTACTTCATTGATAAACAGAATGTAAACTAGGAAGAATTGATAGAGGTTGTATGCAGGAGATTTGATGGCAATAGCTTGAAACAGCTAGTCAGAGAGTTAATAAACTGTTGCAAATAGGAACTATGGAGAAGTATCAAGAAAATTTGAAGATTTGAGAGTTAGAATGTTGTACCATAACCCAAATCTCACTGAACAACATTTTATATAAAGTTACATCAGTGGACTAAAAGAGGAATTGGTACCCTTTATTGATTTAGCTCATCCTACCACATTCGAAGAAGTGTATGAACAGGCTAAGCTACATAAACAAGCATTGGCAGTAATGTGGAGTAAGAGTAAAGAGCTTAATAAAACAGCACCTCACAACCTGCTAGGTACTATGCTCCCAGAATTGTTACCCAAGGAGAAGTCCACAAGCCCCAATATACCAAAATTAAAACTTACCTCAAGGAGCTGGAAGGCAATAAGGGGAACAAAGGAAGGCAGCAGGTTTATGCTACAGATGTGGGGAGAAGTATCATTTGGCCACCAATGTACTCAGAAATCCACCCACTCTATCAATGCCTAGAAGTAGCTGAGATAATTGATGAGCAACTACTACATGAAGAAGAGGAAGATGAGAAACTATGTTGGAAGATGAAAAAGAGAATGAAATGAAAATTGTTGTTTATGCTTTAGTAGGGTAGAATCAGCATGAAACTATCAAAATATAAGGAGAAGCAGGTAAAAAGACAGTTGTCATTCTAATTGACACCGGCAGCACCTATAGTTTCATTGATTTTCAGGTAGCCAAAGAGGTGAAGGCTAACTTAACACCTACAACCCCTCTTATTGTGACTGTGGCTAATGGACACAAAGTTCTCAGCAAATTAAAGTGTGCCAACTTCCAATGGACCATGCAAGGAGAACCATATCAAGCTGAATTAAGAGTAATCAGATTGGATGGGTCTAGTATCATCTTGGGAATAGATTGGTTGAGAGCTTATGGAAGATGACTTTTGATTATCAAAACAACTCTGTAACTTTTACTAAAGATGGAAGACACATGACACTTAAAGGCATAACTAAAGGATCAAAACCAGCATTCGCCGTATCGGGCCGAACCGCCCGATATGGTGCGTACCGAGCCAGACCGGGGCCTTACCGATCCGGTTGGGCCTTTTTTTTCGGAAAAAATCCCGAACCACACCGAACCACCTGGTTCGGTACGGTTTGGGCCCATACCATCAGAAATCGGGCGGTATGGTTCAGTTCAACGCCGGTTTGGCCTAAACCGAACCGTACCGGCAGGGGGAAGGGAAAGGGGGGAGTGGGCCTTTTCACATGGGGGGTGGGGGAGGGGGGCTGGTGCTTTAATTACAACCACACCAAAGAGTGTTCTCTGAGACTTCTCAGAGAACACCCATGGGCTACGAAGGTCTCAACAAACTTGAGACCTTCAAAAAATTAGAAAAAAAAGGCAAAATTTTGTGAAATTGGAGTGGTTCGAGGAGAGCTGATCTTTAGCTGGAGGTAAGATAATCTATTATTTTGTTATAAATATTTATTTTTTTTTTTTTTGTTGTTAGAAAAAGGATAAGAATGAGGTAAAATGAAAATATGAGAAAATCATGCCAAAATCTTATGATTTTGGTATGATTTAATTATATGTGATAGATCTTTGAAAGATCTACATGATGACATCAAAATTATTAATTTTTATTAATTATATTTTTTTAAATATTTTTAAATATTTATTCATTTAAAAATTAATAAAAAATTAAATTTAAAAAAAAAATAAAGTTTTGGAATCATGTTTAGAATGATTCAAGCTACTTAAATCTAACCTAAATTTTTTTTAAAATATTTGAAATTAAAAAATATTTTTTTAATTATTTAAATAAAAAATTAATATAAATAAAAAATATATAAAAATAGTGTTATATTTTAGTTAATTTAAAATATTATTTAAAGATATACATATTTATTTTAATTTATAAGTTTTAAAATAATTATTAAATTATTTTAAAATTATATATAATTATTTTAATTATCATTAAACTATCGTTTTTGTTATACTTGCATATATTTATAAAAAAAATTTAGAGCATGACGTTCGTTGATTTTAATTAATCAACTATTTTTTAGTATATATTTATTTATATAAAATTTATTAAAAAAATAAAAAATAAGTTAGTTTTAAATTGAGAATAATATTTAGAATGATCAAAATAATTGAAATATTTGAATGTAACTTAAGATTTTTTTGAATTTTTTTGTAATATTTAAATAGTAAAAAATATTATCAAATAAAAAATATATAAAATTAGTGTTATATTACAGTTAATTCAATAATTATTTGAAGCACAATATTTTTTTTTGAATTCATGATTCTTATTTTATATATAATATGTTTGTAATAATTATTAAACTATCATGTTTTGTTATACCTGCAGAAATAAGAAAAAGATCCAGAGCGTGATATCGATTGGGACATGGCGAGATGCTCTGGCTCGCATCATTGGAGATGCAAATAGTGCAATACAGAGTTTAAGGGAGGAGGGTGACTAGGTTGAAGTAGCACCTGGCTGGTGGTTATCCTGATATATCCATGTGTCGAAATATCCGCAAGAGGTCCGACAATTGATGAAAAGTACTTTGCTGATTCGAAAGTAGTAAAGGAAAGACAAAGCAGAAAAAGATCGAAGTAGACCGTCGAGCTGCAGAACCACTTATTATCACTCTAGAGTGTCAGAGGAGGCTTCTGCTCCAGATGATGAGGAGGCATAGATTGAGACTGCCATTCAGACGAGCTTGATGGATTAGTACCGACAGGAGGAGATGGCCCGTATAGAGAGGATTCGGACATATGCTACGAATCAGATCTGGATCACGACTGGTGGGGGAGAATTCAAGTTAAGGAGAACTACCTCATCAGAGAGCCTGGTGGTAGAGGAAGTAGACCAACATGTCTTCTTTGTTGGGAGCTTTGGCAGTTGGAGGAGGTCTCCAGAGATATTCCAGCAGAGCCAGCATTCATGATTTGGATCCACATGTTTTGCCCGCAAGGATTCAAAGCAGCAGAGGATTGACAGTATGCTGAAAAAAGATAAGAAGAAGGATATGTGGTGAGCTATTGGATCATGATTTATTTCAGCCATATTCCAGCAAATGCAGCAGCCAATCCTTACTATCGATCTGCTATTTCAGTTATAGAGGCTGCCGGCCAGGGTGTAGATCCTCCAGGACCTAAGGACATCTATGGTCAGCTTTTTGACAGCAACAAAAAGGATCTGCAGAGATGGATTGCTTCTTACAAAAATAAATGGCCTATATACGGACTGACGGTGATGTGTGATGGTTGGAAGGTCTTACTAAACGGAGCATCATTAATTTTTTGACATACTGTAATGGAAAAATATTTTTTCACAAATCAATTGATGCTTCAGATAAGATGCACAATGCCACATATATCCTTGGTCTGATGGAGAGGTGATTGATTCAGTGGGTGAGCAGCATATCATGCAGGCCGTACAGATAATGGACCACAATATAATGCTGTCGAAAAGTTGCTGATGGAGTAGCGACCGAGATATACTAGACCCATGTGCTGCACATTGCATTGATCTTATATTGATGGATATTGGGAAGATTTGTAGGGTGCAGCAAGTAGTGAAAATTGCCAGACCATTACTAGATTCATCTACAACCACACATGGTTCTTTCATTGATGTGGACGTATACTGGAGGGAGATTTTAAGATCGGGTATCACACGGTTTGCTACCAACTACATAGCACTTGATAGTCTTCTTCAGAAAAAGCAGCCTACGTCAGATGTTTGTTAGTGCTGAGTGACAGGAGAGCAGATATGCGAGGCCAGCAGTGATGGAAGTCATGTGGAGAACTTGATGATGATCAGTCATTTTGGCAGCGGGCTGAGAAGTAGTGAAGGCTATCAAGCCTTTATATGAGGTGCTTCGCATTGTGGACAGTGAGAGATACCCCTAGATGGGCTTCCTATATTACATGATAGAGAGGCAAAGAAACAGATCAGTGAGAATGATCCAAGCATGCTCAAGAATTATTAACATCATTGAGTGCCATTGGGACTATCAGATGGGTAGAGATTTGCATCTAGTTGGTAAGTATGGATTCAATAATGTTTTAAAATATTTTTTCAAAGCATGAAAATAAAAGTATACTTAATCAGTCTTAAAATTTATCTGTAGCTTATTACTTGAATCTGAGATTTCAGTATATCATTCTTGGGATAGATATGGACAACGAGCTTCTTGCTGCTCTTCGCAATGTCATATATAAGATGGTGTCCGATCCAGAAATCGCGTCGTTGTGTCTGAAGAGGTATGCTAGTTTAAAATAGATGTAATTATTCAATTGAATTCGATCTGATATATTTATAAATTTAATAATTATATTTTATTTCAGACGAAACAGTTTAGAGAGGGATCAGACAGCTTTGGAGTCCATTAGCCTCTTAAGCAAAAAGTAGATGAATCCAGGTAAATTACATATCAATAATGAGTAGCATAGATTGATATGTAATTTTGCTTAATAATATCATCAAGTTTGATATGTAATTTTGCTTTTGCAGCTGAATGATGAATTCATTTTGGAATGTCAGCAGAAAATTTGAGACATGTGGCTATCCGTATTCTTTCTCAGTCGATCTCTGTTAGTGGTTGTGAGCGCAATTGGTCCACTTTCACCTTATCCACAGCAAACAAAGAAATCGTCTGACACAAAAATGTCTCAACGATCTTGTATATGTTTACTACAATCTGAGGTTGAGGCTAAAATACATCAGAAGAAAGTTCGTTGAAGTACACTGATCCGATATTGGATGATTATGCCGATGAGGATGACGATCTGATCATCGGATGGCTTGCAGGTCAGCAGCAGGAGCTAGAGCTTGATAAGCCGAGGTCCCCTCCACGATCACCAGTGTGGTGGCGAGGGAGATCAGGGTGGATCCAGGGTAATGGGTAGAAAGAAATATTCCACATAGGGTTCCAGCTAATCAGCCACAGCCTGAGGAGACACAAGGACTCATTCATCACATGACTCGCTGTCCGATACATCTTCCAGAGATTCGACGATAGATGTATAGACGATCCTCCCGACAGCCAGCAAGAAGGCATCCATCCTCTCAATCACAGAAAACTCAGTCACAGAGGGGCACAAGGGGGGAAAGAAAAGACAGTTGCACGTGCACCACTCTAGAGAGTACAGGAACTATCTGGCTCAGATAAGGACACCAGGGAGAGTGATGATGATATAGTAGCAGTAGCCATGGATCTGATGATCAAGGAGGAACTGGAGGACAGGAGACCACCATTTATGAGACAGCTACAGGATGATATTCAATTCACCGGTGAGTCTCATTTACATATGCCATACAGGATAGGGATCATGGTGGATGAGTCGGTAGAGATGTGGGAAGTCGATTTCATATAGACGACGGGCTCTTAGAGATCGTCCAGCACACGATGTAGCTGCAAACGATCTTGCACGTGGAGTAGGTCTGTGGATGTATCTGGATCATCCTCACATTATGGATCCTATTATTCGCAGCCACCTTATGATCCATATAGATATGGTGCATCTAAGGCATCGTCTTCTAGTGGTTACTATCCTATGCAGTCTGGAGTATCTTATAGATCAGATTTTACTACTGGCATATTTGGATGGGCTTCTCCACAGACGTACCATCGTCCCGAGATACTTCTCAAACCAGAGTTTTAGTGAGAGATCTGAGATATCTTACAATCCAAAGAGAATGCCTTATGGGATGAATATTCGAGAGTACGGTGCAGCTTGGCTAGAGGGTTGGATTGATGTCCCTCCAAATACTATGTTGATGATCCAGAATCTACGAGCGTCACAGACACTCAACAAAAATTAAATGCAGTCTTGAAGTTCGTATATTAGTTATTGCGCTTTGTACTTAAATATTTAGATATATTTTAATACATATTTTATATTTTTTTTTTTAATTTTAAGATGACATAGTTGAAATATAATGTAAATAAATATATATTTAAAATTTTGGATCAAAAACTTTGTACCGCTACCTAACTCAAAATTGAATCCAAATATGTCAATAATATGCAATTTAATACCATTTTGAGGTTGTATTTATCAATTATTAATTCAATATCCACAAAAAAAATTGAAAACCAAAAAAAATTGGGTACCGGTATGCTGATGCATACCGTGTGTCGGTACGATACGATACCGATACCGTACCATATCGGTCCGGCATCGATACGCCGTCCGATACCGGTACAGAAACCTTGATCAAAATTGAAGTATGCCAACGCCAAATGCAAATGATCACAGCTATATAGTGGTACAAGACTGGACAGCAGGGTAATTGTTGTGCAATTGGATGCATGGTGAACAATAAGAAAGATAAAGAAGAAACAGAAATACCTACTGTAGTGAAGGAGATCTTGGAACAATATACTAATGTATTCCAAGAATCCAAAGGATTGCCACCCAGCAGACCACAGGACTATAAAATTCCCTGTTACCTGGTACTACCCCTGTTAACATTAGACCTTACAGGTATACTTTTGAACAAAAGATGAGATAGAGAAGTAGATAAAGAGATGCTAAAATCATCACTCATCCAGCCCAATACCAGTCCTTATGCTTCTCCTGTTCTCCTAGTCAAGAAGAAAGATAACAGCTAGAGATTTAGTGTGGATTACAGGCAACTAAACAAGGCTACTGTAAAGGATAAGTACCCCATTCCACTAATTGATGATCTCCTAGATGAACTTGAAGGATCTCAATATTTCTCTAAAATAGATTTGAGATCGGGATACCATCAAGTAAGGATGAACACTGAAGATGTACACAAGACAGTATTTATAACTCATATGGGGCACTATGAATTCTTGGTTATGCCCTTTGGGCTAACTAATGTTCCGACAACATTCCAAGCTATCATGAATGAGATTTTTTATTCCATTTAGAAATTTGTATTAGTTTTTTTTTGATGATATTCTTTATACAGTAGAACCTTAAAGGAGCATGTGGAACACCTCAAGGAAGTCTTGAACCTATTGAAGAAGAATCAATTATATGCCAAAAATACAAATTTTCTTTGGATAGCAGCAGGTGGAATACTTGGGCACATCATTACAACAGGAGTGGCAACTGATCCAGATAAGGAGGCAGCAATGAGAAGATGGCTACACCAACTACACTTAAAGAATTGAGAAGATTTTTAGGTTTCACAGGATACTACAGAAGGTTTATTAAAGGCTATGAGCCATAAGTAAGCCCCTCAAAAATTACTCAAAAAGGATAATTTCCATTGGAATGAGGAGGTCAAGAGGCATTTAAGAAATTGAAGGAGATAATGTCAACAGCCACAGTCTTAGCCATGCCCAATTATACTTACCTTTCACATAAAGGTGGATGCAAGTGGGTATGGTATTGGAGCAGGCTCACTTAGCAAGGAAAACCAATAGCCTACCTTAGCAAAGGATTGAGTGAGAGACACATGGGACTATCAACATATGAAAAGAATTTTTGGCCATACTGTTAGCAGTATCTAAATGGAAACATTACTCAGTCCCAAGCCTTTCATTATTAAGACTGCCACCAGAGCTTAAAATACTTACTAGAGCAGAAAATCACCACATCCATTCAATAGAAAGGAATGCTGAAACTCATGGGACTGGACTATACAATACAATATAAAAAGAGGAAAGAAAACCTGACGGTAGATGCCTCATCAAGATGGGGCATGACTAAAGGAAGTGTGCAAGCAACAATAGCTGTAGTACCTACTTAGAGCAGTGAAATCACAGACAGTTATGAAGAAGATTCACAAGCTCGGCAGTCATAGCAGAGGTACTTATCGCACCTAACTCATAACCTGACTACACTTATAAGAGGGAATACTCAAATTTAAAGATAGAATTTATATGGAAAGTACAGGGGAACTAAGGCAGAAGATATTAGAAGTAATGCATGCATCATCTTTAGGAGGGTATTTTGGAATGAGCCGGCCTACAGAAGGATTAAGCAGCCGTTTTATTGGCCAGGGATGAAACAGGAGATAGAGAAAAAAGTGAAAGAATGTGGGGTATGTATCAAGAACAAAGTCGATGGGACCCCTTATGCCGGTTTGCTACAACCACTACAAATCCCAACTCAAGCCTAGTAAGAGATCAGTATGGATTTCATAGAGGCTCTGCCCAAGTCTGAAGGAAAGGACACCATACTGGTGGTAGTAGATAGACTCATCAAGTATACTCATTTCATTTCTCTGAAGCACCCTTACTCAGCTCAGGAGGTAGCAAGAGCCTTCCTAGACTCAATGTACAAACTACATGAAATGCCTCAAGATATAGTATCAGACAGGGACAAAGTGTTTACCAAACAAGTGTGGCAAGATCTGTTTAAGTTAATGGGGGTCAAGCTACAATTGAGTACTGCATACCACCCACAGACTGATGGACAATCCGAAAAGTAAACAGATGTCTGAAAACATACTTATATTGTCTATATTTCTAGAACCCCCACAAATGACACAAATGGTTATCCCTAGCTGAGTGGTGGTACAACACCAACCACCACTCCTCCTTAAGGATGACACCATATCAAGCCCTATACGGTCATCTTCCACCTATGTATCCAGTGGTTAATCTGGGAGTGGATTGCACACCACAGTAGCAGACTGGAATAGAGATAAAGACAACATGATCCGAACACTAAGAGACAGACTCAGAGAAGCTCAAAATCGTATGAATCAGAAAGCAGATAAGAAAAGGGTGGATAAGGAATACATAGGAGAGATGGTATACCTCAAGTTCCAACCATATAGGCAAAGCACAGTAGCAGTCCGCAAAAACCTCAAGCTCATCTCACGGTTTTATGGACCTTTCAGGATATTGGAAAGGATCGGTCCAGTGGCTTACCGACTGCAACTACTGGAAGGATCCCAGATACACCAGTATTTCATGTGTCTCCACTCAAAAGAAGCATTAATAACCCACAGCAAGTTTCACCCACAGTGCCACTTATCAAAGAAGAAGGACAACTTCTAGCCCAACCAGAGAAGATACTGGACGAAAATGGTGTGTAGAGGAAATAAGGCAGCTACACAGGTGCTAGTCAAATGAGCAACCTCACTTTGGAGCAACCTCAGTGAGGAGGAAGCCACCTGGGAGGACTATACAGCTCTTACGAGCTAGTTTCCCGACTTTGATCCTTGAGGACAAGGATCTCTTGAAATGGGAGGGGATGTGACACCTTCTGCAATAAAAGAATAAACTTTAGCCGAAGATAGGAGGAATAGCTAAAAAATAAAAGGAGAAGAAGCACTTATCTGCCTTCAATCACCAGCATAAGGGATGTAAAGAGCATCAAGATTTATTCAGAGCTCAGATCTACAGATTTCAGCAAGGAAACTTCAACCCTAGATGGCGGCTAGGGTTCAAACAGAAGAGAAGAAGGAGAAGAGTTGGACAAAAGGAAGACTAGGTGATTCCAAAAGGATGGCCGACCAATCAGTCCAACCAAAATATCTGGTGCCAGTGGATAGCGGGTAAAATCTAAATCTGCAACCCATTAACCAATCATGAAGAGACAAGTGCAGCCCAGGCCCAAGCCGGTAGAAAATGGGAGCAAGCTAAGGTTTAGGACGGCAGAAGCCATTCAGGCCCATTTCAATGTAATCTCAGCTGTTAAGCTGAAGTATAAATAGAGTAATGAGGCTGTGATTTGGAAGTAAGCAATGTTATGAATGAACTTATTTTCCCTTCTTAATTTCCTCTTCTTTCCATATCTCACTCCCGGATCCCCTCTCCTCTCTTCTGAACACCACTGATCTCCTCTCCTCCTCTCTATTTTTCCCCAGATCTCTCTCAATTTCCTCTCAACTTTACCTCAAATCCCTTTCCAGTCTACAAATTTCATTAAAAATCTCATTCTAAATACCTGGATCTGTACATATCTAGGAACAATTGACCAAAACTTACCTCAGTACAACCAGGTCATTACAACTTTTTAAGGGATTCATTTCCTTTTATGTAAAGAGTCCTAAAAGAGCTGTAATTCATTAACTTGTGGATCAAGTTTGAGGGTCCTTATAAAGGGGGTCGAGCAAAGGACTTGTAGGCTGGTTTTTTAATTATGAATGGAATTAAAGATTTGAGGCTAGGTTCATCCCTCTTGTTTCCTTCCTTTCTCTTCCCCTCTTCTCCTCCTTTCTTTATTTCCTGCTACTATTCATCTTTTCTTTCTCAACCTTCTTCTTCTTTATTTCATAAATCTGTTGTTTATCCTTACTTCTTTGGGGCTTCAAATAAATCAAACTATCTATGGATTTCTATGAACATTATTTCATATACCCTAATTACATTTACAGGTTTATATTTGATTGACTAAAAACTCTAGTTGTGATTTGGTCCATCTTTCCACATGTAGGGCACCCTAAATGGACATTCTTTTAAACAGCCATTGCCCTAAATTTCAAATTTTCTTATTAACTATCCTAATCTCAGAACCTCAACAACAATAAAATCCTTCATCAGCCTAATCCTTTGCCTCAAGGTCCACCATTGCATGTAGGCAGCCCTGACCCCTTACTATCCTACATCGCTCCATGTTGAGCACCTAATTACCTTTAAAAGAATAGAAAAGAAGATGATTAATTTAAACGAACTACATCTGATTTGTTTAAAATGCTTGACTTGCAATAATGCAATCACATAAATTATGCAATAATTACAGCCTAAAAGCAACAAAGCATATATTATATTCAAGTTGATGGATATCTAAAGCGATCTACACAAGAAGGATAATAGGTGCTTGCTCATATCATCCTACATCTATGATATGTACCATGTCAACAAATTATTAGGATGATATATGTTTGTGTACCTATATAATATCAAAGGAAGCTTGTTTCCTTATATCAAAGATTCAAAATAGTATTCATTGATATAGCTACATATGCAGAAATACAAGCTTGTATTCTACTCCCCCATTTTAAATTGTACCCAACCATTATCAACAACCTTGTCCCTATTTGGGATAATTTAAAATTCTTCTCCCTTTTCCTTTTCTTTTTTTTTTTTTTTTTTGTAAGATTTAACAGCCTAAACTGCATATTGGACATGTCAACAAGACAGCTAATGCTGTAAATTGAATAAAAGGGTAGGAAACAATTCCCATAATGCTACCAATATTTAGGCTTCCAACGATACAAAAAGCATGTTTATAACACCCATAATTCGATGTCAATGTATAATATAACAATATATTCAGCAATAGTTGTTGTTGTAGATTTAAGCATATCTTGTCATCTGATATTAGTTTGCATCAAGGTTTAATATTTTATTGCTCACTTATATAGCAGCTATCAACACCCATTAAACAGGCCCATTGCATATACCTACAAGGCTACAACACAATAAAAGACCTCTAAAATTGTCACAAGAGCCATTAAGTTACATCCTTATCTATTCAGTAAATTAGTCAAAGCTTTGCAATGCATGTTAAAAGTTAATGTGCCAATAACAATATTTTAACAAACATATATATGTATGTATGTGTGTGTGTGTGTGTGTGTGTGCATCTATATATATATATAAAGAAAAATATACACATGTACACACATATATACACGTCTCTGCATGTACCAAGATACAGCACAGTATATCATAGTAAGCCTATTATGCAAGTGAAGATACACACCTGTAATCCAAGCACATGACATCAAATAAACTAAATGGCAATGCAATTCACTTATGAATATAATAACACACCTCTTCCTCCACTATCCAAGGATTTTTTAATATTCTCTCCATCTGACTTTGACATGAGAACAACAGGAATTGTAATGTCCAGGGAAGTATCATTTTCAGGGCACCCCATCTTCTCAAGTTCTAGAACACAATACATAGAAATGTTAAAAAGACATATAAAGCATGGATGAACTCGATACATGTTCATTAAAAATGGTTTTTGGCATATGTACCCCTTCAAATATTGCTTATTTCATGTTTATGCCCTGAATTAACTATTTGAATATATAACTCGTCTCATCCTATTTTTGCAAAGGTACTCAAACCATTACATTTTTAGCTACCACCATTGATGGGCAGCCATTTTAAGTGTAAAAGCAACCATTTACTCTTTTACATCAATACTAAAAAGCTTATGCAAAATGAAAGCTCTTTGCAGTACAAACTTTTTTTTTTTTTTTAAATGATAAGTATTAGTGCAAAAGGGAAATGAAATTATTTACTTACATTTAAAATTATTTTACAATTAAACTGGCTACTTATTGAATCCGCAGCCAAAAGTTTAACAGGAGTAGCATGGCAAAAATATGGTAGCACAAGCGGTATACAAGCAAGTGCTGGTTTACGATGGATGAATATGCAATAAGCCATAGTTGCAGTGGTGTATATGCAAAAAACCCAAATGCTTTTCTGATTGAACAGCAACATATGGATATAGGAGCTACCTTCTTTATCATTTATCACCAATAAACCAGCTGCACCTCCTGACTGTGCAATTTTTGCCTTGTAAGCGAAGTCACAGTCCCCACGCATGGCCACAGCAATAGAATTTGATAACTGTATCAAAGGCAGTGTGCTTAAAAACAATAAAGGGAAAATAAAATGAAAGTAGTCTACTTCTGTTGTTGGTCCGTGTATGCCTTTCTTTTCTCATGCCATATAATGGGTCTAACCACTTTGGACGTCTATGCCCTCACCGGTTTTTTTTGACTGTGGTTGAAATTCTTCCATCTTAGGGATGATCCAATGGATGTCTCACAAAACATCCTGAGACCGCTTGGAAGAAGGATGGTCCAATGATTGAATTCGAACATTGCTCATTTCTTCGATGGTTGTGTAAGTACACTTTCTGTATACCTTGATTGAAGATCACAACCACTCATGTCAAGATCATGATAGCTTTAGCCTCCATGTCCTCTTTCTCATTTCTTCTATGGTTGTGTAAGTACATTTTCTGTATACCTTGCTTGAAGATCACAACCACTCATGTCAAGATCATGATAGCTTTAGCTCCAGATCATTGGCTTTAACTCCATGTCCACTTGCCAAATTTATCTTTTATAGTTCATTATGGCCGATAAAGATCTAACAGCGGTTCCTGCTGTATCTTCTTCAACTCTGGTTGTTTGCCTACTTTTCAAAGGATGACCAACAAAGATCTTGTTGTTCCCTTTGACCAGTCATTAACATATGGTCATGAATTGTTTTTCTGCCACAAGAACAGCTTGGATATCCAAATTTGTATATATTTTTTTGGATCTAGACTTCAAAAGAGATCAAATACCTTATTCCATTTTTGGACTTTGCATGTAGTCCTTCATGGTTTGTGAATCTGAATAAGAGGATATGGACTAATGATAACGAGACTGTAGAAGGCCGTAGAAGATCCAGCAGAATGAAACCTGGGCTAGTTCTTTATAGCTCATGATCTTCACTTCAACTAGCTCACTTCTCCAAATAACAGTTATGGTACAAAATCTTACTTTCCCTGACAATTTTCCAAATAGTTAAGATTGGCCTGAGCTGTTCTGTACATCTTCAACTCAAATGTAAATATTTCTTCAAAAACTCAGTTACTAGCTAAGAATTTGCAAATGTTCAAGGAAATCTCTGGCAACTACATCCAATGCCAGACAGCCTTCCAATCCATTCCTTTTCAGCAGCAAGTGCTACAAGGCCTGGTGGTCTTCCTTTTGGAGCATGAAGTTCAACTATATAAAGTGGACAAAAGTAATGCATGACCTCTTGAGATGATTACCTCCGGCATCTAAATCAACTAGAAAGAGGTTCTCAAAGACAACTCCTACCTCTGGAGGTAATACTTCTTATTACTCAGTTAATTTTGATGTTCATTAGTAAAATAATTCATGCCAGTTGAACCACATGCTGGATAGCATTACATCAAGTACTAAAGAAAAAATCAAAGTAATAACTCACTGTCACAGGTAAATGAAGTCTTCAAGAAGCCTGATTAAAAATATAACTGAGTACAGAGAGGGATATCCAGGGTGAAATGTTGCCTAAAAGAGTGCATAGATGGTCCCATGAAAAACCGAATGCAGATATAAGGTAGTTTTGTTAAAATGTCCGTGATGTCCACCACAATCATGATGTCATTCTTTTATATTTTTTGAACCACAAGATAATAACCCAGAAATGATGATATCATTTGCATTTTGTTTCCAACTGCAGTCGGTTCTCAATACTACTTTGGCAGTCATGTGCTTGGAGTCAGTTCTCTGAACTGCTTATTTACTGATGTGCTTACAGTTGGAGCCACTTCCATCATTCATGTGTGTACTCTCAGTTTCTTCCAGCATCAACCAAGCATGAATAGATCGATTAGAGACGTGATCACTAGTATGTGTTAACCTGGACTCATCTGATTCTATTTAATGACTATTTTCTGGCAATCATTTGCCATGCGGCCATGTCTTAAAAATTAAGATAAACAAAATGACCAAAAAAATATCTAAAGGAATGCAGCAAAAGCAGTAGCCAAAGATAAGAGAAGTAGACCTTGGAAGATGAAGCAGCACAGCAATTGAATGGGTTTGTGAGAACAGCAGGCTTTTCAAGAGCTTCAGAAATATGGATTGGCAAAGAGGCACCAAATCTGGCACTCATTCCGTCTATGCTTGGTTTTTCATCACCATTCACCCAGTTCCTTATGATAACCTGATATAAAAGGTATAACTTGGTAGTGACTTAGGGTCAGAGAATTATCTTTCATTCATATAAATAGCAAAAAGACCTGAGATATGCTTATGATTAAAAGCACTACTTGACAAATATCTAATTTTATCAAATAGCAGGAGAACTTTTCATTTGGTTCTACAAAGATGTACAAAAGGGAAGAAATTTTCACTTGGAGATAAGAATTATAACCCTTTTTTTGAGAAAAAATTGGGAAGACTTATCACTTTGATTCATGAGATTATGAAATAAGAAAATCACAAAACTCCAAAACAAATATATTTAATTACGAAGCACCCTCTCCACCCTAGATAATGCACTGAAACCTAACTCTTCCAATAGCTTTTGACCTATCTGATGATTTCTTTTACACCAATGGCTAATCTTGAAAAGATCTCTTGTTTCTTTCATTTCAACGCCTCTGCAACATGGCCATTAAAATCATGTTCCATCCCAATCTTTTTTTCGTCACTCTCTTCATCCTCTAAGTGAACCGACAAGATTTTGGGGGCTCAGGTTACCTTTCATTTCCTAATTCTTAAACCAGGAAGCTCTAGGTAACCTAGGACTAACAAAGGAGAGCTATTTTCTGCACATAGGTTGCAGAAAACACATCCATTTGGAAGTGGCCAAAAATGAGTTATAATTGTTGAGGACATATGCTGAAAAGCAGATAATTATTGGTGTAAGAAGGTTACTGCAGAAATCTTTCAATTTCTGGACCTTGCTTATCTTAAGAATATTGATGAAATGGAGCTGATCTTCAATGATCTAGTTGTAGAAAGATGTAGCATTTTTGGAGGATCATATATAGTACTTTTCTATTGTATCAGGTCATTGGTCAAGCCGAGATCAAGCCAACTTAATGTATCAAATCCATATGACAATGCCCCCAAGTGGTATTGAATCTACGTGTTCAATTCATTATGCTAGGTTTGATTTGGGCTTGACTAATGACCTGATTACTGTTGAGAATAATCCTGTTTAGGAAATATATCAATTAGGAGATTAATTAGGTAACAGAATATTTGATTGAGATCATGATTTATATGGTTCTTGTATCTGGACCTTTATTGTATGGTTTGTTGTATCTAGACAGTTCATTGTATCTGGATCTTTATTACTCTATATATAGAGTCTCTTGTAATATAAAATAAATATATAAAAAGAGATACAAACATTACTTTCACAGGGTATCAGAGCATTTCGTGAGAGTAATTTAATTTCTGAGAGTGCAGTTTTTTGTACCACCACCCCACATTCACCAGTTAGAGGTGTCATCGTGCACTGCACACCACTCACCAATTGAAGGTGAGACTTCTCGTTGCATTGCCTTCCTTCGCCGAAGTCATATCTACTTCTTTGTCCACCACGCCATATGCAAGAATTTATTAAAAAAAATATCAGATTCTAAAGTTACCAACATCACAAGTCTTTCAATCTCTGGCAACACTGTAATCACCACCATGAAACTGAATGGCAAAAATTTTTCCGACTGGAGTGTCACTGTCGAGATCTGTTTATGGGTCAAGGGCAGGAAGATCATCTTTCCAAATTTATTTCTAATATTCAAACATTAATCAAGCCACCTGAAGAAGATTGGCGCACACTACTTAGTCTTTTGTGGCAAGCCATTGATCCATCCTTGATGGTTATGTTTCATCCTTATCGGACATGTAAAGAAGTGTGGACTCATGCTCACGAGCTCTACACTAGTGATGTTATCAGGATATATGATGTCTTGTCCCGCCTATTTCAACTAAGACAGGCCGATGCAGATATACAAACACACTTGGACCAATTGCAAGCACTTTTCGCTGAATTTAATGAATTAATACATTTTACTACAGATTTAAAAGTACAACAGGCTCAATGAGAGAAGTTGTTTTTAGTTATCTGTCTACAAACAGTACAAAGTATTTGACCTGAGTATGAATTAGTCAGAATGTAGATCCCAGGTGGTGAATCAGTTCCTTTACTGACAAATGTCTTTTCACGACTACTTTGAGTAGCCTCCACTCCAGTTGTCGTAGAATATGTACCTACTAGAGATAGATCTATGTTTATCACATAGTTAATTTATCTAGAGCACCCTCTGGCACTCGTGGGGGTAGTCGAGGTAGTAGAGGCGTAGAGGTGGTCGAAGAAATATTCCTAGATGTAGTTCTGCAACAAGCGAGGGTATAGTTGTGATACCTATTGCATGGATTTCCTCCCAAGGTCGCCAATGCAGCACAGATAGAGTTTTCAGTATTAATAGTATCTACCCATTGAACAGTCCACTGTATCATATCTACAGAAGAATATGCCTGTTTTTACAGAGCCAGACAGCTTGATAGGCAACTCAACCTATTGTCTCGCTCGCTTAGTCAGGACACTCTATTGCATGCCTTAGTCATCTCTTGGTCCCTGGATTCTTGATTCAAGTGCTTCTGACCATATGTCTGGTAATCCCAATCTGTTCATTGTTTAACTAAGCCTAATACTCTACCATCTATCACATTAGCCAATGAGTCTGTTACTCCTTTACGGAGCATTGAAACAATAGCACTTACTACTTTCCTACCCCTATCTTCTATTTTGTTTCTTCTTTTGTTTCCTTTTAACTTAATTTCTATTAATCAACTCACAAAAAAACTTAATTGTATCATAATCTTTTCTTCTAATAATGTTATGATTTAAGATTCGAGGATGGAAAGATGATTGGCATAGGGAATGAGTCTCTAGGTCTCTACCACTTATCTGCTCAGTCTTCTCTGAGTTATCTACTGCTTGCATGATTGTTGCTTCTCCATTGAAATTCATAGTCATCTTGGGCACCCATCCTTAACTACCCTAAAGAAGATGGTCCCTAGTATGTCTAGTATTAGTGAATTAGATTGTCAGTCATGTCAGCTTAGAAAACATACTAGAACTGAGTTTCCAATTCGTGTCAATAAATGAGCTAGCACTCCTTTTTCTCTTGTTCACTCTGATATCTGGGGTCCTTATAGTATTGTTTCAAGTCAAATTCTACTATTTTGTTATTTTTATTAATGATTACTCTAGAATAACTAAGATTTATTTGATGAAAAATATTCTGAAGTATTTTCTATCTTTGTTTCTTTTTGTGCTGAGATTAACACTCGGTTTGGAGTTTTGTTCATACTCTTCATAGTGACAATATCCGAGAATATTTCTCTACTCAATTTTAATCTTTTATGTCATCTTGCAGTGTAATACATCAGTCCTCGTGCTCTCACACTCCTCAACAAATTGGAGTGGCTAAGCGAAAAAGCAAGCATCTTATTAAAACGGCACAACATTACTTTTACATATGTATGTTCCTGATCATTTTTAGGATGATGCTCTTTTTGCTGCATATTATTTGATTAATCGAATGCCCTCCAGTGTTCTTCAGAATCAAATTTCTATTTCAATTTTACTTCCCCGAGATACCTTCTATTCATTATCCCATGTGTTTATGGATGTGTATGCTTCATTCATCAGTGATCTCCCAGTACATCTTAGTTATCTGCTCATTCTATTAAATATATTTTTCTCGAATATTCATGAGAACCAAAAGAATATAAGTGCTACTCTTCCGAACTTCACCGATATTTTGTTTGTGCCGACGTTATCTTTTTTGAGTCCAATTCTTTCTTCTCCAACTCTACTACATCATCATTTGAGTCATCCACCATCATTGCATCCGCTCCTATTCCCCATCCAGGAACTTTTGCTTCCATGCCCTCTCCAAGTTCTTCTTCTGTTAGGAAAGCAGGACAGAGTGAGCTCATTACATATCAATACAAGTAAAAAGTGCCTCAGGTAGAAACCACTGCAGTAGAAAGAGTACATGATACTCCGATAAGACTTGTCGAGAACTCTTTGGTACCTATAGCTTCTTCCACCTCGGGTCCATTATCACCATCACCTTCTAAACTTGATCTACCCATTGCACATAGAAAAGATAGACGTGCTACTGCTGCTACTCATCCCATTAATAATTTTTTGAGCTATCATCACTTATCTATTCCCTATACAGCCCTTCTCTTTTCCTTGGATTCTATTTCTGTTCCTCACTTACTACAGAGGTATTGGCACATCCCGACTAGGGGCAGCAATGATGGAAGAAATATCGGCCTCACATGCTAATGTCACTTGGGAACTGATGTCTTTGCCACATGGTAAGACTACAGTCGAATGTCATTGGGTGTACACAGTGAAGATATCACCTAGTGAAAAGATTGATCGTCTGAAGGCTCGCTTATTACCAAAGGCTATGCTCAGGTTCTTGGGATAGACTTTGGTGAGACATTCTCTCCGATAGCTAAGATTGCTTCAGTCTGTTTGCTCCTTTCTTTAGTTACTATTCATCACTGGATCCTACATCAGCTAGACATTAAGAATGTCTTTTTGCATGAAGATCTCGAGGAGGATGTCTATATGGAGCAACCTCTTGGATTTATTGCTTGGGGGGAGTACTCTAGCAAAGTACGTAAGCTCAAAAAGTCATTATATAGCTTAAAACAGTCTCCTCGAGCTTGGTTTAGTCGCTTTAGTTTAGCTATTTTGGACTTTGGACTAGTGAAATCTCAGTCAGATCACTCTGTTTTCTATAGACATTCTAAGAGATGAAGAATAATTCTAGTTATCTATGTTGATGATATAGTTATCACTAAAGATGATGTTGGTATTACTTAATTTAAAACTCATTTGCACTCACAGTTTCAGACCAAAGATTTGAGATTTCTGAAGTATTTTCTTGGAATTGAGATTGCAAGATCAGAATGTGGTATCTATATATATCAAAGAAATATGTGTCAAATATTTTAGAGGAAACTGGATTCCTTGAGCCTAGCATGACCCCTATCCTGATACAATAAATCTCTTCTAGGCATACCTTTGATATATTTGATAATTGGATTATTGCATCCCAGTGTGCCTTAGTTGGAGAATCCAGGAATTGACTTACAACACTAACAGCAAAGGAGATATCTGGTCTAGTCATTATGCGATAATTCAACTTGCCAACCAATCTTCGATATCGCCTGAAATCTAAGAAAGCCTACCCCTCTTCTGGTGCAAGTCTGACATTTGGGTCCATAGGAGTATCAACAGAGTGCTACTGACTAGGCTGGTTCATCATCTGATAGAAGATCCATGACTAAATATTATATATTGTTTGGAAGAAACTTGATCTTTTAAAAGAATAGAAAGCAGAATGTTGTGGCTCGTTCGAGTGTAGGACTGAATATAGAGCTATGGCCCTGACTACGTGTGACCTGATATGGTTGAAGCAGCTGCTGGGAGAATTGGGCATGACACAATCACAACCTATGAAATTATTTTGTGATAATCAAGTAGTAATGTATATTGCCTCAAACCCCATTTTTTATGAAAGGACTAAGCATATTGAGGTGACTGCCACTTTATTCGAGAAAAATTACAATCACAAGATATTGCGACTGCATTTGTTGGTCAAGTGATCAGCTAGAAGATTTGTTCATAAAGCACTTAGAGATCCTCGGGTAAATTACATTGTAACAAGCTGGGCATACATGATATACATGATCCACCATAAGGGGAGTGTTGAGAATAATCCTATTTAGAAAATATATCAATTAGGAGATCAATTAGGTAACAAAATATTTGATTGAGATCATGATTTATATGATTCATTGTATCTAGATGGTTCATTATATCTAAACCTTATTGTATGGTTCATTGTATCTAGACAGTTCACTATATCTAGACCTTTATTATTATATATAGAGAGCCTCTTATAACATAAAATAGATATATGAAAAGAGATATAATTATTACTTTCACAATTACAATAGGAAAAATACGATATATGACATCCAATAACACCAAATCTTTCTACATCCAGATCTATCCATATCAAGTTATCAACTCTACTTCTTCAATATTCTCAACAGGTTATATAAAATTAGGCCTATTTCTTTGGCCCAAAACAGTTGTGAGGCATCATTAGTGTACACCACTGTTAAATACTATGGATTTAATGAAAATCAGGTTACCTAATCCTAATATTGAAGGTTTATTTTGAGTCTGCAAATTCATTTGCTAGAAGTGTCAGGAAACAGTCCTGAGGAAGCTGCTTGCTTTCGATCTTGTAGAAGAGATTTTAAAGGTGGATCAACTACAACAACAACATACAAAAGAGCATCTATATACTGTTTGTACTTTGTACAGATTACCCTGATATGATTTTACAATGACAGATCGAAAATCATAGAACATTCCTTACCTGCATGCAGGTCACACCTTCTGTTTCCTTTTGGAGATAATCCATTTAATTAAGTTATACCTGATGTTTCCACTAGAGGATCACTATATGCTAGTTCCTTTTTTTGTGTTAATGAATATATGTACTTTATTCTCTCGCAATCTACATATATTTCTTTTTGAATGTTGAAAAAAATGTTAATAAGAAGTGGTGCTGAATCCTTCTGATCACATTTAGATATTTAAGATTTTAGTTGACGGGCATGAAATCAATTAGTATTGAATGATGTACAACATAGATTGTTTCATGTACTTTAGGATTTGTTTTACATCTATCATAACATTCTATATAATTATAAAATATAAAGTTCTACATTACTTGTGTTGAGAGCATAACAAATTACCATCCATTTATTTCAGTAACAAGTCAATAATGTTCATACGTGCACCCTGATTTGGAAACTATCATTATGCGTTCTTCTGAAAAACCATCAACTACCTGTTTGTTGTTTCTACTTTCTTCCAAAGGAAAATGATGAAAGCATATCCTCGAAAAATATACTCTGACTACAGTTATTGCTTTTCTACAAATTTTTGCATGGATAAATTATCAATTAAATATTTATGCATTGAAATATAGATTTTAAATGATAGAATTTTGAGTCAGTCCAAACTGTTCTATTTGGAAAATTTGAACCTAAGGCTCACAAAACTTGTCATGAATTTGACCTAGCCTCAGATGCTCCCAAACCACCATTGTTCTCTAAGGGTTCATTTGGTGGTTTTTGTTTTTTAAGAAGTCATTTTTCAGAACTAGATTCCCTTGGGTCCTTTTTTTTTTTTTTTAAAAAAGTCACATATTATAAAACTACTTCTGATAGATGGGCTTACCATATTTGAAAGAAAAGAAGCAATCTCACAAATAAAAAAGCTGGAAGCTAGATAGAAGCATATTTTTGAATTCTGCTTTTTGCATAAGTATTTCTCAAATAATATTGTCAACCAATTAATTTTTTAAGGAAGTATTTTTGTTACAAAAAGACATTTTTAAAGCAACCAAATGCACCCCAAGTCATCAGAGAAAGTATATTATGGTATATGGATTATGCGAATAAGATGGCTAAATTGTTCAATAAGCAAACTTTATCAAATAGCCCATTGGTTTCGGAGAGTTTAATACTGCTAAGCAACATTAACAATCTTGTGGGATGGGGCCATCTCAGTTTCTTTGTAGAAGGAAACATTCTATGTCCCAACATTTGGGATAGTGCCTGGTCTTGTAACTTGAGATGGTAACTGATAAACACTTAATTTAAGTATTTTAAATTAAAAAATTATATTTAATTTATCTTATTTATTAAGAATTTGATGTTTCTTTCTATGTTTTACAGGAAAGGTGATCGCCGATACAAAGAGTCCGATTCATAGATCAAAAAGACTCAAGTTTGAAGAAAATTGGACTTAAAATAAAATTAAAATAAAAGAAAGACGCATCCGGTATTATAGAAAATGAAGATACTATGCAAGGAATCCAAAAAGGATATAGATGTCATTATGAATGAACTTTTGTTTCTTTTTGGAATTTATAAAAAAGGGTTTCACGTGAGCGCATGAATTCAAAAGAAAAATATGGCGCGCGTGAATTCAAAACAAGAACCAGGCGCGCGTGAACGTGCGAGACGCGGCGTGGACGCGCGGGGACGGGCGCGGATGCGGGACGGGCGCTGACGCGGGTGTGGGCACACTGCAGACAAGTTCAAAATAAGGAAAAAAATAATATTTAGAAATGTTTTGAAAGATTTGTATTTGTTTTAGTCCCACATCGGAAAATCATGTAAAACTCCTCCCTCCTAACACCTATAAAAAGACTTTTGTACTCTCATTGGAGGGGAAACCCAGAAATTCTTCTAGAGCCTTGCATAGAGGAAAAGAAAGGGACTACTTCATGAGCAGCTAGGCTAGCAGTCTCGGGAGTGGAGAAAAAATTTTGTAACGACACAGAGATGGTTTATTGTTCTAAACTTTTCTGTATTTCTTTATATGCAATAAAGATTATGCTTTTTATTTAAATTGTCATGAGTTCTTTATTTGCTCCCTATTATATGCTTTTATTTATGCTTTCTTGTTAGATTAATATTAGGAACAACTTTTACTTTTCGGAGACGCGTCGTGATCTACGGATACGGGGCGTGCCGAGGAAAGAAGAGTTGGTTACCTAGTACTTTCCGGAGACGCGCCGTGATCTATGGGTACGGAGCGTGCCGAGGAAAGACAGGTATTTTTCCTAAGATTAATCACATCTATTTAGTTAAAAAAGAAATACAACTCTGCTAGTGCAAATTAATTCAAAACTCCCGAGCTCTTTATTTTTTAATTACCTCAATTTTACGATAATTTATTTTCTAAATCAAAAACAACACTTCTTTCTTTTACCTTGCAATTTCAACTTAGTCCAAGGTCCCTGAGGATACGATCTCGACTCATCCTACCTACGTAGTGAATAGAGTTATTTTTGGTGCTATCAACGACTACGCATCAAATTTTGGCGCCGTTGCCGGGGATCTTGGCACGGTTGAATTAAAAAAAAAAAAAAAAAAATTTAAAATTTAAAAAAAAAAAAAAAAAATGCTTTTCAGTTTCTATTTCTCGCTCTAATTTTTTTTCCAGTGCTTTCTAACTAGATAATCTTATTTGCATAATTACATAATTATCTTGCATAAATATTTTACTACTTTTTAATCTTAGAAATTTTTCTGCTTAGAATAATTTGCTACTTTTCATAGCCCAGTAATTTATTGCTTTTTGGACTTAATCACTTAAATTTATTTTCTTGCAAAACAAAAAAAAATAAAAATAAAAATAAAATATACAACAAGATAAAATTATATAAAAAAAAAAAAAAAAAAACCACTGACATTTCATAACACTTAACTAAAATAGCGTAACCTCAAATATAAAAATTTCTAACCTGATTGGACACCTTGTTTCTTTGCATTGCATCTCCATAATTGATCTTAAGGGCAATAACCCATTAACCAGATAAGGTGGGGATTTGATCACCCTTCCTTGGCCCACAAATCACTCCCTTGCATTTGCATAACCTAGACCTTAATTTAAAATCAACTAGACGTCAACCCTAGGAATTTCGAGCTCAATAGGATAAGAAAGCTCTAGAGTTGAACCGAGTGCGGATTGGTTAATTGCTCGGTGTCTAAGGCAAGTGGTTAAAGAAAGTGGTTTTCAATTGGTTCCGTTGACTGACCTGGCCAACTTAGTTGGTGTCTAAGGAAAGCAACGAGCAGGGAACCTCCCACATCTTACGCTTACCTGGCCGAGTCAGTTAGTCAGTCTTGAGCTTGGAGTGCTCAAAAGCAATCTTGAAAGTTAGGAGCTGTCTAGATCTAAGTTAACCTTAGGATAGAGAGTCTATGATTGTTTAAGTTGATTGCAATTAACATCTAAACATTAATTAATTTCTCCCTTTTCATAGATTTAAGATTCTTAGGTTCTTCTCTTTAGATTTTCTTCATTCTTTTCTCACTTTATTATAAAAATATTATAAAAAATTAAAAAAAAAAATTAAAAAAAAAATTTAAAAAAAAATTTCTGTGTGTGCTCTACAGTATAATTGTAAGGTGTATGCTTGGCCGTAGATCGTTACGATCAGAAATCCAACCTTTTGATCCAGAAATAGAAAGAACCTTCAGAGCCAACAGACATAAAAAGATGGACCGAAATCAGGAGAATGATCCACCCAAGCAATTGAAGGAGTACTTTACTCCTTCCACATATACCTACTCTCCTTGTATTCAAGTACCCCCTGTGGAGGCCACTCAATATGAAATTAAGTCAAGTATCATCCAAATGTTACCTTCATTTTATGGACTTAGTAATGAAGACCCTTATAAACATCTTGAGGAATTTCTTGAGATATGCTCAACTGTCAAAATTCACAACTTCTCCGATGATGCTCTTAGGTTGAAATTATTCCCTTTCTCACTTAAGGACAAAGCCAAATACTGGCTACATACTTTGGATTCCATGACTATATCAACCTGGGACCAGCTGCAAGGAGAGTTTCTCAAGAAATATTTTCCCATAGGAAAAACTAATCAAATAAGGAAAGCCATAACTAGTTTTTCCCAATTAGATGGAGAAATGTTTCATGAAACATGGGAGAGATTAAAAGACCTTATTAGAAAATGCCCCCACCATGCTGTACCCAAGTGGCAGTTAATCCAATGTTTTTATGATGGGCTCTTTGAAAGATATCGACAAATGGTCGATGCATCATGCGATGGGACATTCATGCTGAAAAGTGAGGATGAGGCATGGCAACTGTTTGAAATTCTAAGTGAAAATTCATTACATCATATGTCTGCCTCTATTAGAGATAAACCCATGTTAAACTCAAAAAGAGGTGGAATATATGAAGTAGGAAATGCCATAGATATCCATCAAAAGGTAGATGAACTGTCCCAAAAATTAGATCGTCTTCTAAACACTGGACAATCCCCGATTCCACCTAATCCAATCCAAGAAGTTTGTGCATTGTGTGCAAGTCCGAACCATTTTGTTAGTGAATGCCCAGCCGCACCTCAATTTCCTGAGTTTGTGCATGAGCAGGTTCAGCAAGCTCAAGTCCAACAAGCTCGCAGACCAGGAAACGATCCATATTCGAATACTTATAACCCCGGCTGGAGAAACCATCCAAATTTTTCCTAGAGACCACAACCAGTGGTTGGTCCTGCCACACCTCGACCTCAATATCAAGATCCAACATATAGGCATGGACCATACCATCAATTCCAAAATGTTCCTCAACCGTCTACTACTGGTCACAGCTCAGCTTTTGAGGAAAAAGTCCTGAAAGCACTAGAAAGATTAGAAGTCAACACTCAGATCCTTAACTCCCACACACAATCCATTGCCAAGCTAGAGATCCAAATAGGTCAACTAGCGACTGCATTCAGTAGGAGGGAAGAAGGAAAATTACCTAGCCAACCTGAGAGCAACCCAAGAGGGCAATTTGTGATTGAGAGTTATAATACTCCAGAAGCTTTTTCTGAACATGCCAAATCAATCATGACTCTGAGAAGTGGGAAGGTCATTGAACACACTAGTAAAACCAATGAGACTGACCCTAAACCTCTAACCGAATCCAAATCACCCAGGAATAAGGAGGACCTGAAAATAGAGAAGGAACCAACTGCACCGAAATTATCTTACTTGCCTAAAGCCCCATTTCCGGATGCCTTGAAAGCCCCTATTCCTACAGATAAGAAGGGAGGAAAACTCGATGAGATGTTGGAATTGTTTAAGCAAGTCCAAATTAATCTTCCCCTTCTAGACGCAATCAAACAGGTCCCTGCTTATGCCAAATTTTTGAAGAATTTGTGCACCCAAAAACGTAAATCTAGATCACAAATCCCAAAGAAAGTACGTCTCACTGAACAGGCTAGTTCTGTCGTCCAGCATGCCACTCCTCCAAAGCTTAAAGACCCAGGAGCCCCCATCATTTCCTGTGTTATAGGAGATTATCACATTGAAAAAGCTCTTCTAGATTTAGGGGCAAGTGTGAATCTTTTACCTAGTTCGGTGTATGAACTTTTTGGATTCGGAGAACTGAAACCCACATCAGTCACATTACAGTTAGCCGACAGATCAATTAAAAAACCACGTAGAATGCTTGAGGATGTCTTGGTCAAGGTAGATGAGTTTTACTTTCCAGTTGATTTTCTGGTTCTCGATATGGAATTAAGTGGCAACCCCAGACAAATTTCCATTATCTTAGGACGACCTTTCCTAGCTACGGCGAATGCATGCATCAATTGTAGGACAGGAGTCATGGACGTATCGTTTGGGAATAAGAAACTGAGACTGAATGTGTTTGGTGCTTCCCAAGGACCATCAATGGATAGTTGCTTCAAAGTAGATACACTAGAAGATATTATAGAAGATGCAACACCCACAATTCTAGCACCTGAACCTTTAGATACTTGCTTGGCTCACTTTGGAGTGTATGACTTTAAGGGATATATGAAAGAAGTTAACATATTGTTGGATACACCACATGATAAAACCACTCCTCCATGGACAATCAAGTATGAGCCATTACCCATCTTTTGTTGGTTTTATCGCATATGACGTCTGGCTGAAGACGTAAAACTTAGCGCTTTTTGGGAGGCAACCCAAATTTCGTCTATTTTGTTTTAACTGATCATCATTTTTTTTAAAGAATAAAGGACCACTCTGTATGGAAGAGTCTGTTAATAAACTTGACGTCTGGCTGAAGACATAAAACTTAGCGCTTGTTGGGTGGCAACCCAACGATTTCATATTTTTTTTTACTTTATCGCAGCTGCAGGAATTTAGAACAAGAGCCTATTAATCAATGAAGCTATCTTCAACTTCCGAAGCAAAATTATCCCAGGTGCACTCTCTCCTTTTATTTTCTTTGCTTTCCTACTCCATTGAGGACAATGTAGATTAAGTTGGGGGGGAAGGAAATTAATCAAATCCTCGAGTATGGTCAGAAATAATTAGTTTTGTGTATTCAAATTTTATTTTGATTAAGAGTCAATTAGGCATCCTAATAAATGAATGATTAACGGTCAAGATAATTTTAGAGATACCGAGGAATAAATTATTAAGAAAACCCAATGAATGGTAGGGTTTGAACTAGACCAAATTTTAGGAGTGATTCTACAACCCTCTTCTTACTGATCTCAATAAAGAATCTGCTTCATGGAAAATTGGGAGGAAAGATCGAGGTATGCAAAAATTCTCCTTAAAAAAAAAAAAAAAAAAAAAAAATATTGGTCTCCTACTGAGTAACCGGACCCTTTCGCCTAAGTAAGCGTTGTGGTTCACGTAAAAAGGAAGGCAATGTTAAAAAAAAAAAAAAAAAAAAAAAAATTAAAAATAATAATAATAATAATAATAATATTAAGGAGACTAAATTGCAAGAAGATAATAAACCTCTTTTCCATTAAGTTAGAGGATTTAAAGAGTAAAGTGGAGAGTTGGTGAAAGAAAAGCTCTGAAATTTCTTTAGTTAATACTCAGCCACTAATTGGGTCAAATTGATAATCCAATGAAATATCTCTTTAATGGTCTGACCAAGTAACATTTATCTTTTGGGATGCCTAACCTACTTTTTATTCAAAATCAAGTCGGTACACAATGCTGATATATCTATTTTACTCGAGGACGAGCAAAAATTCAAGTTGGGGGGTGTGATAAACACTTAATTTAAGTATTTTAAATTAAAAAATTATATTTAATTTATCTTATTTATTAAAAATTTGATGTTTCTTTCTATGTTTTACAGGAAAGGTGATCGCCGATACAAAGAGTCCGATTCATAGATCAAAAAGACTCAAGTTTGAAGAAAATTGGACTTAAAATAAAATTAAAATAAAAGAAAGACGCATCCGGTATTATAGAAAATGAAGATACTATGCAAGGAATCCAAAAAGGATATAGATGTCATTATGAATGAACTTTTGTTTCTTTTTGGAATTTATAAAAAAGGGTTTCACGTGAGCGCATGAATTCAAAAGAAAAATATGGCGCGCGTGAATTCAAAACAAGAACCAGGCGCGTGTGAACGTGCGAGACGCGGCGTGGACGCACGGGGACGGGCGCGGATGCGGGACGGGCGCTGACGCGGGTGTGGGCACACTGCAGACAAGTTCAAAATAAGGAAAAAAATAATATTTAGAAATGTTTTGAAAGATTTGTATTTGTTTTAGTCCCACATCGGAAAATCATGTAAAACTCCTCCCTCCTAACACCTATAAAAAGACTTTTGTACTCTCATTGGAGGGGAAACCCAGAAATTCTTCTAGAGCCTTGCATAGAGGAATAGAAAGGGACTACTTCATGAGCAGCTAGGCTAGCAGTCTCGGGAGTGGAGAAGAAATTTTGTAACGACACAGAGATGGTTTATTGTTCTAAACTTTCCTGTATTTCTTTATATACAATAAAGATTATGCTTTTTATTTAAATTGTCATGAGTTCTTTAATTGCTCCCTATCATATGCTTTTATTTATGCTTTCTTGTTAGATTAATATTAGGAACAACTTTTACTTTCCAGAGACGCGTCGTGATCTACGGATACGGGGCGTGCCGAGGAAAGAAGAGTTGGTTATCTAGTACTTTCCGGAGACGCACCGTAATCTACGGGTACGGAGCGTGCCGAGGAAAGACAGGTATTTTACCTAAGATTAATCACATCTATTTAGTTAAAAAAGAGATACAACTCTGCTAGTGCAAATTAATTCAAAACTCCCGAGCTCTTTATTTTTTTAATTACCTCAATTTTACGATAATTTATTTTCTAAATCAAAAACAACGCTTCTTTCTTTTACCTTGCAAACTTAACTTAGCCCAAGGTCCCTGAGGATACGATCTCGACTCATCCTACCTACGTAGTGAGTAGAGTTATTTTTGGTGCTATCAACGACTACGCATCAAATTTTGGCATTTGGACACTCAAGATAGTGGGACACCCTAGCATTCCACTACTGCTTAAATACTTGCTGCTACAAAACTGTTAGCATAGATCATCAAAGGCCAAAAAGTTGTCTCTCCCTTTATAACATTCCATAGCCCTAAATCTAATCTACCTGATGGGAGGAATATCAGGGATCATATTTTTATTATGTTCCTAATAGCAACTGAACTGAACTGATTTAGTTTTAAAGTTTGATACTCGAGAACATTCAGCTTCTACTAAAATAGCCTAGCATTTTGTGAAGATACTCAAGAACAAACTTCTCCATTTGATACATGATATTGAATAATTGATACTAAGCTGGTTAGAGCTAGCTGCTACTTCTCATATAAACAAACTAGGCTAATAGCAGCCATTAGTGTAGTCAAACAGGACATCTGCTTTGTGATGCTTAAGTTGCTCCTTGAGTTTAAGACCACTGACCACATAAGAAGTGGATAACTAAAAGCCAACCTCAAGTTATGGTGTAAGTTGATCATAGTGAGCCAATATTAATAAGCTTGTTGAAGCTATATAAATAAGGTTTTATGTCTCGACAGGATAGAGAGCATCCCGACCGTCCCATCCCGTTCCATTCTTATGAGAAAATGGGACTGAGATGGAGTCAGGATTCCGAAACCCATCCATGCAAGGAGAGAAGAAGAAAGAGGAAAGAAAGGAAGGCAAGATCAAGAAAATGAAATAAGTGAAAAAAAAAAGAGGAAGAAGAAAAATGAAAGAAAGAAAGGAAGGAAAAAGAAAGGAAAGAAAGGAAAGAAAGGAAGGAAAGAAGAAAAGAAAGAGAAAGAAGAAGAAAAAAAGAAAAAAGAAAGAAAGGGATAAGAGAGAAAAAAAGGAAAGCGAAGAAAAAAAGATAGGAAAAGAAGAAAGAAAAGAATGAAAAAGGAAAGAAGAAAAAGAAAGAAAGAAAGGAAAGAAGAAGGGGGGAGAGAGAGAGAAAGAGAGAAAGGATATCTATCCAGATACAGAATCGGGACCACCACTGGGACAGGGCGGGACCGCGAGGTCCCTCATTCCATGGAACAACTGGAGCACCGTTATCCAATGAGATTTAAAACCTTATCTATAAGTTCCCATACTGCATTCAAAATAAACTAAGAGTACAGAGCTTTTTTGAAAACCCTTTCTCTGTCACTGCTTTACAGAACTTCTCCAGCAATTGGTACTCTCAAGTGCTTCTTTACCCAAATTAAATGAAGCTAACAGAATATTTCAGGTTCCAACACTGAAATTTACTTTGAAACTTCAATGTCAGCTCAATGTAGATTAGTGGGTCTCCTCCATTAAATGATTGCTAGTGTCAAGACCAATCATCTTTCCAGGGAAACTCAGTTCTTGATAGTTGTATTTTGGTATCAAGAGTTATGAACCAGTTATTCAGACACTACAAAAGAAGGCTTTGTTACTTACTCCAGGTACTGCATCACCAACTTTATAACTCATACTTTTCATCCTCCTATTTCATTTTTGCTTTCATTGCCTCCCAAATTTTCAAATTTCCTGCCACTCCACTAGTACAATGTATTATGATGATGCTGTCAGAATATAGATGTTAGCAAACATTAAATCAGGAGTTTGACTTTAGTTTTAGGAGGAATCCAAATCCATTATAGGTTGGCTACTTAAGTGTTCCTATTTTCTTTTTATTTTTCTAGCCGCTCTAGGATTCATGAGTCATGTTTCCTATTTTGCTTTCCTAATTCTTGTAGAACAAGTAAGATGATATGTAGTGCCTTGTAGACCATCTATTCAAGCAATTATGAACCAAAATCATATGGGGCAGGCACTACAGAAAAAATTATGAGGCGGACTTCCTATTTTGCCATGTCTCCTTTAATATCAACCTTAAAGAAGAAATCTAAAAGTCAAAGACTTTTTCACTAATGGAGTCATTTGTCTTGCAATTAAGAAAACACGGCATTGTCTTTCTTTCTCATTTTTAAAACACGCTTTTTACCAATACATATTATATGGACAGATGATATAAACCAAGCAAATTAATTATCAAGGAAGTCAATACACACTTTTAGATAAATTGGTACACAATTTGTAAAACATGAAGTTCCCCAGGACATAACAGACGGCCAAGTGATATGTACTCAGCAAACTAGTTATTCAACAACCCAATATATACCTCCAAACAAATTGATACACTATTTTTAGAACATCATGTTCACCTGTATACACTATATAGACTAGTGATACACAATCATCAATTTTCTGATGCATACTACAAGCTTTTTTGGTACACACCCAGTAGTTATGCAATAGTAATACACATCTCCAAGTAAAAAGTATGTTCTAGAAACTATGTATTAATTTACTTGGAAGTGTGTATTATATCATTGCTAGGTGTATATTAAACAAGCTTGCGGTATGCATCAAGAGTCAATGAGTGTATATCATCAGGCCATATAGTATGTATTGGTGAACGATATTATAGAAACTATGTATCAATTTGCTTGGAGGTATGTATTGGGTTACTAGATGACTAATTCACAATGTATATATCACCTAATCGTGTACTATATATTGATGACTCTATATTTTGGAAACTATATATTAATTTATCTGAAGCATGCATTAGATCATTACTAGGTATGCGGCAAAGAAGCTTGCAGCATGTATGAGGAAGTCAAGGGATATGTATCACCAAGTCATGTAGTGTGTATTGGTGAACATGATATCCCAACAGCTATATATCAATTTACTTGGATGTATGTATTGGTTTATTAGATGAATAATTTATTAAGAGTGTATCACTTGACCGTGTATTGTATATTGGTGAACTCTATATTCTGAAAACTATGTATCGATTTATCTGGAGATGCATATTGATTTGCTTGATAATTAATTTGCCTATCATGTATCATATGGCCATGCAATATATATTAGTAAAAAGCATATTCTGAAAATGAGGAAGAAAGAAAATGTCAATATATCATTCTTTTTTAATCACATGTGTTAATGTCTCTGTTAGTAAAAAAAATCTTTGACTGTTCGGTTTTTTCATTAAGATTGGTAATTGGTATTATAGGAGACATGGCAAAATAGGAAGCTTGCCCCATAATCTTTTCTCTAGTGCCTGCTCCATATGATTTTTGTTCAGCAATTAGTCGAATGAAATTTGCCTACAGCATCTATGATTGTTTAATCCTGACAAAGCTATTAAATATCCCTTATTCCACCTCTCTCTCTCTCTCTCTCTCTCTCTCTCTCTCTCGCTCGCTCTATGTGTGTGTGTGTTTTAGAAATACAATTGACAGACACCAAGGTCCTATCACAATAACATTCCTCTTAATAGAAAAGATAAAAGAGGAATATTCAATTAAATTGACGGCTCTAGTGGCATCTCTTTTTCTAAGTCAAGAAACTAGTTTTACTTTTAAAAAACAAGGAAAGAAATCCAGAAATCTTCTTGATAGAGTCCTCAACATAAAGCAAGTATGCCCTTCTTTCCTAAACAAAAAGGTTTGTTTCATCCAAGAAAGTTCACAAATGCATGTGTTTTCATCTTGGGACGATGCCATACCCCAATAGACAAATTTCTTTATCTCAGGTTAAGCAAAATTAAAACACTAATAACAATTCACCAAGTTTTTTTTTTTTTTTTTTTTGATATCTCATAATTCCCCATGCTTTGATTTTGACTTGATATAAAATGTTAGTCTCAAAATTCTTTCATATCAAAGAGAATCACGGGATCAATGAGAAAATTTCCCAAGTTAAGATCTTGAAAAGAAAAAAGGGATCAATCCAAGAAAAATCACTTCATAATGCCCTAAATATACCGCTAAAGAAAAGAATAAAACAATGGGAATGGATTCAATTACCATCCGGAATGTATTGTTGCAGCCGGGAAATTTGGCGATGGAGTCGTCTTCTTTAATGATATCCTCAGCGGCCAAGACGACGGGATGCCAGACTGAAGAGAAGAAGAAGAAGAAGAAAAACAAGACGATGCCAACAGTGCAGAGGAGAGGAGAGGAAGAAGGTCTAAGGATCGCCATGGCCGAGATCTCTTCCTCTAATCCTCCCTCTCCCTCCCAAAGAAAAAATAAATAATAAAGAAATGAGAAGGGGTTTCCTTTTTCTATTTTTTTTTTTTTTTTCCTATAGTCTCTCCCTCTGCGATCTTTCTATATCTATAACTATATATACATGCCTTTTCCTTCATCCCTTATTCCCGGAGCCCGCTACAAACGCGGCGTCCGTCGATACGTTTTTGCGACGTTCGACGCCTGTAGGAGAGAGAATTTCATGAGGAGGTGAGCTTTTGAATAACGGCCGTTGCAAAAAAGAACAACAGATATAACCGCTATAACGGTTTCGAGATCTGGACGGCATTGACCTGCGGCAAAAGAAGTCTATGACAAGCCACTAATTTGTTCATCAAATTCCATTGGGCCAGAAAATTTTAGACAGGGTACATTAAATCATTCTATGTGAGGCCCATGTTCCATAGAGATTGCAAATAAATTAAGCATGAGTCATACCTAACCATATTTTCCTATCAAGAAATGATTGCTACAGAATTTAAGATTGGTCCTCATTTACCGAGTGGATTAATATGTTGTTGCGTGCAGCACTATGGATGCATTTCTTCTTTCTTGACAACTGATGAGTTTGTCACTGCATGCAGGATGATGTCCATATTATTATTAATTGTTAAGGAGCCTTTGATGCAAATTTTTCCACACATTTCCTGTAAATTGATAGTTGCTTCCAATCATCGCATTTGCTAAGAATGTCAAAAACAGATTGATATCCGAAAGCTGGATTACTACAGCCAAAAATATTACACACTGTAAAAGAATTAAAACAAGAGAAATTCTTTGTAAAGTTGATTTAAAAAAAACTTTTGATTGCATCTCTTGGAACTTTCTTCTTGACCTCATGGCAAATGAGAGATAGATTGGATATCATCCTTGCTAGAGTCCTCAAGCAACTGCATCCTAATAAATGGGTCCAAAGGAAGATGGTTCACAAACAAAAGAGGTATTAAATAGGGAGATCCTTTTTTTCTAATGCTTTTCATCCTACTGGCTGATATGTTGAGTAGAATGATCCAACTGACCAACTCAAAAGGGATTATCAGTGGTGCAAGTCCTCCCAACATTCTGAAATATTCAGTGTCTTCAATACATGGATGACCCTCTAATTTTTTTGCAGTACCCCAAGACACTAAGTGGTTTGAAAATAAACATTGGAAAGACTCAAATTCTTGGCATGAATTTATCAAAAGTTGAAACTCAAAACAATGCAAAAATCTTAGGTGATAAGGCATCAAATTTTTCTGTTACTTATCTTGGTATTCCTCTGCATACATAATGCTAAATTGAAGAAAGGTGACTCAGATTTTTTATTGAAAAAAATTGAAAAATGCCTATTGATTGGAAGGATAAGCTCTTATTTATAGCAAACTATCTCATATTGATCAACTGGGTGCTTCGTACCATATCAGTATACTGGATGTCGACCATACTCTTACCAAAGAAGATAATCAAAAGAATCAATTATATATCTCAAAAATTTCTCTAGGGACATTCATATAATAGACACGAGGAAATTGGGACACAATTTGCAGACTAAAATTTTGGGAGGGCTTGGAATATCAAATTTGAAGACTCTAAATTCAAACTTGCTTATGAAATAGTGGTGGATGTTTTTCTTAGATCTCCAAAGATCTAAAATCTCTCATCATCAATATATATTATCACAATGGAACGCCACTTAACCAATCTCCCCAGTTACAAAGAACAGCATCACCATTTTGAAGAAACATATTGAGTATATCAGAAATTTTCAAACAATGCATAGAAGCGGTCATAGGAAACAACCTCTTAACTTCATTTTGGAAAAGTCTATGGCATGGCGAATCTCTTTTGCGATCAAAGTAAATCAAATAGGATGACAACGTTACAAACTTTATAAACAAAGAAAATTATATCTTCAACTTTGGAACCCCTCAAAAATTTGGGGCAAGAATAGAATTTCAAGATCTACTTAATAAGTTAAACAAACTATCACTCATAATGGATGGTGATAGGAGAGTGTGGAAGTAGACTACATCAAAATAATTTTCAATTAAATCATGTTATAAATTCCTTATCCATGGAGGTATACTCTCTTCCTTTGCAAAGAGCATTTGAAAAGTAATCATACCAGAGAAGGTAAAGATATTCAATTGGATCTGCTACAATGATAAAATACTAACTATGGAGAATCTAAGGAGAAGAGGAATATAGATCCAACAAAACTACTTTATGTATGGAGATCAAACAAAGACCATAGATCATCTCATGTTAGAATGTCAATTTGTGCATGCCTTCTAGGATAAGTTACTCCAAGGAATTCCATCACAACACATTCCAAATAACATGATAGACTTTTGGAAAGCTTGATAAACAGGTATACATCTCGGCTTAAATCTAGCTGCGAACGCATTGCTTGTGATTGGATTTTCGTGCCTTTAAAAAAAAAAGAATGGAGAATTTTTTGCTTTGAGGTACACTTGCACCTAGAAGAAGTGAAACAAGTGATATACATGTTTAGGCTGTGGACATTTGAGCAAAAGGATAATTCCCTCATTGAGCTTTCAGCCAAAATGAGGAATGGATAAAGATAAAAGAAAGAAGCTGAACATGGGTCTATGGTGTTAGATGTATGCCCTAGAAGTCAAATTGGCCGATACTTATAAAACTTTCTTAGGATATATTTTGTAATATTAACTTATAAATAAATAAAGTTGGATTTATTATCATTCAAATCTATATTATTAAGTATCTCAAATGGGTATGATAACATATATTCTCAAAAGTTGAGAATTTGAGACATGTATCGTTATAATTAATTCATAAATTGCTCCTGATTGTAGGATCATCACAGAGACGTTGTTTGATCTAGAGAGATTGGTGTACAATCATTTTTTTAGGATAGATGAGTCTTGATGCTATGGTGTGGAGACACCAGAGTGAGAGTATAAGTGTTTGTTAGGAACAAGGATATTGAGCATGACCAGTCATGAGTAGTCACTATGATGTCTACCTTCTTGTCAGTGACTAACTCGATGCTGCAGTAGTATGACTAGTTCTTTGATCCGTAGTACCTCGACTACTCATAATGAGGTTGCTGAAGTTTGACTACATCATAACTTGATCTTCTTGTCATATGAAGTCTTGAGGTGTACGTTAGCTGCAGTAGACTCGTTATAGAAATAGGATGCACATCAAGATGAGATTTATCGACATCGATAGATGAGAAGTAGTCCTATGTAGATCATGAAATTGAATCCCAAAGTCCATGATAATGATAGTGTGAAAGATAGAAAGATGTTTCTATTGGATTTCACATCAGATTAGAGTCAATTGATTCTAGCATATGACAAGAATCAAGTTTGACGAGTTATCCTTAACCTATGTCTCATCGAAACTCACAATAAAAAAATCAAATCGCATGATAATTGTACCTAGAGGTTCATCATTCAATTCTACTGGATTGCCATCACATATTGTCAGATGTCACTGGTAAATTATGAGATTAATTAATAATTTTTTTGATGATCAATGATTTTTAATTTATTGAATTAGAAAGGTTCCAATCTATTAAAATTTTTTTTAATGATATTGATGATGGAGATCATAATATTTCTCACTACTAGACAGAATTGAATCTATGGGATCACACAAACAAGAATTTTAAACTAAAATTACATAATTGGGCTAAGTATAGTTTGATTAGGTTAGGATTAATTAAAGTCCTAGCTTTGGGTTTAAAGAAACCATGCTAGCATATGGTTAAACTCATTTTCTCCTACTTGTTTTGGGTCCCCTATTGGATAGGACTAAACCAAATCGAAGCAAGCTCTAATTGGGCACCAAGAGTTGGTGCACCCAGGTATTATTAACCACCTAATCAGATTAGGTTGTTTGGCACCCCATATGGTTTCTTCACAATGATGAGAGGGCGCACGCCTACATGGATGAGATCCATATATGTGTCACCCACTTGGAGATAAGCAAGGAAGAGAGAAGGGGATAAACCCCATCCTCTTGCTGATAAAGATAAGGAGGAGGTTATATCTGAATTCAAAATTGAATTTGAATTCAGATTCGAATTGGAAGTGTTTGAATTCGAATCAAGGGAGGATTGGTTTGGACGACAACCATCTTATCCAAGTTCACACCAATCTGATTTTTATCTTGCTTTTGTGCGACAAAATGAAGGAGAAATCAGATGGGGCAATGCCTTAGCAGAGTCCTTCTGCTTTAAAGCATTTGATCTGATCAAATATCTATAAAAGGGCTACTATCAAATGGTTTGATGAGATGAATGATCAGAAGAAAAATCTCAGATCCCTCCTCTCATATCCATGCCTCCTCTCCCTCTTTTCTCTGATCTCTCCTCCTCTTCCACATCCAAAGTTGTTGGATGGCCCATCTAGTGGTCTCGAGGCATCGAGTTCCATCTGATTTACATAAATGAATGAGAAGACTGTGATCAAGTGTTGACCGAAATCCTGTCGGAGATCAGATCCAAGCCTGATCCAAGAGTTTGCAAATCCATCTAGGAGTAGATGGATTGAAGATGGAGAAAATATTCTAGTCGGATCTCGAGTGAATACCTGTAGAGGTCGGACACGTGTGCAGCTCAACAGTGAATCTCACAACTCTACGATCATCGGACTGTGAAGTTCATCTACCCATGCAAGGCAATGCGATCATCTTATAATCTGATTTAAATTATTTAAATTTCTATTTTTTTCTTAATCTAGATGCATGATCAATCTGGACATGATCAAGATTAGATCTCCATCGGATCGCACGTCGGATCGAAAAGTTTTTGAATTTCGCTACACCCTGATCTGATCGATCGGGCATGCAATCATTCCTTCATATGGAACCTAGCTAGAGAAGCCTTTTCTTAATGAAGTTCTTAGAGTTACATGCATTCCATTGTAGACTATATACAAAGGATATTTTATTGGGGCACCAGTTAGTGGTGTCGTTTCATGATTTGTCATCTATTTATCTTAGTTTAGATGTGTTGTTGGCCAAAATTTTGTTTATAAAAAACCACCTTTCTTCCCTATATAAGATTACATATAAAATATCCTGAAGGGAATGTCACTTACCTCCTCAAACATTTAAAAAAAAATGACTTATCCGATCCTGGAGGTGGTCTGAGTCTATCGTGTTTAAGTCCACTTAAGTCCTATTAAGTTGCTCTAAGCCTTTACTGATCACTGACAAATGACATCTATCTACCTAAGATGAGGAAGCCTGAGATCAGAGACATCAACTAGGGTTCTCCCTTACTTCCTCCATCAAGGCCATCTCTTCCAGCCCTATCCTAAGTTCCTTGTCCTTGATCTTTGCATCTTTGCTAACAAGTAACTCTTACCTGCCTAAGAGTGAGGAAGTGTGAGATTGGAGAAACTAGCTAGGGTTTCTCCTTTACTTCCTCCTTCATGGCCCACCTCTCCCAATGCTATCCTAGTCCTTGGTTTTTGCATATTCAATCTAGCAGTGCTATGCGAGGGTCTTCCCTCTCTCTTTGTGTCCATCATTGACCCAAAGCCTCAACAACCAATTATTCAATCGTAAGAACTATTTTCTCATATCGATTTAATTTGATGTCTCCATTTTGTGCTATCATCTTATATCTTTTTCTCTTAATTGCTTCATTCATTCGGTCTTTTGTGGTCTTGTGGTAAGAGCACTCAAGCCATTGTCCTCCATTTCGAGTAAGGCTCCTCTTCTTCGAATCCCTTTGAGGTATGACCCATTCAAGGCATTCATGATAAAATTAATTTATCTTGTTATATTTTTCGTTTCATACATCAAATGACTCTGTATATATATGTTAGTATGCTAATGTGCCATGAAGTTTGTGTGGAATTGGTGTTTTCAATTCTATATGTGTAGCAATCACTTAATGGTTTTTATAGTTTTGGTATTGTGGTTGATTTGTAGCCACATGTGCTAATTATTGCTTATTCGCAATATTGTGGTTGGTTTATGGTAGTTTGTAGCTGCATGTTTTGAATTATAAAACTATATCCCAACTTCAAGTGCTCATAAGTTTTATTTTATTAAGTTGAATTTCAAACAAAGCACATTGTTAGTTTATGGTAGTATGAATAGATGCCTTTTTAGTGGGGATAACATGGTCCCAAATATCCCTCTAATTGTTCAAGTTCCCATTCCAAAGTTTTTTCTAAGCCTCCAGACTGGCTCATCATATATCTTCTTATTTAATAGTATATGTAATTTAGGCTTCTAAAGGTTTCTTACAATGTTATGTCAAAAATTATATATTGTATTTTTATAAATTCTTTTAGCTATCTTATTGTAATGTGGTGTCTCTAGAATTAATTTATAGTCTCTTATATGATTTGACGTCACTAAATCAAGTGTTTATTTAATTTCAAATTTGAGAAATGGTGTAAGCTCTAGATTTAAGCATTGGAAACATTTCAAATACTAATCAATTCAATAGATTTTTAGTTTGTTGATTTAAATTTGTAAATTGTGGTTGATCTCTACAACATTCTCTAATTACTAAATACTACTTCCCAAATATCTTATTGATGCTTAGCAGGGTGGCATTTAATGTGTTAACATAAAATTTAGTTTTGGATCATATTCTATACCTCTTAAATTATTTTTGTAATTGTGTACCAAAATTCAATAGATTTGGATACTCCCAAACAATAACTCATGCAAAACATCATATCAAGCCATTAAATGATCTACTTTTGAACCACTTGATGCACGGGCAAATTATCTTTGAACTAGATGATTTTTGATTTTGAAATACTTTTTGTTATATAGATCACACTCAACAATGTGGATTCTCCATATCAAAATTTTGTCATTGATTTTGGATTAATAGAATTGAGGCTTCGATCATTCTGGAACAAGAGTACACTAGTACACACACAAAAACTCTATCTCTCTCTCTCTCTCACTCTATGTATGTAAAGTTGTAGATTACTTTTAAGGAATCCAAATATCTTTTGGATAGTTTTTTTGTCTATATTGAAATTCCTTCAAACTTTAAAAGTGATACCCAGAGAGGTATATTTGTTCTTTCTTAAATCATTGAATCATAGATTATATATTAAGTGATTGAAAATTGAAAATGTCTGCACATGTTAGCTAGAAACATCACATAATATAGAAGTGGGAGTTTTGGGCTTTATTCTTGATGAAATAAAACTTCACACTTTTCTATTTACATTTTTAACTATTTTTCTCTTAATTTAGAACTATCAAAATCAAAGTGCAAGGAAGATTTTTATTTATATCTCAATCTAATTAAATAGGTAAAAATGAGATTATTGAATATATAAGAGATGAGGATGATAAAAATGAAGATAACACTAAAAATAATTGTGATAAAGATTAAGAAAAGGTTTTCAGTCTGGAATCACTTTATCAAGAAGAAAAAAATAATGGATCAATAGATACTTGTAAATATATAAAATAGTATCATAGTAGTACTAAAGGAGGAATGAGTCATCGGAAATGTCATCTTGAAAATATTTGCCAGAAGTATCAAAAGAATCTTATTAATCAAATATTTATAGAGTAGATTGAAAAGATTTGGTGGTCTTTCAAATTCAATCAAGAAGAAAGTAGAAAAATTCTTGCAAAATTTATCATGTGATGAGCTTCCTTTTTGTATTATTGAGCATTTTGTTTTTATAAATTTTATGTGATCTGTTGACCCAATATTCAATGTTATAGGTGGTAAGACTATAAAAATGACTATATTGCTTTGTATCAAGGAGAAAGAAAAAAATTGCATGGTAGTTTTAAGAAATTAAGTTCTTGGATTAATTTTACTAGTGATAGTTGGATATCAAATCAAAAAATTGGTTACATGTCCCTCACCGCACATTATATTGATTTTTGATTTTATTCTGTATAAGAAGATAATTAGTTTCAAAAATCTACCATACTCTCAGATAAAGTTTGTAATTAAAGATGCTATTGCAAATTATCTTCATGAATGGAAACTGGATTCTAAAATATATACCATTACTTTTGATAATTGCACTACAAATAATGCTATAATTTGAAGGGTCAGAGATTATTTTTGTTATAGAATATTATTTGGCAAGATGCAAAGATATATCAAATGTGCTATACATATATTAAATATTATGATTTAGAATAGAATGAAAATAATTTACAGGACAATTGAATACATACGAGAAATTGTTAGATATGTGTCTATAATCCCATATCGAATATAACTTTTTAATAAAATTGCATAGCATTTAAGACTTTCTATTAGAAGGACTCACTTTGGATGTTGCTATAAGATAGAATTTTATATTTAAAATATTGTATGATATATTTAGCTATAAAGATATTTTTATTAGATATGCAACTGAACATTCATGCATATCTCCCACCAATGATGAATGGAAAAGACTGCTATAATTCTTAAATTCGTAAAAGTCTTTATCAATGCCACTAAAATATTTTTTGATTCTAAGTATGCCACATCTAATTTGTACCAAAAAGAATTTTGGAGAATTAGGATGGTATTGATGGATATGTAAGTGTTCATGCTGATGAAACACCAAAACAATTGATGAACGAAATACAAAAGAAGTTCAATAAATATTGATCTCAATGCAATAATTTATTAGTAATTGCTTCTATTTTGGATCATAGATCGAAGTTGATATTATAGAGTTTGTAATGAAAGGGCATTTGATGTGAAAAAGAACAAAAAAATGATTCATGATATTCATACTTTCCTTTATAAACTTTATAATGTGTATGCAGATGCAATAAAGGTGCAGTCCTCTATAAGTTTAAGTGAGCTAACATTTGATTATGATATACAAAGTGATACAAGTTTAGTTACTTCATTTAGATTGGAGAAAATAAAACTTGATATGGAATTTATTGAATTTAGAAGTCAAAGTTCCTTGAAATGCCCAAAGAAATCAAAGTTAGATAGTTATTTGGATGATGATATGTATTTTGATTTAGAAGATAAAAAAATTGATATCTTAATATGGTGGAAGAGTAATGCAACAATCTATTCTATACTATCAAAAATATTTGAGATATTCTCACTATGTTTATCTTGATGGTTTGATCAGAGTTGGCATTCAATATCAGTGGTAGAGTTGTAGATCAATATCAAAGTTCTTTAAATCTATCTACCATCGAGGTCATGGTTTGTATACAAGATTAACTTCATGAAGTATATGACATAGAAATATAAATTTTTTAAATTTACATAATATTTATTATACCTATATTTCAAAGATTAATGATAATATTTGTGTTAACAAGTGTAAGTAGCTCGAGTTTTTTAAAGTTGAATGCAGATGATGACACCCCAGATGGAGCCGAATAGTAAATTTTAGTAATCATGTTCATAATTTTTTTATCCATATAAACTTACAAGTTTCTATATTTAAATTTTTTTATATCTAGTTATTTACTTTATTCAAAATATAGATTCTTACGATAATAGATGAATGAAGATGGAGGAGCAAAGTTATGAAGATTTGCTGCAAATTTCTTATAATTATTTAACTTTGTTGAAGCAGTGCAAGTTTCATGGTACACACATATTCATGGTCATGGATGCCTGTTCTTTTTGTACACACATTCTTGGATGTTTGTTCTTTCTGTTAAATATGAAAATAATGGTTTTCATTTGATTATTATGAATGAAGGAACATATTACTCAAGTTTTACCTCTTCAATTATGTTATTATGCATGTCCTTTTAGCACGATTTTTTGCTTCACAATAGTGACATAGTATATTCTACTTCTGAGCCACGTATTTTGTTTTTGTGCTATTTTGTTCTTTTCCTTGAAGAAATGGATCATATGATACAGTAACAATGTCATGGTTATTGTTGTTACTATTATTTACTACCTTAACAAGTTATTGGTCACTAACTCACAGTCTGAAGGAAATATGAGCATTTAAATTAGGCTGGCCCAATCAGGCTCGGGCAGAGGTATAGCACAGCCCAATTCCAGCCTTAGCTACAATAGAGCCTTATGTTGAGGTGGACTATCAAAACATATCAAAATGATTTTGAAGAATCATAATTTTGCATGTAAATTAAATAAAGCAAAATACATGCCTTTATTGGAATCTTCATTTGGAAATAATATCAAATTTTATAATGATATCTTAATAGGCCTCCCAAACTACCTCACCAACCATAATAACTAATATCTACACTATCCTATAAAACAGGATGTCAAGGTAAGTAATTTGGTGGAGTCTTTTTATAATATAGATCTTACTTTGATCTTTGATAGATGATTTCAGAATCATTAATTTCTAAAAGATACAAGACTTTACATAAAGTTGCGAATCAATGACTATTTATTAATTCGTAAAAAGTAAATCAAATTGTGACATTAGTTAATTAGGAAAGAACAACACATAGTCTCTTTTTGTAGTCTTGCATTGTTTTCCTAAGTCTGTTATCCACGTAGCTTCCATGCAACGATTGGTGAAGACTTTGGAGTGAACACAAATCCAAACATTGTTAGTGTAGTAGAATGCATCAATGAAACAAGAAGAGAAAAAACTCAAGTTTTCTAATGCCATTCTAGTTAAATTTATTCTACTCAAGGCAAGGTGACAAGTTACAAACTCAAAATTAAACCTAAAATCAATAACTTTAGAGATTATCTTGCATTTAACAATCATTGAATGATTTTGATATGAAGCAATATCTAATATTCATATTATGATTTGGAAGTTTCGCGGTCCTTATACAATACAAGTTGAGAACATAAGCAGATGATTAGGATGGCATGACACATGCTACACACTAGCAGACATCCTTCTATTTGATAAGATTTGTGGGTTAGGTTGAAGCATGGCTGTGGCAAAACCTAGTGGAAAGAGGAGGGAGAGTATTTAAAAAGTGAGTACTTATAAAGGAAGGAGAGATCAGAAAATGGATGATCCAAGATGAAGTATAGGTTTTATAGGATGGGTTGAAATTGACTCAAAGCTGATATATACACTAAAATTTGTTCTTAGGGCTAATTGAGTTCCTTTTTTTCCTTCTATGGCACTCTTAAATTTTTTATCGAAAATAAAACTAGTTATTTTAAGAGGAGAGGGAGAGAAAGAGTGTGGAGTCATCATTGAGGTATCATCTTATAGCTCATGCACCCCCATCTTGACTTTTTAAGTCCAGAATCCCAGATCCTCCGTAGTGTATAATTTGCACCATAGAGTACTACGCTGGGCTCAATGGCCACCATCAAGAGATATATGGTTATCAAATAAAATAACATTATATGATAGATGGTGCATTATTGTTGATAGTTGTCTATCGCTTGATCGTAGTCATGGGTATTGTACAACATTGTGGGCAAATCAAGCACGTAGTATTGGGATGTGAAGGGGTTTCATGCATGCATTTCCAAAATTTTGTTGCAAAAAATATTAGATTAAACTATTTAATCCACAAATACATACATAAGATCTAATCTTGAAACTCCTATAAATAGATTTATGACATGAATTTATATGCATAAAAATTTGAATCTAAAATGACAAGCATGTGAATCAAAAACAACATTTAGTAATATATCTAATCTACCACTTCTAGGGTTCCGAACCCAATATCTGAGCATGGTTAGTCAAACTCCATGATCGAAAATGTAGATTCAGATGTCCTCTCTAGTCGCTCATAGCCGCATAAGCATCCGATCTCTACAGATATCCACACGAAGTCCTCGAACCGATCAGCCCTCCATAGAAGTGCTAGCTCGTGCAATCGACTTCTAATGGCAGATTTGATTTGATCTCCTTCTTTGATCACCTCAGATATTTTTGATGTCGAAGATAGATTAGAAGAGAATGCTGGATGGTGAAGAAAAATTTGATGAAGGCTCTCTTCTCTTTGATTTTTTTCTCATCTAAAAATTCTAGAATAGTTCTAGGTCTCTCACCCGAGAGGAGATCGGTCTCCTCCTTTGTTCATGCCAAGAAAGATAGAAGTCCACCCAAACCTCATACCCCAAAGAAGGTTTTTGGCCCCTCTTTCCCTTTGGTATCTCATGGTGAAAAGCTCCCATCAATTGGCACACAAAATTACAGTCTTTTTATTGTTGTCGCATAAAATAGGTAAGATAGGATAAGAACTGGAGTTTGTTGCAATTCAAACTATTTTGAATTTCAATTTGACTTCAGCATTTTCTCATCCTTATATGACTTAAAGAGAGGCTTACCAAAAAAATTTAGTCATAGAAAATAATTAGGAATACTTTCTTTTCTCACACACAATGGGCGCCTTCAAAAAAAGCTAACGTGTGGAAGGATAGGGATAGGGTTTTAGGTTGAAATTCAAACCATTTTGAATTCAATTCAAAACCAACCAAATCCTATCCTTAATGGACAACAAAAGAAGGGTTAGCTTCTGATATTCTCATGCATAAATTGATTTTGTGCGGTGAGAAAAGGTGTGAGACTTTTTGGGTGGCACAAGGGAGAGAGTCCCATTCATCTGGGACTCTAGGGTCTAACCAATTGGATTTCTTTCAAACCTAATTTAATTAGATCCAAATAAAATATGATGAACTTAATCTAATTAGGCTCTTATAATTTTAATTAAATCTAATTAAATCAATGAATTAATTGAGTCATAGATCCAATCACATCTGAATTATTTCTTCCTTACTGATTAGGTTATCTCATAACCTAATCATACTTGACCTGATTGAATCCAATTCAATTAGACTTGATCCAGACTTTAATACACAGTCAAATTAAGCTAATTAGTGATCTAATCACTAACTAATCCTCTATTAATGATAGAGTCTAAATCCAATGGGACTCTTCACCAGAGTCTCCATCCAGTGAGACTCTTCAACAGAGTTCCAGTCCATTGGGACTCTTCAGCAGAGTCTCAGTCCATGCTAATCGGAGAGAAACTTCTAATATATGTGACCTTATAGGTTTGAACCTAATCTTATAGCACAAAAATAAATTTCTATACTAATCGGAGTAACCATCTAGTAATGGTATTCGACGTTCGGATAGGTCGAATGTATGCAAAGCAATACTCAAGAACCTATTTGGATATAGTTATCGTATAATTCATCCCTTTGATCCTTAATGCTAGGATGGCTTAGAGTTTAAACTATCAACTCTTAACACTACATCTATTATGTGTTTCAACCTAATAAATCTTATGACTCTTCACAAAGATTGCCCTGGCCAAGGTCTTACTAAATTGAAACACAAAGCATTCTCTCCAATCTTTTAGAGTGGTTAATTTCATCTTGATTCATGCACCGACTTCACAAGTACTTGATTGTACCAAAAATCTTCTGATCTTGAATTAAAAATTTAGGTAGTCCAGCACTAAAGCACAGTGAGTTGTTTGTAAGTTACCATGGTGATCTTAGGTCAGAAGGATACTTATATCCATATCCCTTCGGAGTGACTTATGATAGCAGAGTGCTCTGGAGTTTGTCACATTCAATGAAATGTACTCCTATATTTCACCTGTATGCCATATCAGCGTCTCTACGCTCCTTGGTTAAGAGGACAACCAACCTATATGGTACATAATGACCTACACTTGATATATCTATCATCCTAGTAATAGCATATCATTTGATCGTGAACTCATTTAAGGACTAAACGATAAATCCTCCTTTATCGATTTAAAATAGTTCTAAGAACTTTCATCATAACACATAAGTTCGATATAGAAAATATACAAGTTTATGATAAAAGTTATTAAATAAATATTTTATTAATTAATTCATGTACAATTACATCAAATAGCATAACTGTCAACAGACTGATGATTGACTTTGAGACATATTTTCCAACAACTCTCATTTGTACTAAAACCAATTGGTACAGTATCGTATATCCATCTTCATTTTGTGATCTTCGAACTCCTTTACCGTAAGAACTTTAGTTAATGGGTCGGCCAGATTCTCCTTTCCGTCGATCTTCTGAAGATCAATGTCACCTGGATCCATGATTTTTCGGACAAAGTGGTAGCGACGCAGAATATGTTTTATCCGCTGATGTGCCTTCGCTTCTTTGCTTGAGCTATGGCTCTCGTACTATCGTAATAAAGTAGAACTGGACCATCGATGGAGGATGCCACTCCAAACTGGGTGATGAACTTTCTCAACCATACAGATTTCTTTGCTGCATCAGATGCCGTGATATATTCTATCTCGCATACTGAATCGGCTACGATGTGCTGCTTGAAACTTTTTCAGCAAACAGCTTCACCATTTAGGATAAAGACATATCTTGACATGCTTTTGCTATCATCACGATCTGACTGAAAATTAAAATCAGTATATCCCACGAGTTTCAAGTTAGATTCTCTATAAACGAGCCACTGATACTTAGTATTTCTCAAATACTTAAGGATGATTTTTGCAACCTTCCAATGGTTCTCATCCAGATATGATTGGTATCTACTCACTACTCCTAGTGAGTATGCCACATCCGATCTCATACACGTCATGACGTACATTATAAAATCCACCATCGAGGTATATGAAATTTTACTCATACGTCCTCTTTCTTGAGGGGTGTCGGATAATCTTTCTTCGAGAGAAAAAATTTTATGACCTATCGAAAGATAGCTTTTCTTAAAATTCTCCATGCTGAACCATTTCAGCATGGTATTTATGTATGTTGATTGGGAGAGTCTTAGCAGCCTCTTAGATATATCCTTATAGATCTTCATCCCTAAGATGTAGGCTGCTTCTCTCAGATCCTTCATGAAGAATTGTGATGACAGCCATACTTTTATTCTATAATGCAGGGACATCATTTTTGATTAAGAGAATATCATCCACATATAAAATAAGAAATATAATTACTGAACTATTAGCCCACTTATATATACTGGGTTCCTCTCCATTCTTAATTAACGAAGTCATATATTCTGATCACCTAATCAAAACGTATGTTCTAACTTTGAGATGCTTGCTTTAATCCATAAATGGATCTCTGAAGCTTGCACACCTTGGATTCGTCTGTGGACCTTGGATTCGTCTGTGGATGCGAATCCTTCAAATTGTATCATATACATCTCTTCATTTAGCTCTTCATTTAGGAAAACTATCTTCATATCCATTTGTCAGACTTCATAGTCCAGGTATGCCACTATCGCAAGAATGATCCGAATAGACTTGAGCATTGCCACAGAAGAAAATATCTCATCATAGTCAATACGATAATGTTAACGATACCTCTTAGTAACCAGACGGGCTTTATAGGTCTCCACCTTTTCGTCTGCGCTCTTTTTCTTTTTGAAAATCCACTTACATTCTATAGATTTTATCCCTTCAGGTGGATCAACCAATGTCCATATATTATTGATCTTTATGGATTTTATTTCGAATTTCATGACTTCAAGCCATTTCTCAGAGTCGGACCTCTGCATTGCATCTATGTAAGTAACTGGATCCTCATTATTCTCATCGAGCTCAACAGATCCCCATCCCGAATCAAAAAACTTAGGTATCTGTCCGACTGACATGGTACTCTACCAGATCATCTTAAGGATGTTTGTATATTGGGCTCCAGATTTGATCTTATCAAATTCGATTTAGATTCAGTCACTGGTGTCAGTTCTTCTACCTGTCGAATTTCATCAAGCTCGACTTTAGAGGCACTTATTCCTTTACTAAGGAACTCCTTTTCTAAAAAGTGTGCCTTACTGCTGACAAATATCTTTTATTCAGCAAAAAGGTAAAAGTAGTATCCCCTCATTTCCTTGGAGTATCCTACAAAATTATACTTATTGGACCTAGGTCCAAGCTTGTCGTTTGTAATTGTTTGACATAAGCCGGAACTCCCAGACCTTAATATTAGAGCATGATCCCGACTCCTCCACGGACCTTGGGTGCAGCGGAATCAGCAACGAACAGATCTGGAGAGTTCTGGACTCGATCAAAGGCTCTTGACGAAATCAGCCTGGTTGCTATCTTCTTCGTCAGCCTTTCGTTCCAGATGAAGAATGCCTCTGAAATCACCTCTAAAAATTCCAAGATCTGGTACCCAACCAGATCAGACCTGGATCGAGTCTTCCATTCATAGATCTCAATCAGAATATTCTAGATAGGGAAGAAGGTAGATGGAAACAGACCATGCAGATCTGTCCTGCTGCAGCCTTTCCTGTAGATCTGTTGATGGAGATCTCACCCGTGCCTCAAACGACCTCAGATCAACTCCAGATCTGAGAGAAACTTGTATCAACCTCTTCTCAAGAGATTTCAGATCCTGGACCTGATGCTTGGGTGGCTGAAAGAGAGGGAGAGAAGAAAATGACTGGCGGCTGCAAGGGGGAAGGGGCTAGCGCCTCCTTGCTTTTCTTTCCTTTTATGGACTGGCGGCAAGAAACCCTAGGGTTTCTTGCTCCCGAGGTATGGAGAATTATTGGAGAGAGAGGAAGAAGAGAGAGAGAGACTTGGGAGAAAGAGTTCTGTATTTCCTTGGCTTAATCAAACCTATACAAGTACATGTATATATAAACACAGGGTCAAGTGATCCAAACCCAAAACTCCCTTGACCAACTCTATGGGAGATTAGGTTAACCCAAACCCATATACACCCATGACTCGACCTAATCTCACCTATCCTGGGCCCAGACCTGGCCCATAAAGAGTTGGTCCCTTGAGGCCCACATAACCTAGACCTCAAGAACCCGAAAGGCCCATAGCCTTTCAACCTAGGGCCCAACTAGTCCTAGAGCCTCCATGAAGCCCTCATGAATGATGGACCTTGACCTTAGCTTGGTCCCCTAGGCCTTGGGCACACCACCTGGATCACAACAATCTCCATCTTGATGTCCCAAGGTCTCAACCAGCTCCACTCTGTCCATTAGCCGAAGTAGCTCAACACATCTCTGAAAGCTGTCCCGTGGAAGTACCTTCGTAAGTGCATCAACTGGATTCTTCTTGGTGTGTACCTTTACCAGCTCCACCTCATCATCCTCCACAAGCTCCTAATTCGATGATACCGAATGTTGATGTGCTTTGTCCTTGCATGATAGACTGAGTTCTGTGCTAATAGAAGTACACTCTGGCTGTCACAGTGCACTCTAATGGCCTCCTGAGTAAGGCCCATCTCCGTCAACAAACTCTTGAGCCAAATTGGCTCCTTAACTGCTTCTGTCAGCCCGATGTACTCTGTCTCTGTAGTGGATAGGGCCGTGATAGGCTGCAGACTCGATCTCCAAGAAATAGGACCTCCATACAGGCTAAAGATGAAGCCTGTCGTAGACCTCCGGGTATCCACATCTCCACCGAAGTCTGCATCTACATAACCATCAATCAGCCCCTGAACCTCTCTGGACATGTCAGAGTATCCCACTGCACCTCCTCGCTGTCCGTAGCAGATGCCAACTCCAACTGAACCCGTCAGGTATCTGAATATCCACTTCAGAGTTCTCCAGTGCTCTCTGCCAGGCTGCGTCATGAACCTGCTAACCTGACTCACTGCATGAGCGATGTCTGGCCTACAACAGACCATCGCATACATGCATAAGGGACCTTCTCCATCTCCTGAGCCTCCACCTCAGTCTGTGGCGCCATGATCTTCGAGAGTCTGAAGTGACCGGCAAGTGGCAGCTCCGCTGGCTTTGCTCCCTTCATCCCGAACCTCTCTAAGACCTTCTGTATGTAGCCCTATGTAGCTCCCCTGAGATAGATGCAGCACCCTCCAAGCTCGATCTCTGAAAATCTCCATGCCTAGGATCTTCCTTGCAGGGCCCAAATCCTTCATCTCAAACTTCCGAGATAAGGATGCCTTCAGATCCTGTACAACCTTCCTACTCTTGCATGCTATAAGCATGTCATCCACATACAAGAGTAGGAACAGTCTAGAACCATCCTCAAGAGACTGAACATAAACACAGAGATCAAACTCGCACCTGAAAAGTCCAATGCTGCGCACATAGGAGTCGAACCGCTTGTACCATTGCCTCGGCGACTGCTTCAGCCCGTACAGCGACTTCTGCAACAAACAAACCTTTCCCTCTGATCCTGGATCTCTGAAATCGGGTGGCTACTCCATGTAAATCCTCTCCTTCAAATACCCATGAAGGAACGCTGTCTTGACATCCATCTACTCCAGCTCTAAATCCTGAGCTGCTACAATGCTCAGCAACACTCTGATGGAAGTATGTCTGACGACGGGAGAGAAGACCTCGCTGAAATCGATGCCTTCCTTCTGGGAGTATCCCTTGGCCACTAACCTCACCTTGAATCTGATACCTCCCTGCTTTGAAGGCCCTTCCTTGCGACTGTAGACCCATTTGCAGCCAATGGGCCTCTTCCCCTGTCGCAACTGCACCAATCGCCACGTCTGATTTTGGTGGAGAGACTGCATCTCCTCGGACATCGCCTGGACCCACCGCTCTCTGTCTGGCTCTCAATAGCCTCCTGATACATATATGGGTCTCCATTCGCTGTCACCAGGATATATGACAGCATCTTCTCGAAGCTATATCGGTCCGGTTGCCTGATGGTCCTCTTGGCTTATGTAGGACAACACCGATATCAGTCCTCGATCCAGCTCGCTCTTGCTGGACCTCTCCACCTCGATCATCCATCCGAGTCCTCTCCACCTGTGGAGATACCTTAAGTAGGTTCTCCACCTGAATGTCATGTCCTCCCGTAGTACCTACAAGAGGCAAAATCAAAGAGGTAAGCTGTCCAGCAGCGCCCTGCTGGACCTCCTCCTACTCCTGCTGCTCCTCCATGTCTGCTCACCTCCGTAGGACTGACTCCTCATCAAAAGTCACATCCCGACTAATGATGACCTTCTTTTTCAAGGGATCCCACAGCCTGTATCCCTTAACTCCTCGCGGATAGCCTAGAAACATCGTCTTGCGTGATCTGACGTCTAGCTTGCTCCGCTCACCAGCTCCAATATGCACATAGGCCGTGCACCCAAATACCCATAGATGGCCCAGCCAACTGTCCTCCCAGACCACACCTCCTCTGGAAGCTGCCATCCAACTTGGTGTGAGGTGACCGATTGACCAAGTAACCTGCTGTGTCAACCCAGAACTCTTTTGGAAGCCCTGTCTGTAGCCTCATGCATCATGCCTTTTCTAGAAGTGTTCTGTTCATCCTCTCGGCCATCCCATTTTGCTGTGGAGTCCCCTTGACTGAGAAGTATCTCCTGATCCCACACTCCTTACAGTAATCCTGAAACTCTCTGTTGTGTACTCTCCACCATTGTCTGACCTCAAACACTTCACGCTCCTCTCCTGCTCCTTCTCCACCTCAGCTCTCCAGATCTTGAACTTGGTGAAGACCTCTGACTTCTCTCTCATGAAGTAAATCCAGAGTTTCCTTGAAAAATCATCAATCAGGATCATGAAGTATTTGGCCCCATTCCTAGCTAAAACTGGGGTTGGTCCCCACACATCCGTGTGTACTAACTCCAGAGGGGCTGCACTGCGGGCTGTACTGATATTGAACTGAACTCTCCTCTGCTTTCCCATCTGGCAAGGCTCACAGATCTCCCCTGTAGCACCATCCTCCAGATCAGAGATAAGTCCTCTCCTGCTCAACTCCCTCAGCCCCTTGTCACCCATGTGGCCTAGGCGGTAGTGCCACATCCTGTAGACCTCCTGCTGGTCCTGTGCTGCAGCTGCTGCATCAGACTCTCTGGTCACCACAGATCCCTCCATGCGATAGAGGTTATTGTCCAACCTTCTGCCTCTCATCACTACCATAGCTCCATTGGAGATGTTCAGTACTCCGCTTTTAGCCCTACTGCTGAAGCTGTATCCACTGTGCTCCAAGTAGCCTAGTGACATTAGATTCTTTTCCAGCTCCGGGACGTGCTTTACATTTGTCAATGTTCTCACAATCCCATCAAACATCCTCACCCTGACTGTCCCTATCCCAGCCACCTTGCAAAAATGATTGTCGCCTAGAGTCACTGATCCCTCATCTGTCTTGGTGTATGTCGCAAACCAAGACCTGTGTGGTGTGTAGTGATGTGAGCACGCAAAGTCTAGTGTCCACTCCTCTGTGTAATGCCTGTGACCATCTGATACCACAAGTAGATCATCCTCCACCTGCTGCCCAGCAACTGCACTCACTGATTCTGAGCCACTTCTTTTCCCTTCTTGCTCTTCCATAGTGGACATTCTCGCTTGAAGTGCCCAAACTCGTTGCACTTAAAGCATTTAATCTCTTTCTTTCCCTTCCTGGAGTTGGACCGCCCCTTGGACTTGCTTCTGCCTCTGCCTCTACCTGTCCTCTCCCCTACTGCCAAACCCTCCTGGGGAGCCCGATCTCTGGTCAACTTTTTTCTTTGCTCATTAGACCTCAGCACCGAGACCATGTCCTCATATTCCAGAGTCTCCTTGCCGTAGAGCAGTGTAGTCACCAAAGAATCATATGATCCTGGCAGCGAATACAAAAGCAACAGGGACTTATCCTCCTCATCCAACTTCACCCCGATATTCATCAACTCCATGCACAACTGGTCGAACCTCTGAATGTGGCCAATCACATCAGATCCCTCCTGCATCCGAAGACTGTACAATCTCTTCTTCAGCATCAGCTTGTTGCACATATTCTTCCCCATATACATCGTGTGCAACTTCGACCAAAGGCCCTTCAGGGTCTTTTCTTCCAGCACCGAATACAACGCCGCATCCGCCAAACATCCTCTGATCATTGAGCATGCTTTCTTCTCCAACGATGCCCACTGTCTATCTGTCATTCCCTCAGGCTTCTCATCCAAAGTCTGATCCAGATCTGCTTGCACCAGAAGATCCTCCACTCGGATTTTTCACATGAAAAAATTCTTCTTGCCATCAAACTTCTTGACATCGACCTTCATATTGCTGCCCATGACTGGATCCAAGCCAAACAAGCAATATAAAATCAAGAAGTGTAGAATATACCTTGATGGTACCTTGCTGAAAATTTTCAGTACTTGGGATCTTCAACTTCTCGTGCTTGGAACCGCTTCCAATTTGTAGATCTCGAATCGGGACATTCTAGACAGAGAAGAAGGTAGATGGAAACAGACCTTGCAGATCTGTCCTGCTGCAGTCTTTCCTGTAGATCTGTTGATGGAGATCTCACCCGTACCTCAAACGACCTCAGATCAACTCTAGATCTGAGAGAAACTTGTATCAACCTCTTCTCAAGAGATTTCAGGTCCTGGACCTGATGTTTGGGTGGCTGCAAGAGAGGGAGAGAAAAAAATGGCTGGCGGCTGCAAGGGGGAAGGGGCTAGCACCTCCTTGCTTTTCTTTCCTTTTATGGACTGACGGCAAGAAACCCTAGGGTTTCTTGCTCCTGAGGTGTGGAGAATTGCTGGAGAGAGAGGGAGAAGAGAGAGAGACTTGGGAGAAAGAGTTCTGTATTTCTTTGGCTTAATCAAACCTATACAAGTACATGTATATATAAACACAGGGTCAAATGACTCAAACCCAAAACTCCCTTGACCAACTCTATGGGAGATTAGGTTAACCCAAGCCCATGTACACCCATGACTCGACCTAATCTCACCTATCCTGGACCCAGACCTGACCCATAAAGAGTTGGTCCCTTGAGGCCCACATAACCTAGACCTCAAGAACCTGGAAGGCCCACAACCTTTCAACCTAGGGCCCAACTAGCCCTAGAGCCTCCATGAAGCCCTCATGAATGATGGACCTTGGCCTTAGCCTTTATCCTCTGGGCCTTGGGCACACCACCTGGATCACAACACTTAAGATAAGTGAGGTTCGGCCTACGCCCTGATCATATCTCATATGGTGTTTTACTAACTGACTTGCTTGAAATAATATTGAGCAACAAACAGGCTGTCTCAAGTGTATATCTCTAAAAAAAATCGACAGACTTGTAAATCTCATCATGGATCGAACATGTTCAACAAGGTTCGATTCCTCCTTTCTAAGACACTATTATGCTGTGGTATCCCTGGAGGAGTCCATTGTGAGAGAATCATATTCTCTCTAAGATATGTCAGAAATTCACTGAGAAGATATTCACCTCCTCGATCAGATCGAAGAGTCTTAATACCTTTTTCAATTTATTTCTCTACTTCATTACGAAATCGTTTGAATATTTTAAATGACTCGGACTTATGTTTCATCAAGTAGACATACCCATATCTAGATAGGTCATCTATGAATGTAATAGATTAGCTATACCCTCCTTTGGCATTAATATTCATAGGTCCACAAATATCACTATGTATTAGATCTAGAATTTTACTAGCTCGTTCATCTTTTTCAATAAAAGGTGACTTAGTCATCTTTTCAAGAAGACAAGACTCATAGATCGATAATGATTCACAATCATTGATATTAAAAATACCCTCTTATATTAATATGTTTATCCTACTTTTGTTAATATGATCGAGCTTGCAATGCCAAAGGTAGGCATCTGTGATATTATCTAATTTTGAATATTTATTTGGAGTGTACATTACACTTACAGACTGTGACAAAATATAGATGCCATTTCTTAATTATTTTCATATTATTTTAATATCATTCATAACGATATCATAATAATCATTCTTTATTGATAAACTATAATCATCTTCGATCAAAAGGCCAACAGAGATTATATTCATCAAGAAAGATAGACAATAGTGACAATCACTCAAAATGACACCATTAAATTTGAAAACAAACTCGACGACTCCTAAAGTCCGGATTGAAACTTGACTTCCATCTTTCACATTTAAAAATCTCTTGTCGTTCTCAAATTTTCTACTAACTTGAAGTCCTTACAATGAATTACATATATGAACTGGACTTTCGATATCCAATACCCAGGTAGTCATGTCACATATAGAAAAATTACAAGGTGTTATCATATAAACACCTTGATCAGCAACTAATTGATCATTTCTCTTTAACCTATTTGGGTTATAGTCTGCTTGACTCGATTCAGTCTTAAACTTTTTAGCTAGATTGGGCTCAAGATCAATGTTCAACTTCTGATAATGGCTATCGAAGTTGGATCCAATAAGCTCATCACTGTCAAACAGTGAGTGGAGCGGCAAATTATTAGTCATTTCTGAAAAGAAAAAAAAATACAGATCAAATTAGTATATAAATTAATCAAGCTAAAGACATAAATTTTAGTCTAAAGGTTCTCCCACTATTTTATATGAATTGATAGTCTCTACCTCCAATTCGAAGAATTATCTTAATATCTTAGTGGGTACTAGAATCCGCATAGACTGCATACAGGCCCGAGTATGGCTCGACCAACCCATATGCATCTATGGGTAGGTTTTCAATCAATTATTTCTTCAAATAATTTTTAGTAATTAATTTCACCCCAGATTTTATTTTAGTAGGCAAGGGGCCTCCATTGAAAGTCCTGATTAGGTCCAACCATTAACATGAACCTACTCAATGATTCTAACTAATGAATAATGAGGCTTGAGTATGGCTCGATCAATTCAATCATTCATCAGATAGTACAATAGGATCATCATATTGTAATAATTTCATCATTCAGAGAAATACCAGACAGATAATGCCTGCAATGTCAATCAAAAATAATGGACCCATTACCATTCACCTTAATGGGAGACTATGATCTAATTATCACCATAACTAGCTCATTTTATGGATCTAATAATTTAGAAGATTTGATTAATATAATTTAACAAAATTAAATGCATAGACCAGCTAATCTCAATTCTCCCACTGACTTCACCAAGTTAGATCAGGGTGGACTAAAAACAAGCTGGTCCTACTGACAAGTCATCATTCTTCCCACTGACTTCATCCAGTCATGTCAATAATAAAAATAAGTCAAACTAGGGGCACCTAAATCAGTCAAATTAATTTTCTAGTAAGCATAAGTCAACCCTAATCATTAAGCAATCTGATCAAAATTTGATTCACTATGTTGGCCAAGTAAGTGAGATCGATGGGAGGGATATGCCATTAACTCATCATAGATTCAATCTATGCAAGTAGCTCTCAATTAATGACCATCGATCAAGACTACCAAATATATCTTAGACACCAACTGGTTAATCAGTTTCAATTGGATCTACTTATGAATTTGGGTTTGACCACTGAGCACAAGATCAAAGTCCATTTGGGTCTAATCAAAGATATGGACTCGACTAACTACAACTATTGTATTGGCTTCAGAGAAATTTTGATTTAATCTAATTTCTTTGCTTAGTCCATTTAATCTTTGATTCTAACCCTAAGGTTTAATCCAACTAAAAGGATCTGATTAAGCTAACCCATAAACCCATCATCCATGTTTTATGCGGAAGACATTAGATCTTTAATTCACAATTCTAGATCTAATAAGTTCAACTTAATTCTCAATTAAGTTTTAGACTGTGAATAGAAATTTGATATTTGAAAATAATTTCAAATTTTATAAAATATTTTTATAATTAATTTTATGTACAATCATTTAGATCTAAAATTTGAATTGGCTCATCCCTGGATTAAGCCGACTCATTACAATGGATCAACTAAGTTTTAAGACTTAGTTGACTCATTGATGATGAATTATTATTCATAATTCTTAGCCTATTTTATTGAGTCAACTCAACAGAAATTGAGCTGATAAATCAGGATCCTGAGTCAACCCAAACAATACTGAGTCGACTTAACAGGCAAACTACAATAATTATATTAATTTTAGATTAAAATAATTTTATATAAATAATAATAAAATCAATCATAAATTATTTTAGAATAATTTTAAACATACTCACGATCCTAGATTTTATTTGCAAAGATTAGATACAACTACTTTTTATACAATGTATCATATACATAATCTTAAATTTTAAGAAAAGTATAGTTTTCTTTTCACATTCATGTTCATGGGATATAGTCACAATGGCACCCCTACATATCATAAGAGAATCCAATTGAATGAAAAAAAGAGATCTAATCTCTATTACCTCCTATGACCGGATAGTCTGATGACAAATCCGATCTGATTACTTCGCTACTCAAATCATCTAATCTAAATTATTTTAGATCTGATTATTATATTTTAAAAATATCAAAATTAAATAATAATCATCATAAATAAATTTTATATATTTTAAATTAAAATCAGATTTTATAAAGATCAGCACAAACTAGGACAATCTTTGCACTGTAAAAGATAAATCTTACAACAGGATAATCTTATATCAGTTTATGCAATCAGATCTATAACTAATTTTAGATCTAAATATCATATATCAGATCTAATCTAAATTAAATTATAGATTTAAATACATATAATATCATGTCATATCTAACCATTGCTCTAATACCACTGTTGAGATGCGCAGGAGTTTCATGTATGCATTTAAAAAATTTTATGATAAAAATATTAGATTAAACTATTTAATCTATAAATATATATATATAAGATCTGATCTTAAAACTTCTATATATGAATTAATGATATTAATTTGTATGTATAAAAATCTAAATTTAAAATGACAAGCATGTGAACTAAAAATAACATTTAGTAATAGATTTAATCTACCACTTATAGGGTTTCAAATTTAATACCTGAGCATGGATAGTCAAACTTCATAATTGAGAATATAGATCTAGAACTCTTCTCTAATCGCTTATAGCCATACAAATATTCGGCCTCTATGGATGGTCCACACGAAGCCCTCGGATCGATCAGTCCTCCGCAGGAGTGCTACTCGCACAGTCGATTTCTGATGGCAGATCTGATTTGATCGTCTTCTTCGATCACCTAGGATCTTTTCGATATCGAAAATAGATCAGAGGAGGATACTGGATGGTGGAGGAAAATTTGATGAAGAATCTTTTCTCTTTGATTTTTTTCTCACCAAAAATCTTAGAATAGTTCTAGGTCTCTCACCTGAGAGAAGATCAGTCTCCTCCTTTGTTCACGCCAAGGAAGATAGAAGCCCACCCAAACCTCATGCCCCAAAGAAGGTTTTTGGCCTTTCTTTCTCTATGGTATCACAAGATGAAAAGATCTCATCAGTTGGCACACAAAATTACAACCTTTTGATTGTTGTCGCACAAAACAGGCAAGATAGGATAAGAGCTGGAGTTTGTTGCAATTTAAACTATTTTCAATTTCAATTTGACTCTAACTTTTTTTCACCCTTATCTGACTTAAAGAGAGACTTATCAAAGAAATTTAAGCATGAAAAATAGTCAGGAACACTTCCTTTTCTCGCATACAACGGGCACCTTCAAAAGAAGCCGACGTGTGGAAGGATAGGGATAGGGTTTTAGGTTGAAATTCAAATAATTTGAATTCAATTCAAAACCAACCAAATCCTATCCTTAATGGGAAACAAAAGAAGAGTTAGCTTCTAATTTTCTCATGCACAAACTGATTTTATGTGGTGAGAAAAGGCATGAGACCTTTTGGGTGGCGGAAGGGAGAGAGTCCCATTCATCTGGGACTCTAGAGTTTAACCAATTGGATTTTTTTCAAACTCAATCTAATTAGATTTAAATAAAATATGATGAATCTAATCTAATTAGGCTTCTATAATCTTAATTAAATATGATCAAATCAATAAATTAATTGAGCCATAGATCTGATCAAATCAGAATCATTTCTCTCTCACCGATTAGATCATCTCATAACCTAATTAGACTTGACCTGATTGAATCCAATTCAATTAGACTTGATTCACACTTTAATGTTCAATCAAATTGAGCTAATTAGTGATCTAATCACTAATTAATCTTTGATTAATGATAGAGTCCAAGTTTAGTGGGACTCTTCATCAAAGTCTCCATCCAGTGGGACTCTTCAGCAAAGTCCCAGTCCATTGAGACTCTTCAGATTAGCCATATGATTAGAGAAAAACTTCTAATGTGTGTGACCTAATAGATTTGAACCCAGTATTATAGCAAAAGAATAGATTTCTATACTAATCGGAGTAACCATCTAGCAATGGTACCCGACATCTAGATAGGCTGAATGTATGCAAAGCAATACTCAAGAACCTATTTGGATATAGTTACCATATAATTTATCCCTTTGATCCTTGATGCTAGGATGACTTAGAGTTTAAACTATTAACTCTTAATAGTACAATCATTATGTATCTTAACCTAATAAATCCTGTGACTCCTCACAAGGATTGTCCTGGCCAAGGTCTTACTGAATTGAAACACAATTTATTCTCTCCAATCTTTTGGAGTGATCAATTCCATCTTGATTCACGCACCGACTTCATAAGTATTCGACTGTGCTCATAAATCTTTTGATCCTGAATTAAAAATTCAGGTAGTCCAGTACCAAAGCATAGTGAGTTGCTTGTAAGTCACCGTGGTGATCTCAAATCGGAGAGACACTTATACCCATATCCCTTCGGAGTGACTATGATAGCAGAGTACTCCGGAGTTGGTCACGTTCAGTGAAATGTACTCCTATATTTCACCTGCATGCCATACTAGCATCTCCACACTCTTTAGTTAAGAGGACAACCAACCTATATGGCACACAACGACCTACACTTGATATATCTATCGTCCTACTAATAGCATATCATTTGATTGCGAACTCATTTAAGGATTAAACGATAATTTTTTTTTATCGATTTAAAATAATTCTAAGAATTTTCATCATAACACAAAAGTTCGATATAAAAGATATACAAGCTTATGATAAAAATTATTAATTAAATATTTTATTAATTAATTTATATACAATTACATCAAATAGCACAATCATCAACAGACTGATGATTGGCTTTGAGACACATTTCTCAATATGTAGAGGATCCTGGATCTTTTTTTTCATTTCTTTTCAACATCTAAGTTGCAAAATAAGATTTTGGTTGTTTTAATTCCAAGTTCAATTTTACATAATGAAATGAATAATATTTCTACACCAAACCACATCATGTTAATATTGTTGGAATTTGATGTCTTGAGATTCGACTCACAAGGAGCCCACAGTGAGGTCCAGAACGACGAACGAAATCCAACGAATCTAAGAACAGCCCAAATGAAGTCCAGACGGAAGAGATACGCACAAGAAAAGATCGAAAATAGGTGGCACGGCCCATGGGACGGTGGAGGCCGGTGATGGTGCAGCATGGCCCAGCATGCGGATGCACAGGTGAGGCCTAGGCCCAGGTGTACGTGCGTGGGTGCACATGTAGGCTGACCCAACGGATGCACGGGCGTACGGCCCGCAGCATGCGCAACATGTGGTGTACCGCAGTCCATCGCAGACCGCGGTCCATGGAGAGGCGCGTGGACCACACACCCATTTCCTTGGTGTTTCACATAGTTCATGGTGGACCGACGACATTTTAGATGGCATTTCTTGCAATCTTTGGGGTTTTTCATGGATCGAGTGACCAGCGCACGATCGGATGGCAGCTGGGGGCTTGTAGGTACGATCCGATGGTTCAGGAGGTTCAGGGTGCTATCAGGAGTCCTATTACACCTTAGGCTTGGGATTGAACATGGATTTTGACCTTTAAGAGGCCTGTGGCGAAACAAAGAGCATCGACGGTCTATGGTGAGTTCGACGGAGACCTGTGTGTAGTAGCCAAGAGACAGGGAGTCAAGCAGCAGGTAGTAGACTCTGAAAAGGAGCCGACAGAGAACGGGAGCAAAGGGCTTCAGACAGACTATCAGGCAATGAATAGCGATCCTTTCAGAGATTCAGAGATCTCCTTAAGAGAGAGAGTTTTTGTGAGGGAGAGCTTCCTATGAGAGGAGATTGGGTGTACGAGTGTTGAGGGTGTGATCTCCTCTTATAATTTTCTCTTTTTCATAGTGAAGCTTGCATGCCCTGTGGAGGTGAGCTTTTTGACTTATCCATGTATTTGATTGTACTTTTGTTTTTGTTTCTTCTTTCTTTCTGCTGCATCGAGTGGTATCGAAAAGATCCTGTGATGGTGGTGTCCTAGCCAGACATCTCAAACAAGTGATATCAGAGCTAGGCGGTACCAAGGCATAGGTTGTGTTATGGTGACCAAGATTGAGGATGGAGATGACGGGCTCAATCAAGGTAAAGATCAATAAATTTGATGGAAAAAGTAATTTTTCCTTGTGGCAAGCGAGGGTGAAGAACATGCTCATCCAACATGGGTTGATTGATGCTCTCTTGTATGAGAAGAAGCCGGACACCATGAAGTAGAAGACCTGAGGTGGCTACAGAAGCAGACGCCAGATGATGAGTACCATCCACATGTATCTGACGAATGAGGTGGTGATACATGTACTCGATGAGATTTCTCCGACGGTGTTATGGTCGAAGCTCGAGGAGTTGTACATAGTGAAGTCTCTCACCAACACTCTCTTCCTCTGAAGGTAATTTTACCAACTATGAATAACTGAGGGACAGAGCGTGCTGGAGTATCTCAGCTGCATCTAGAAGATCCTCATCGATCTTCTCAATGTTGGTGAAAAAGTTGAGGAGAAGATCAGGGTACTAATCTTGCTAGCATCGTTTTCTCCTTCATATGAGTCCCTGGTGATTGCTCTTCTAGTGGGGACGAGCATCATCAAGATGGATGAGGTCATCATGGTGATTCTCCAGAATAAGATTCTCAGACGAGAGAAACCGACTTCGAGCTCAAGCGGCAGCTCAGTTTTGACAGTTTCTAAAAGAGCAGGAGGTGGCAGACAGAGCGACAGAAGATCACGATGAGGGTGGTCTAAGTCTAGAACGAGAGACTTGAGCAAGATCAGATGTTATCAATGTGATGAGTTAGAGAATCTAGTTAGAGATTATCCTCAACTCAGAGATCGGACAAGGGTTACTGCAACGACGATCAGTAGAGAGACAAAGGATATTATTCTAAAGAATCTGATGAGGTATCTACTTCTTTTCAGCAGTAGATTTTAAATTCTGCATGCACCTATTATGTATTTTGCAGAGCGGAGCAGTTTGACTCCTTGGAGAGCAGTGAGGGCATTGTTCATCTGTTGGATGGATCGAGCTATACGATCAGAGATATTGAAACGGTCAGCTAGAGGATATATGATGGTGCAATGAGGAGATTAGAAGAGGTCCGATACATACCTGATTTCAGACAGAATCTTATCTCACTAAGCAGACTAGATTTGACTGGCTACAGATGGGTAGCTGATGGAGAAATCCTGAAAGTCATGCATGATGATAGGGTTCTTGTAAAGGAGAAGAAGAGGATGAGAGAACATTACTATCTGATGGAGAGTCAGTACGAGGTGGAGCTTGAGGAGCCTAAAGCGAGATGGAGCTTTAGGTGAAGGTAGATCGGGCACGAGACGCAAAACTCAGGAGGATGAGAGGTGATATCGCAGGATGAAATTCCTATTACCATAGGAGAATACTCCGAGCAGGTTTCGGATCAGGAGAAGCACAACAAACGATGGAGATAGGATCGAGCAGCCTAGCTCGACTCCCATATTTGTCCATCCATAATCAGCAGGCGATGGATCCAGGGCATGGGGTAAGGAGATCTAAAATCTCTCAGAGTTAGAAGGAGGTCGAATATCGAGTCGAGATGGAGATTGTTGAAATTTGACACCTCAAGATTCAGCCCATAAGGAGACCACAGTGAGGTCTAGAATGACGAACGGAGTCTAACGAATCCAAGAATAGCCCAAATGGAGTCCAGACAGAGGAGAAACGCGTGAGAGAAGCTCAAAAATATATGGCACGACCCACGAGGCAGCAGAGACCGATGGCGGTGCAGCCAAGCTCGATAACGCACGGACGCATGCGCGCGGCCCGGGCCTAGGCATGCCCATGCAGGGGTGCATGCATGCTGGCCCTGCAGATGCGCGAGCATGCGGCCCATAGCACATGGTGTACCACGGTCCACCATGGATCATGATCCATGGAGAGGTGCGTGGATCATGCACCCGTTTTCCTAGCTTTTTGCATGGTCCACGATGGACCAACGATGTTTTGGAGGGTGTTTCTTATGATCTTTGGGAATTTTCGTGTAGCAGGTGACTAGCATGCGATCGGATGGTGGCTGGGGGTATGCGGGTGCGATCCGGCAATTTAGGAGGTTCTGGGGTGCTACCAGGAGTTCTGTTGTGCCTTGGACTCGGGATTGAATATGGATTTTGGCCTTTAAGAGGCCTGTGGTGAGTTCGATGGAGACCTGTGTGCAGTAGTCAAGAGATAGGGAGTCAGGCAGTGGGTAGTAGACCCTGAAAAAGAGTCGACAGAGAGCAAAAGCAAGGGACTTCAAGTAGACTATCAGGCAGCAGACAGCAGTCATTTTAGAGGTTTGGAGTTCTTCTTGAGAGAGAGAGCTTTTATGAAGGAAAGCTTCTTGTGAGAGAGATTGGGTGTACGAGGGTTGAGGATGTGATCTCTTCTTATAATTTTTTCTTTTTTATAGTGAAGCTTGCATGCCCCGTGGAGATGAACCTTTTGGTAGATCCATGTATTTGATTGTGTTTCTATTTTTATTTTTTTTATTTCTACTTTATCGAGTAATATCAAAAAGGTCCTGTGGTGGTAGTGTCCTGGCTAGATATCTCCAACAAATGGTATCAGAGCCAGGCGGTACCAAGGCATAGGTTGCGATGGTGGTGACTAAGATTGAGGATGGAAAAGACATGCTCAATCAAGGTGGAGATCAACAGATGTGCATGTACCTGACAGATGAAATGGTGATACGTGCACTTGGCGAAACTTTTCCGACGATGCTGTGGTCGAAGCTCAAAGAGTAGTACATGACGAAGTCTCTCACCAATACTCTCTTTCTTTGGAGGCAATTCTACTAGCTACAGATGACTGAAGAACATAGCATGCTGGAGCATCACAGCTACTTCCAGAAGATCCTCACCGACCTCCTCAGTATTGACGAGAAAGTTGAGGAGAAGATGATCAGGGTGCTGGTCTTGCTACCATCGCTTCTCCTTCATATGAGTTCTTGGTGACTGCTTTTTTAGAGAGAAGAGCATCATCAAGATGAACGAGGTCACCATGGTGATTCTCTAGAGCGAGGTTCTCAGGTGGGAGAATCTGACTTCGAGCTCAGACGGTGGCTCAGCTTTGGCTATTTTTAAAGAAGTATGAGGTGGCAGATGGAGTGACAGGAGATCACGATGAGGGCAGTCCAAGTCCAGAGCAAGGGACTTGACAAGATCAAATATTATCAGTGTGATGAGGTGGGATATCTAGCTAGAGATTGACCTCAACTCAGGGAACGAACGAGGGCTACTCAGCGACGGTCAGTAGTAAGTCAGAGAATAATATTCTGGAGATATCTAATAAGGTATCTACTTCTTTTCAATAGTAAATTTTAGATTCTGTAAGTACTTATCATGTATGTTACAGAGAGGAGCAGTTTGACTCTCTAGAGAGCAGTAAGGGCACTATTCATCTGTCGAATGGATCGAGCTGTGCGATCAGAGGGATTGAGATAGCTAGCTGGAGGATACATGATGATGCAGTGAAGAGATTGAAAGAGGTCCAATACATATCCGATTTCATATGACATCTCATCTCACTGAGCATACTGGATTCGATCGGCTATAGGTGGATAGCTGATGGAGGAACCCTAAAAGCCATGCACAGTGATAGGATTATTCTGGAGGAAAAGAAAAAGATGATAGGACATTACTATCTGACGGAGAGTCCAGTGTGAGATGAAGCTTTAGGAGTTTGGAGAAGCCCAAAGCAAGGTGGAGCTCTAGGTGGAAGTAGATCAGGTGTGAGACACGAGACTCAAGAGAATGAGAGGCGATATCGTAGGATGAGATTACTATTACCGTAGGAGGATACCCTAGCAGGTCTCAGATTAGGAAGAGCACAGCATACGATGGAGATGGGTTCGAGCGACTTGGCTCGACTCCCATGTTTGTCTATCTATGATCAATAGGCGATTGCCCCAAGACATGGAGGCGAAGAGATCTAGAAGCTCTCAGAGTTAGGAGGAGGCCGAATGTCAAGTCGAGATGGAGATTGTTAGGATTTGATGCCTAAAGATTTGATCCACAAGGAGCCCATAGCAGGTCTAAGATGACGAACAGAGTCCAACGAGCATAAGAATAGTCCAAATGGAGTCCAGACGGAGGAGATACATGCGAGAAAAGCTTGAGAATAAATGGCACAACCCACTAGGCGATGGAGGCCGACGGCAGGCAGCATGGCCCAGCAGTGGATGTGCGGGTGCAGCCCGAGCCTAGGCATGCGTGCATGGGTGCAGTGCACGTGAGTCGGCCCAGTGGAAGCACGGGCGCACGGCCCACAGTAAACGATAGAGCGTGATATACCGTGGTCCACTGCGGACTGTGGTCCATGGAGAGGTGCGTGGACCGTGCACCCATTTTCTTGGTGTTTCGCATGGTCCACGATGGACCAATGGTGTTTCAAAGGGCATTTCTCATGGTCTTTGGGGATATTCGTGGATCGGGTGACTGGCATGCAATCGAACGGCGGTTGGGGACTTGCGAGCGTGATTTGATGGTTCAAGAGGTTCTGGGGTGCTTTCAAAAGTCTTGTTATGCCTCGGATTTGGAATTGAATATAGATTTTGGCCTTTAAGAGGCCTATGGTGAAACAGAGAGCACCGATGGCCTGTGGTGAGTTCGGCGGAGATCTGTGTGCAGCAACCAAGAGACAGGAAGTCAGACAGTAGATAGCAGATCCTGAAAAAGAGCCGACAGAGAGCAGGAGCAAGGAGCTTCAGGCAGACTGTCAGACAGTGGACAACGATCATTTCAGAAGTTCATTAGGTCTCCTTGAGAGAGAGCTTTTGTGAGAGAGATGTTCTTATGAGAGAGAGATTGGGTGTACGAGGGTTGAGAGTATGATCTCCTCTTATAATTTTTTTTTTCATAGTGAAGCTTGCATACCTCGTAGAGGCGAGCCTTTTGGCTGATCCACATATTTGATTGTGTTTCTATTTTTGTTTCTTCTTTTTTACTGCTGTACCGAGTGATATCGAAAAGATCCTATGGTGGTGGTGTCCTGGTTAGACATCTCCAACAAATATCACTCGATTGCTTCTTACAATAAAACCTAAATGGACAATAGTACCATCAAATTATTTTGAAATCTATTCAAGAAAACCAGATTTTATCAAAAGAATGATAAATTTGAAATAAAATAGATATGATAAAAATATAAGTTTGGTGCTCCAGTCTCCAATCCTCCATCCATATCTTTTTTTTTTTTTTTTGTAACATCCTATATTTCTCTGTCCAACCCATATTGGTTAGAAATTTTACTGTCCAAACCCATGATCCACAATAAACCCACCCCATGACGTCTAACAATGGTTATGAGATATCAATATACTCTATTAAGTTTGTTTTTGTTTAGTTGGTGTTTATTTGGTCTCCTTAGCCTTTTCTTTTTTATTATGAATGTTCCATTTTCTCTTTTATTGTACATTTTCTAATGGATATATATTTAGTCTTCTCCCTACAATTCATCCATGTGAATTATAACTATATGCATATAACATACACGAATAAATTTAAAATTCAAAAAATACATTGGATAAAATTACATCAAACTTAAAAATGAGCCTGTTTAAGTAGATTCTATTTTTCTGCTTTATGAAGATTACTTTTTGCAACCTTCCATCATCCAAACCATTTTTCTCTCTTTCTAGACTATATCCCACCAAATCAATTGAGCCATTTCAAATTAGTTGCAAGATCACATTTTTTTTTTCTAATTATGCATCTACATATGACATATACTACAATCTATGTAATCAACTACCTATCGGTTCTCTACATTTCATGTTTGAATATTTTGCATCTCTAATTTTTTTATACATAGAGAAAGTTTTTGCTCTAGCTATCATAATTCATTAATAAATATTTATCCCATTATGGTGAAGGAGGCATTGAATAAATGATCACACCTCTCCACCTAACTAACAAAAGTTTCATGTCAGGTAGTAAATTTTCTAGTATTTAGACCCAGGTAATTATAGTAGCACATAAATATCCATCTCTCTTTTATTAAAAGTAGATAAGCAGGTAAACAGATAATATTTTGCTATAGAACAAAAAATAATATATTCTATAGATATGTATCTCATAGACATGATCATTGTAATCAATTTAATTAAATTGATTGGATGTACTAATTATATGTCAAATATAATAATTTTTAGGTATTGTTTTACATTTACTAAAATCTATGTAGATTTTGTATAGATTTGGTGGTAAAATACAATATCTTAAACCCACAATATTTCTTGACTAAATAAACTCAGATGTTCAATAACCATCGAGGACAATGAAAATCATTATGAAAAAATTGGCCATATATAACTAGATTATTGTTTGGGTATTTTTGCGATAATACATAGCATAATTACAAATGGACACTATCAAGAGAGAATAAAACTAGAAACAAAAACATTCTCTTTAATTATTCTAATTCTTCATCTTGAATAAATTTATTTGGATGTGATGATATCACACCCATGAAAAACAACCACATATCCTAAGGTTGGTCATGTTATTTATAAAATACATCTGAATAATTGCATAAACTATGACCATTCATATATAAAAATAATCATATTTTTATTGTTGTGATTAATTGCTATGTTTGGATTCCAAGCATGGTTAATAAAAAAATGGACCTAACCACTCCATGATTTGTGGTTGGTGGGTTAGATTTATTTATATGTTATTAAAGAGTATGGAAAGAGGAATTTAGCTTTTGCCAAGTCTTAGTACTGACATATTTATTAAGTGGACCTACTAGATGTTTGTCTATTTCTTTTATATTTTAACCTATGTATTGCCATAATAAAAAAAATACTCGGGGCCTTGTTCGTTGCAAGATGTTTCTAGAATTAAGGTGGTTTATCTAGCAAACCTGCCCATTACTTCAACTTTATAAGGAATATGAGTGGATCAGTCAACATCCTTATCCCACGCTAAAGTTATTACCAAGAAAAGGTGATATCATTTTGAGTCAACACACTTTGTGGTGCACATCATGCATTGCGGATCTTATACGAGCCTTGTTTGTTGCCATATCATCCAATTATAGAGATGGATGGTTGTCAAATACTCAACATTAAATCCTGTAATACATCATATGTTTGGTATCATCCATCTCCATAATAGAATGGTGTGGTGGCAATTATGACTTGTATTGCAAAACACTTGTCCTAGCGGATTTAAACACTATAAATTTAACCTAGTAAAAAGTGGAAGAGTTTACCATCTCTCATACCTTTCATCTTTTGTACGTTTTCAATTAACCACATCAATTTTCAGCCATATATATATATATATATAACTTTAAGATAAAAAAATTTTGGGGATACAGCAAGATCAAGGATAACAACAAACACACCTCTTACTATCAACTATAAAAGTATATGAGAAATAGCAAAAAAATCCTAAGCTGCATCGTGTAAGGTACCAAGCATGATTGTTCGAATTCTAATAGTGAACAACATCCATCTTTCTCCGATATAGATAATATGGTAGCTATTCAAGATGATACAAAAGGTACGCCACAGATGATCTTTGATAGGGTTGAAATCAGATCGAATATGAATCGGATGGTGATACATCTATATCCATATTTGTTGTGTTTTTTGTTTTTTTTGGTAAAATATTTGTTGTGTTTGATGAATACAGATACAGATACATATGTTTGTTGAATGCAAAAAATTTATATTCATATTAGTTTTAAATAGATATAGGTACAAACCAGATATCAGAAGTATGGATATAATTTTGATAATTAAAATTATGACTACATAATCAAAAATATTATTAAATGGAAGATAAATCAAATTAATAGCATGTTAATATAATTATTTATTTTTTTAAAAAAATTTATATGTACTATATAAAATTAAATAGAGTTACAAATAGAATGAGATATTCAAATGTGGATCAAGTAGCTATTGATCCATATTTATATCCATTTTTTAACAAATATAGATACAAATATGGATAGTACTTGGATATTTAAATTTTGTCCATATTTAGATAGATTTGAACATAAAAATGGATATTATTCTTGATATTCTTTAAACTATCCACCAACCCATAACCATAGTTGAGCTTATCTATGTGGCCAAAGCTTTTATTAATTTTTAAAAATTGAATCGAATGTTGAATTATTTTACCAGCAAGTCCCTAGATCAGTTAGTTCATTTGGTTCAACCAGCTCACAAAATGCTGATATTTGTATAATGCCATGATTTAAGATTTTATTATTTTAAAATTATAAAAAGGGAAAAAATAAAGATGTCCTAACCATGATCGTGATAGTTATAGCCCCCCCCCCCCCCCCCCCACCCCCCCAAAATTTGGATTGCATTTGTTTACTAGTCTTGGTTTTTGGGCTTTGGGCATTTGAGTTTAGGGTAGTAAATTAGTAATTCCAGCCTGCATTTCAAATTTTTATGGTTTGTCTGGTTCAAGCGGGTCGTCCGGTTCAACTGGTTTATTCAATTTAGACGGTTCATCTAATTTTGACCAATGTTTGACCAATCTGATTTAAGGGTATATGCCGAATTGGTTAGATGGCCTATTCCGGTCCAGTTCTGACAGCATCACCCTTACATGATTACATCCCACCCGTTAACCTCACCCTCCCGGTCTCCTGATCCCAATTTTTCAAAAGCAAAGAGACGCGAAACCAGATCCCTTTCCCGCCTCCCAAATCTCGTCCGCATTCTCTTCCACCTCTAGGGTTCCGACCTCCGAACCCGCTTTCCTCCTCCCCTCCTCCTGCGAATCGTCTCTAGGGTACTGATCTCCGACCACCTTCGTCCTCTCGTCGACCTCCACCTCCACTTCCACACACTCCTCCCCCCCCGCCGCCGCATCTCTGGGTTTCCGCCCTCCGAACTAGGGTTCTAGCCGGCATGTACATAAAAGAGATCTGCTTGGAGGGATTCAAGTCCTACGCCACCAGGACGGTGGTCTCCGGCTTCGATCCCTACTTCAACGCGATCACGGGTCTCAATGGGTCGGGGAAGTCCAATATTCTCGATTCCATATGCTTCGTGCTCGGGATCACCAATCTCCAGCAGGTCCGGGCCACTAACCTCCAGGAGCTCGTCTACAAGCAGGGCCAGGCCGGAATCACCAAGGCAACGGTCTCAATTGTCTTCGATAATTCTGATCGCAGCCGAAGCCCTCTTGGGTATGAGGACTGCCAGGAAATCACTGTCACCAGGCAGGTAAGTGAAGTTCGTTTGATATATCTGGATCTCATATTTGTGCACACTACGAAGGCTCGAACTGTCGAGGTTGATGCTGTTACCTAACTTAGAAATTGAAGTTTAGTTTCTCTCTTTCTTTTCTTTGTATTAATTTAGCTCTTAGCGTTATGAATACTGGGCAGGTCTGTTGGCAAATTTCATCGAGTAGATTTAAGGGGAAAAGATAAACATGTTTGATTATATTGCAAGATTATGATCGTAATATGATTTTATTTTGTCTTTCCATGGGCATTAAACATTCAATTTTGAACCTTTCCGAAAATTTTTTATTTTTCTGGTGTCATTTGAAAGTTTTAAGAATCCTATATGGACACAGCACTGGAAATCCAATCCTCTTGTCATAACTACTCTATTCGAGCCTCGTAGGTTTATTTTTTTTGAAACTTATATCTGAAATATAGACCTTTGTACACCTTCAAAAGACGTTTTTGTCAATTTTCCTGCCTGTTGGTTTCTTATACTGTTTATTTTAGTACACCTTCAAAAGACGTTTTTGTCAATTTTCCTGCCTATTGGTTTCTTATACTGTTTATTTTCTACCAGATGGCTATGGTAAGATAGGTCCTTCAGTGTCTTCTTAATGCAACCTCAAATTTATGTGGTTTATTTCCGTTTCATAGTTTGAGCCTCTCCTTTACAATTTGCTGTCCAAAAGTCAAAACTTTAACCTTTTTTTCCCTTTTTCCTTGTTCCTGGCTGTGGTTTTTGTCGTCGTCATCATCATCATCATAGTTGCTGTTATGTCATTGTCATCATATATAATCTATTTAAGGCTGCAAATGATATGTAGGTTATGGATTATGACTTAGTATTTTATGATAATATACTCGCAGTAGTACTTATTAGCAGGCAGGTGGAACAGGTAAAAATTTCCATGACATTGATAGCATAAGCGATGATGCATCTAACTAAACTGAACACCATGTGCCATGTTGGGCAGATGTGGTCTACTTGGTAGACAATGGTTCCTTATGTTTTCTGTTTTCCTTTTATTTTCCCCAAATTGTTTTAGTGAGCTTTCCGTAATGAAATATGTAATTAATGATTGATATTGATGACTTTGTAGATCGTGGTTGGGGGAAGGAACAAATACCTCATTAATGGGCACCTTGCCCAGCCTTCTCGTGTTCAGACCCTTTTCCATTCTGTGCAGCTTAATGTCAACAACCCACATTTCCTTATAATGCAAGGACGCATCACTAAAGTCCTAAACATGAAACCACCAGAAATTCTATCAATGTTGGAAGAGGCTGCTGGCACACGAATGTATGAAATGAAAAAGGAATCAGCCTTGAAGACACTTGAGAAGAAGCAAAGCAAAGTGGATGAGATCAATAAGCTTCTTGACCAAGAGATCCTTCCTGCTCTGGAGAAGCTTAGGAAGGAGAGAATGCAATACATGAGGTGGGCAAATGCCAATGCAGAATTAGATCGGCTCAGAAGGTTCTGCATTGCTTATGAGTTTGTTCAGGCTGAGAAGGTAAGGGATAGTGCTGTAAATGAGGTAGGTCAGATGAGGATGAAGACTGCTGAACTGGAAGACTGCACTCAGAGGCTAAAAAGTGAGATACAGGAAATGGAGGAGAAGATATCCATCCTGACTGCTGAGAAGGAAGCAAAGGTAGGTGGTGTGATGAAGGCTTTGTCGGAGAAGGTGGATGCTCTTTCTCGCTCTCTTGTGAAGGAAACTTCTGTATTGAATAATCAAGAAGAATCTTTGAACTCCGAGAAAAAGGCTGCTCGAAAGGTAATAGTTGTTTCAGTACCTGTTGTCATATTCTGATCGTCTCTAGTTTTTGATACATAGAGATATAATATAATTTGAATGCCATATCATGTGGATTTGTTTTTTTCTTTCTTTTTTAGCAGTTCTTGTGTGTATATTTACTCTGTGTACATTTTGTATCATCCAGCTTGGTTCATCTCTTAACTATGTCTAGTAATGTTTTCTTTTGACAGGTCATTAAGAGCATTGAAGACACAAAAAGATCAATAGCTGAGAGGGATTCTGCTGTCAAGAAAGCTGAGGATGATGCAGCTGATCTCAAAAAAAGAGTTGAAGATCTATCTAAGAATTTGGATGAGTGTGAGAGAGAATACCAGGTATGGTTATTGATAAATGAGCTCTGCATTCAAATCTTATGGAATTAAAAATTGATGACCTGACACATCTGCTGTAGATTTGTTCTAATAAGTCAAAATTGATCATTGCTAGGGTGTTCTAGCTGGTAAGAGCAGTGGAAATGAAGAAAAGTGTCTTGAAGATCAATTAAGAGATGCCAAAGCTGAAGTTGGAAATGCTGAATCAGAGCTGAAACAGCTCAAAACAAAAATTAGCCACTCTGAGAAGGAGCTGAAAGAGAAAAAGGGGCTACTGATTTCAAAACGTGATGAAGCGGCTGCTGTAGAAAATGAGCTCAATGCCAGAAAGAAAGATTTGGATACTGTTAAAGCAGCCATGGAATCTATTACTTATCAAGAAGGCCAGATGGAAGCTTTGCAAAAGGTTTGCATAAGTTTGAATCTATCAAATGACACTGCTCTTAACAAATGGTCGGTGTGCTAAAATAAAATTTTCTTGATATACTTTGGCGGTGGCTTGTGCTCAGGATCGGTCTGTTGAGTTAGAAGTAATTCAGAAGCTCAAAGATGAAGTCCGTATTCTTTCAGGACAGCTGGCAAATGTTCAGTTTAACTACCGTGATCCTGCAAAGAATTTTGACAGATCAAAGGTTAAAGGGGTAGTTGCAAAGCTTATAAAAGTAAAAGACAGTTCAACAATGACTGCCCTAGAGGTTTAATTTTGTAAACTCCTATATCTCGGTTGATGCTGGGGGGCTTTTTTCCTTCATTTTCCTTATGGTTATCTGGCTTCACGTTTATGGCACCAGAAAACAACATCGGATTTATTCTGCAGGTTGCTGCTGGAGGCAAGCTGTTTAATGTTGTTGTAGACACAGAAAATACCGGAAAACAGCTGCTACAAAATGGAGCTCTGCAGAGAAGAGTAACAATTATACCTTTGAATAAAATCCAAACCAATACCATTCCTCCGAGAGTTCAACAGGCAGCTGTTAGACTGGTTAGTTTCTGAGTGTTATGTATGTGTCAAGTATTGCTTTTAGTTTGACATATCCATTGCATATTTCTGTATCTGTTTAGTTGCTCAAAAGTTTTGAGTTTCTGTGTAGGTGGGTGAAGGCAATGCTCAGTTGGCCCTTCTTTTGGTTGGATATGATGAAGAAGTGAAGGTAGCCTCTTGTTAAACAAGCATTCTTTTAGCTTGCTTAGCATATTTGTCCTAGACCTTTTTTCTGTTATTTATATCTTTAGAATTGATGAGATATATGGGAAAGGGAAACATTTTTTTTTTTTAAAATTTTCAGATAAGTCATGTTGTCTGTATATGATTCTAGAGATAAGAGTTCCTTGTTTGTTTAGATTATTTTTTTTAAAAATCTTTAATTAATCTTGGATGGAGTCTCAAAACATAGAGATTTGCAGGTCCCTTACAAAGAGATAAATGTGCAGGAACAGTAAGCATGAATTAATGAAAATTATATGTTTTCTTTTATTTGGAGTGGAATAAGTGAAATAAATAAACAATGCATAAAATGTAGCCTCATTCCTTATACCTTTAGAACCTATGAGATATATAGGAAATGGAAACATACATACATGTATGCATGTATGTATGTATGTGTGTGTGTGTCTACAATAGAGGTCCTACATCAATGATCCAAGACATTGGAGGTGATCTACTACCTCAAAAGTGCTTGTACACAAAAAATTATATGATTTAGATACCCCTAATCTATGCATCAAGTAGTCAAAAATTAGACGCTTAAATAAAATTAAATTAGTTGTATCTTTTGATAACTTGATGCATAGGCTAGAGGTTTTCAAATCATATGATTTTTGATATTCAGGCAGTTTTGAGGTAGTAGATTACATCCAATGGCTTGGATCATCAATGTAGAATTCCTGTTGTCCAGTTTTGATCTGACTAGATCTGAGCCCAAATCGAGTCGACTTGACCAAAGTCTACCCCTATATATATTTTATATATATATATATATATATATATATATATATATATATATATATATATATATATGTTTTTTTCATATAAGTCATGTTGCCTGTATATGAGTCTAGAGATTAGAGTACTTTGGATGGAGTCTCAAAACATAGAGATTTGCAGGTCCCTTACAGCAAGATAAATATGCTGGAACAGGAAGCATGGATTAATGAAAATTATATGTTTTCGTTCGTTTTGGAGTGGAACAAGTGAAATAAATAAACGACTACATAAAAGGTAGCCTCATTCTCTAGAGGCCAGCTGTGTGAGGCTGATCTCCATGCCTTCTAATTGTATATGATAGAGATTTGACCACAACTCTACTGTCATGGACCAATTATGAAGCTGTTGTTGCATATGATGAGGCTCCCCCATACTAGGAGGAAAAGAACTTCTTTATAAAGCCACTCAATTTAGATTACCACATATGGGCTGTATTTTTGTGATACTAGCAGTTCTTAGTTCTTGAGACACAAGCACAAGCCATGGCTGATCAACATGTCTATTGCTGTAGCTGCCAGCATGTTTTTAGCAGCATACAACTGTTGGGTACTAAATTGCAATCTTGCTTGGTGAAAGTCTGTGATGGATTGATCAGCTGCACAATTGGTTTCGCCAGTGAAACCATGCTCTTATGCAGAAGATACACCCGGAAAGTAACATTTGATTCATTTCCATTGGAGCAGTAATTTACATGGTAGCCAATATTACATGTCTCAAGTTTGTATCCATTTCATTTTTATAGATCTAGGAGGGATACCAAAACTTCCTTTTTTTGCCATTTTATCTCTTACATGGATTTCATGGGAATTAGTAATGGCATAAAGGAAAATGAGAATAAGATGTGCTTCTTATAACCGTCTGCTAATATCTTCTTACTTGCAGAATGCAATGGCTTTTGTATTTGGTTCAACATTTGTTTGCCGAAGTACAAATGCAGCAAAGGAGGTATGCTTGATTTTGTTGGTTTATTTTTAATTGTGAGATTATTGCTGTTCATTGTGGCACTCTTTTTCCCAGTGAAATAATTTTTTAATATGCTGTTTATTGTATATAATGTTTGTCGGGGCGATGCTGTGACATGGTAAATGCCTCTTATGGAGCCTCCAGAAAAGTTTTATTGTGAATGTGGTGCATGGATTAATATTTTCCGAACAGCTCCGATTAAAAAGGAGCCATGTTGTAAGAGATTCATGGTCCAATGATTTTAGGTTTCATATACAAATAATTAGAATCAGCCAATTTTGCTAAAATCTTCATGTGCAAAGTTAAATATGAAGAACAAAATTAATGGAATCTACACTAAAATTTTGCACAAAAAAAAAAGGAAAAGCCTAATTGCTGGAGCCAGAAAGAGTCACAGACAAGCACATATCGAATACAAATCCTACACTGTAACACAGCATTTACATGTGAAATACTTGAGTATCATTTATCAGCTGCTTGGAAGTTCAAGGTTGTCATAGGGACTATCCAATGTATAATGTTGCTAGAACCTTCATATACTCTAGCTTGTCTTATTCTAGGCTCTTATGTACTTCGAGATCTTGAAAACATAGCTCTAACATTACATTGATTAAATGCTGATGGCTATTCTCTTGTACCTAACTAAAGTAATTGCATATGTGGAGATTAAAGTAAAATAGTTGAACTTACAGATATGCATTCTGAAATTTGTTTAGGAGATGGAGGAGTCTGTCAGCAACTCATTACTTGTAATGCTCTGCTGTAGAATCTCAACGAGCTTAATGCATAACCTTGTAATGAGCCACCTAATCTGTGGTTTGCTGAGACGCAGTTTGCCAAGTCCTTTTCTTACAAATGATCAAGAATATGCTCGGATAATACAAAAAAAGTGGTTAGGTTCAAGTCTTCACGAAAATATTTGTTGTCCGGACAAAAGAGCAAATAAGCTTCAAAGGACCAAAGAAGGTATTGCACAGCTAGAAAGCATAGGAATAGTGGATAAGAATGTGGCAACCATGTTACTAAGATTACTAGTTTTGATTTTCAAAATCAAGGATTAGATGTTTAGATATCTAACTAAGATCTTACATAATTTGCCCCTAAATGCAAGTCACTAAATGTTAAGAACTATAACAGACTTGACAAACATAGCCTGAAATTATTTCTACTAAACTTTGTGGGGCTCCTAAACTCTGTGACCTTTGGGAAGTTGTTTCTCTCCTTCATTTATATTCCATTTTTTTTGTTCTCTGGCCAGTTGCCTCTTCTTAGTATGTGTGCTAGTAATGTGCCAATTTCCGAGGTGCGCTCCTTTTGTTTAGTCTCTAACTTAGAAGATACAATATGAAGAAAGTGTATGTAATAAAAAGGAACACATTTATAACCTCTAAATATGTCTGCCAAAAATCAAAGTCTTAGATAAATGGATATGATCTAATCAAGCATACACAAAGCCAAAGCTTCAGCTCATTTGTATGTTCAGAGAGCTGGTACTTGACGATACAAATCTTGAGGTTGGGATGTTAGCTATGAAAGATTATAGAATTGCTACCTAATACTTTCCAAGCGATTCATTTGCTGTATCCTTTTATTTGTTTCAAATTTTTAAAGATAAGGATCTTCTCTAGTAAAATTATACTAGTGTAAGGCATGCGATATGACATTCTGTTGCATGTATGGTGTGAGTAAATATGTATGCTGCATTTTTTTTAAATGATCATAAGCAAGTTATAATGAATGCTCTCCCTTTTTCTTGAATGTTCACTTCTATGACTTTCTCACTCAAGAACATCTTGTAAAATTGGGAGTGCTAATATTGGTCCCAAAGATGAGTCAAGAGCAGGGGAGACAATTGGTTGAATGCTTATTGATAGAACACAATAAAATAATAAAGGTCTCAACCTTCAATTTTTGATGCTTAAAGACCTTGATTCTGTATTAATGTGATAACAGTTGGCCTCTTGAAACATAACAATGTTAAGCTTCTCTCTCATTACGGCGCTAATTTTCATCAATTTTTGCTACATTCCATTTGATATTTTTATGATTATTACTATTAATGCTACTTTCAAATAATCTGACTAGGACATTAGTTACTAAAGAAGTCAGGCTTAACATGACTACAATACGAAACCGTTTAATCTCGCTGTATGTCACTGAAGCGTTACAAAATAAGAGTTGGTTCGTAGGTAATTTACTTCTATTTTCCATTGTAATTTTTGGTGCAGGTTGCATTCAATCGAGACATCTCCACCCCTAGTGTTACTCTTGAAGGTGATATTTTTCAGCCAAGTGGTCTTTTGACCGGTGGAAGTCGCAAGTAAGGCATCATCATATCTATCCCTTTTATTTTGTGTTATTTGTGCTGTTGCATTTTCTCTTATTATTCTCATTTTATAATTCTGCATTACATCATCCTCCCAAAATGTTCCTAAGGATTGTTCCATTTTAAATTTTTCTATACCCTAGATAGGTGGACACTGTACATTGCACTTAAAGTGTCTTTGGTAAACAGGAATCATATAGTGCCTTTTTGTTGTTTTCTATGATGAATGTAAACAACTTCAATATTTTTCCCTATTTTATTAAATTATGCTTGCAGAGGTGGTGGCGAGCTGTTAAGACAGCTTCATGCATTAGTTGAGGCTGAATCAGAGCTCTGCATTCATCAGAGGAAATTTTCAGAAATTGAAGAAAAGGTCAACCTTTTTAATTAACTAGACTGTTATGCTGTGCAATTTCAGTTTTATGACTCCTATATCTTTTCTTGTTTATGCAATTTATTTTATTGTTGTGTCTATCTGTTAGAATGTAGACACTAGGAAGAAAATGAAGAAAAAAATGAATAGGTCATTTGAAGAAAAAGAATAGTTCATTTGAAGAAAAAGTAAAAAGTAATGAAAAGAAAAGAAAACTGAGAATGTCTCTTGATTGGTTGAGAAGAGAATATTGCAAAAAGAGTGGTTAGGATACCGATAAGTTATCCCAGTTTCATCCTAAAAATGCGAGGAAGTTTCTTTAGATAAAATTTTGGACCTTTGTTTCCTTTTGAATTTTCTTAATTATGTTCTTATTAACTGTATGGATTTTTATTGGCAACCAAATGGACTATAATTATGGAAGAAAATGATAACATTCAAGACCTATCTAGTTTGAAGGGGAAGTTGTTGGGTTTGATGAGCATGTCAGATGCAACATTCTATCTTCTTTCACTCTTGCTTACCATCACTATTCTGCCCTTGCTTGCTAGTGAAAAGAATGGGAACAACCAGGTTGAGGCAACAATACCAATGGTATTTTGTAGTTGTTGGCAATTAGACCTTTTTGATCATTGATAGTATGTCAAATTAGATGCTTTAAAACATGTGGGGTCTTCATTCTTCCAGCAACTTCTTTACAGGAATGCTTGAAAGGTCCTCTTTCCACAGTGAGTTTCTTCCAAGAAGGCAATCTGATTATGGGATTATTCCATGAATGCAATCTGATTATGGGATTATTCCATGAAGGCAATCCGATGGATTCCTAAAGTATGATAGGGCAATGCTTTTCTTTTATTTCCTTTTTCATTTTTCTATGATAGTGGTCTTTGTAGTGGAGCAATGCTTCTCTTATAAGATGGGGGTCTCCTTGTTCAAGGAAGTAATTCCAAGGATGTTCTTTTCATAACAGACTTCGAATATCTCAAGAAGAGCTGGTGGCAACCCAGTGGACTCCTTGTGCATGATAAAACAATTTGTTTTTTGTTAGGCTGTTGTTCTTTTCAATGGAGCTGTGCTCTTATTATGAGAATTATGGTATCTTTGGATGGAGTAGCCCTCTTGTGAGACTAGTAATCTCTTGAAAGGCAGTGCTCATTCAGGGAAGCACGTCTAAGGATACTTCTTTGTGGATGAGTTCTCAATAGATCCCAACAAGGGATTATTCCATGATGGAAATGATAAAAGCAATTCTCTCTTTGTGAACTTTATAATCGGTTTTAAAAGCGACATGAAGGCTTTAGTGGAAGATGGAAGGAATAGCATGGTGTCAACGAGTCCTTTTTTTTTTCCTTGGTCCATTCTCTTTGGATAAGGGACCCTTTGTGTCTTTTCTTTTATATAGAAGCTTTGGAATCAAGGCTTTAAATACCAGTGGGACGGCTGGGAGTCCCATTATATCGAGTGTTAGGACAGGGCATCATCCTGAGTATTTGGATGGGGCAGCTTGGAGAATTGATCGGGACGGAATGGGACATTCACTATCTCGAGTGTCGAGATGTAAGGTGTCCCATTCCATGGGAAAATTAGGGTAGCCTCATCCCACGGTATTTAAAGCCTTGCTTGGAATATATATAAGAGTGTGAGTACTAGTGTCTAGGTAAACAAATGAGAATTGTGTCCAACCCCCTTCTCTCTTTCTCTCCCCCCTCTCCCTTATCTCTTTTTTGTGTGCTTGCTGAGATGTGTCTATTGGGCATAGGGGTGCTCTCTTTCTCCCCTTTTATGTTGAGATTAATAACTGAGATGGGTGTCATTGAGTTTTCAGATGGGAGTTTGAGTCGATCTTTTCCTCTTGCTGGATAAAGAAAGATGATAAAGGGATCTTTGGACCATGATGGTAATTAGAGGAAAGATGACTCATACTAAACCACTTCTCTTAGAATCTTATTTCTTTCTTGTGCTGAGATTAGAGCTAAGTTCTGCTAGATGGACTAGTTCTCAAGCTGTTTCTTATGTCTAGAAAAAAGAACTTGCACCTTTTCTCAATAGCATGCTGGGCCAGCTTATGCCGTGCCATGTATTATTATGGGATCCTACAGATTTAATGTGTGGAGTCATTAATTATGGTGGAGAAAGGCAATCTAGACCTGCACATCTTTTAGAATTTGTTCACATTTTCTGTTCACAACGAACTAGCTCTTTGACTAATAGAGACTTACCATGAAGCATAGCCATATGATCTTGATCATGGGATTTGTAGTTTCTATCTTGGAATTTGATGTTTTGATGGCTAGGACTTTTTCTGTGAAGCAAGGTGTGGTAGCCCAGCTAGAATTATGATCTACTTGCTCTTATACTCTATTCTTGCATGTGAATTGACTTTACAGCCCATACATGTGAACTTTTATTACCTCTTTAGCTATGTGGTGTTACGCTTTTTGGCCAATACATGTTCACAAGTAAATACATATGAATGTTGTCATATGCACTTGTTTAGAGGTTTGTCAATGCTCACCAATATTGGTTTGCTGCCTAAACATATATATATACATCTGGCCCTTCACATGGGGCTGATGTGTAAGTTCCCGACTTTTGAGGCTAGATACATGCGCATGTACATGATGATGGTTGTACAGGAGCTAATGCTAGATCACAACTGCATGCATGTGAATATATGTGATTTCTCATACTAGTCTATTGGAGGACGATAGAGAAGAAAAGTGGTTAAAGTGTTAAAGAATGAGGACAAGGTTGGTCATTGATATTCATGCACACAAATGCTCCTTTTCTCTCTAATAATCCTTTTGGTTGTGTCAATCTGTCAAACATATTTATTTTATTGGTTTTTTGTCATCCATTGATAATATTTGTTCTTCTTGAACTAGTCATGTGCTCCTCATGTTCTAAGTACTAGTGGTTATAGTATACACATTTGATATTGAGAAAAGCTGTGATCCATTTCTACATTTTCAGTGGGTAATCAATCCCATATAAATATACAAAAGGATGATCTTCTTAAGAGATCAAATCCCATGAAATAAGGGATAAGATCAAATCCTGTGTAAATCTCATGCAATAAGGGATAAGATCAAATCCCATCTAAATCCCATCAAATAATGGATAATTAAATATTGTTACAGTGAATAAGGAAGGAGAGAAAGAATAGGAAACTATACAAATATCTTACAATTAGATGAGAGATTTTAGGGAATTCTCAACACTTTCCTTCAAGCTGGTGGGTGGATGTCTTCTATTCCTAGCTTACTAATAATTTCTTGAAATCTCATTGTAGGTAGGCCCTTGGTTAGAACATCAGCTAATTGATTCTCTGATGACATTTATGGAATACTAATCAATCCACTGTCCAACTTCTCCTTTATGAAGTGTTCTATTTCAATGTGCTTGATCCAATCATACTGAATCGGATTATGCATAATTTTAATGGTCGACTTGTTGTCACAGTATAGCTTTATCGTTCCCTCTCTCTTGATCTTTAAGTCATTTAGGATTATTTTTACGCATAGTGGTTCACAAATCCCCTGAGCCATGGCTCTGAACTCAGTGTTAGCACTAGACTTTGCTATCATATTCCATTTTTTACTCCTCCAAGTCACCAGATTATCTCCTAGGAATGTGCAGTGTCTAGATATTGACCTTTTATCAACTTATGATCTAGCATAATTAGCATTAGTAGAGGACTCAAAAGTAAGCTTTCCTCTTTTTTGAAACAAGATTCCCTTATCTGGTGTAGCTTTAAGATAGTGGAGGATTTTGTAAATTGCTTGCAAGTATTCTTCTTTTGGATCATGTATAAACTAGCTGATTACACTCACAAAGTAGGTTATGTCTGGTCTTGTATGTTAGAGATAAATTAATCTCCCTACAAGTCTCTGATATCTCTCCTTATCAACTGAGCTACCCTCTTCAGTTCTTCCTATCCTGTGATTATAATCAATAGGTATACTTGCTGCTTTGTTGCACATATTTTTGATTTCTTTGAGTAGGTCTAGTACATATTTCCATTAAGAGATAAATATACCATTTTTTCAGTAAGCCACTTCAATGCCTAGGAAGTATTTCAGTTTTTCGAGTTCTTTGAGCTCAAATTCTTGAGCCAATCTTTTTCTAAGAGATTCTCTTTCAGCTACGTCATTTCTTGTCATAATAATATCATCCACATACATTAGTAAGACTGTAACTTCACCTTTATCTGAGTGTTTTATAAATAATGTATGGTCTTCTCGGCTTTGTTTGTATCCCATTCTCAGCATTGTCTTTGTAAATCTCTCAAACCATGCTCTAGGAGATTGTTTTAAGCCGTACAAAGCCTTTTTCAAACGATAGATTTTATTAGCTTCAAAATCTCCATCAAATCCGGGTGGTGGCTCCATAAAGATCTCTTCTTCCAAATCTTCATGTAGGAATGCATCCTTCACATCATATTGCTGTAAATCCCAAGCAAACATAGCAGCAAAAGATAATAGAATTCTTACGGTATTCATCTTTGCTACTGATGCAAAAGTTTTCTGGTAGTCTACCCCATAGGTTTGTGTATACCGTTTTGCAACTAATCTTGCCTTGTACCTCTCAAGAGACCCATCTACTTTGTATTTTAAAGTATAAGCTCATTTGCATCCAACTGGTTGTTTCCCTTTTAGCTTAGTCACAACCTCCCAAGTCTTATTCTTCTCTAGTACAGTCATTTCCTCTTTTATGGCTTGTATCCAATTCTTGTCTTTTAATACCTCTTGTATGGTTTTAGGGATATCAATTGAGTCTAGGATAGTGAGGAAACCTTTATGTTGTGAAGAAAGGTAATGAAGGAAGACAAACTGTGAAATTGGATAGAGTCGATGTTGAATGCACTTTCTGATGGCCTTTCTTAAGGTAATTGGGAGCTCTAGGTCTTGAGAAATAGGCTCTTCAGGAACATTAAGAATAGAATCAGTGAGAGAAACTAGTTTACCTAGCTCTTGTTCATCCGGATTGGAGTCTTGGGTCTGCATTGGTTCGCAAATCATCTTTTTTCTCCTTGAATACTGCAGTAATTTAGGTTGCTTTTGTTGCTGATTTTCAGTGTCTCGTCCCGGCTCATATGAGGATGGTTTATATGGAGGAGGCATCTCATATGAGGATGGTTCATGTGGGGGAGGCATGGGTTGTAGACTTTTGAGATTATCAAGGACAACCCATTCCGAACCATCCTTAGGCTTCTTCTCTCGAAGAGAGGAATGGGGTTTGAAAAAATAAAATTGATTCTCATTAAAGGTGACATCCATGGAGATAAATATTTTTTGGGTAGGAGGATGATGACACTTATTTCCTTTTTGTATATTGGAATAGCCCACGAAAATACATTTTAGAGCTCTAGGATCAAGCTTTCCCTGGTGTTGTTTATGAACATGGACATAGAAGACACACCCAAAGACGTGAAGAGGAAGATTACTTGGATAATGAAGCTCAGAATGAAAGGTAGACAATAGGTGAATAGGAGATTGATTACCAAGAACACGTGAAGGGACTCCATTAATCAGAAAAGTTGCTATAAGAATAGCATCTCCACAAAGAAATTTTGAGGCATTAGAATGGAAAAGAAGAGCACGAGTGACATTTAGAAGATGACATTTTTTTCTCTCTGCTACCCTATTTTGTTACGGCGTGCAACATAGGAGGATTCATGAATGATTTCTTCTTTGTGAAAGATGGAAGCAAGTGTGAAATTAAAATAATCTCGAGCATTATCAGAATGAATCCTTTGTATGGATACCTCGAATTTTGTCTTTATCATTTGGTGGAAAGATGGAATTATATGGCTGATCTTGGATTTTTCATTCATAAGATATATCCATGTGGTCCTAGTACAGTCATCAATGAATGTCACAAACCACTTTACCCCAGTATGAGTAGGAATTCTAGATGGACCCCAAATATCTATATGAATGAGAAGAAAAGGTTTAGAAGATTTATTAATTCTCAAAGGGAATGACATACGATGATGTTTAGCAAATTCATAAGTGCCATAATGAAATCTTTGAACATCAACATTATCGAACAATAAAGAAAACATATTTTTCAGCAAAAGAAAGGATGGATGGCTAAGACGAAGATGTTGGATCCAGATTTTAGATTCATTGGAAGAGAAAGGATGAGCAGAATTGGACGATGTGCAGGAGAGTGAATTGGTTTGTAGGAGTGGAAGAACTACTGGCAACATCAAGGTAGTAAAGGCCATTTCATTCCTTAGCAGATCCAATTTCTTTTCCGTGACTTATCTGTTGGGTTTCGAGGTGTTATGCATGCAGAATTTTCAAAATAATTTCGAAAGCAACAGCGAAAGATAGATTAAAACAACTTTTAATCTACGCATGCATAGAACTAATCTAACATCTAAGGATCTAGTTCATATCATGAAAAACAAGATGAAAAACATGCATCTGATTTCATAATAAAATAATCTGAAATTAAACTGGTGATCTGATCACCTATTTGTAGCGCAAAACTCTTTCAGATCAGATTTGAGGATGTCTGCAGGTTCTATTGAAGCCGCACACGCGTCCGGCCTCTACAGGTATCCACACAGGGCTGAAGCAGATCGAAGTGTCCGAGACCACTGAGGTGCTAGCTCTTTTGCAGATCTTGCTCTTTCAGGTTTAGATCTGATCTTTTTCTTCGATGGTTGTAGAAGAAGACTCGCGGATCCTTTCGTGCAGAATTGGAGGATCCAAAAGACAATAGGAGAACTCCTTTCTCCCTTTCTTCCTTTCTCTTTCTCACTGATCTGTCTCTTTTCCTCTCTAGGGTGGCCGACCAAGGAAGGTGAGCGTGTGGATCTAGGTGGAAGGAGGATGGGGTGGCACAAGGTGGCTGTGTTGATTTGCTTGTTGTGATTGATTGTTCCACACCCAAAAACCCTAGCCCTTTTATAGATGTAGGCCAATGGATGGATAGAGTTCAGTTATTTTTAAACTCTTATATGATAAGAGCTTAAGTTAAACTCAACCTAATCCAACTCAATCAGATAGAGATAGACAGAGAGTCCCAAGGAAGAGGGGTGCCAACCTTTGGCGCCTCTCTTCTCTTTTGTCGCATGCCAAAGGAGGGGGGCGCATGTGGGTTGGTGCCTCTCTTCTCTTTTGTCGCACGCCAAAGGAGGGGGTGCCCCTCCTTTCTACCATGAGATAAGAGAGAGAGTCCCCGTCTACTGGGACTCTTGCATAGTTATCTAATTAGGTTCAATTTGGGTCCAATCTGAGTCCGATTTGAATCCGATTCGAGTTTAATTTATTCCAGACTCTTTTCTAATCCAATTAGGAAACAATCTTGAATCCAGATGCCTAATTAGACTCAATTAAGTCAAGCCTAAATAAATTAAATCTGATTTAATTATTTAGGATTTGATCTTCAAACTTGATCTCATCAAATTGGATTGCAACAATTGCAATTAGATCCTTTTAGCTAACTATTAGCTGATCCTGTCATTATAACTTTTACAAGTTGATCAAAATTATCAATCTTATTGATAATTTAATCATAATCCAACCGTTTGATCTGATCAAATCCCTTTTGTGTGTGATCCATAGGTTTTGTTATGTCTGATAGTGAGATATACCATAATCTCCATCATAGTATCATCGAAACACCATTCAATGGATCGAAATACTTTCAACTCTAATCCATCAAGAATCGTCGATCCAGAATGATCTTAGTGAGCTCCCACCATCCATTAGTGACGTCTAGCAGCATGTGGTGGCAACCCAGCAGAATAGAATAAATAGAATCTCTAGGCGTAGTTATCGTGTGATTCAGTTCCTCTATCGTGAGTCTCGACAGGATGGAGATTATGGAACCTTGTCAAATCCCATCATCCGTCCTATTTAAAATTCGATTAGCTTAAGTCCAAATCGTGATATCGATGGAAATTTCTTTCCATTTATCACCTTGTTGTGGCCACAGACTTAAGGATCCAGTCTCTCAAATTTTATAAGACTACTCTTTATTTACTAAAGTCGGTAGATCCCATCTAAGTGTGTATCCTACTTCTTTAGTGAATCTACTACAGCCAACATCCACTATAAGGATTCATATGGCTAGAGATCATGTTTATGTGTAGTCAAACAATAGCAACTCCACTGTGAGCAGTCGAGACACCACAGATTAAGAAATCACTCACACGACTACAGCATCGAGAAGATCACTGACGAGTGAGTAGATATTCATGTGATCTCTCACTTGGTCACGCTCAGTACTGATGTTCTCCAACAACCATCCGCACTCTCGTTCAGTATCCTCACACTAAAGATTAGAAACTCGTCTATCTTGAAGGAAATGATCCGTGCATCGATCTAACCGGATCATTCACTGTCCCCATGATGATCCATCGATCGAGAGCAATTTAGAAATTCATTATACATGTTTTTAATTCTCAACACTTGAGAATATGTATCTTTAAGCTATTAATTTTTAGGATGATTCTTGAACACATTAGATAAGAATGGAAAGAAAAATATCCTTTATTGATTATCAAATATATTTAAGTATAAAAGTATGTCCTAGAACTATTACAATATGTCAGCCATATTGTTTTTCCAAGACATACACCTAACATTATCCTAAAAGATGCAATGGGTATCAAAAAATGTGATACAATAATTTAAATCTTTGGTGAGTTGATGAATGGAGATTAGATTAGTGGATAATTTTGGAACATGTAACACATTTTTTAAATGAAAGGAAGGGGCAAAGGAAATTTGTCCTTGGCCGGCTATGGTAATAGGAAAACCATCAGCCACGATAATTGTTTGATTTTCTGGGCATGGTTTGTAGGTCTCAAATCGAGATGGGCCATGGGTGATATGATCCGTTGCTCTCGAGTCAAGTACCCAGGAGGAGGAATGAGGCAATGTATCGGCATTTAGAGAATTAGAAACAAGGCACTCACCAGATTGAGCCAATGAACATGAACCAGAGGAAGTAGACGTAATTTCTCAACCTCCACTTTGTTGGATTTTCGAAATTCAGCTTTTTCAGGTTTTTTAGGTATAGATCCCTTCTTGTTGGTGAAATTAGCTTGATTCCGCTGTTGCCCTTTGAATCCTTCGGTTCTACTCAAGACTTGTGCTTTGCCATGAAGTTTAAAACAATTATCTCGTGTGCCGAGGTTTCTTGCAGTAAGTACACCAAAGATCATCACAGTTGGACTGTTTGGAAGGGTTGTCTGAAGCACGATCATCTGGTTTTGCTCCAAAAATATTTAGCTTGTGACCTTTATCTGAACTCTTGGTGGATACCAAGGCGAATCCTTCTGAAGGGGGGTTCGAGCATTACACTTCGGCGACTTTTCTCAGCCCGAATGATAGAGAAGATCTTTAATTGTGGAAGTCGCTCCCTTCTTAGAATTTAAACACGAACTTGATTATATTCAACATTCAGTCCTGTAAGAAACTCGAAGAGACGATCTCGTTCCACAAGACTTAGAAGGGTATTAGTATCTTCATGGCAAGATATTTTGATGGCTTGATGGTAAATCTAACTCAAGCCACAAGCCAGTCATAAGATTATAATATTCAATGGCAGAAAGAGAACCTTGCTTGGTGTGGGAGATTTTGTTTTTAAGTTCATAAATGACGGCTGTGTCCTGAACTTTGGAATACGTCCGTCGAACAATGTCCCATATTTCTTTAGCAGACGAGAGAAACATGTAATTGCAGCTGACTTCAGATTGCATTGAGTTTCAGAGCTATGACATGATCACGGAATTAGCTTCATCCCATGTAGGAAATTTTGGATCTGAGGGACTCGGATCAGGAGCAATTAAATGATTAAGCTTACCACGTCTTTTAAGAAAAGTTTTCACCAACTGTGACCATTGAAGATAATTCTTTCCATCAAGATGATAGGAAGGGTTCATGGCCTGCAGTTCATCGTTTAAAACAGGTTGAGTTGTCCTAAAGATGGATCCGGAAGGGCTGGACGCCGTGGCCTCAGAAGTTTCAGACATGTTGACTAGAAGAAGGGATCAAATAATAGCAACAACAGAGAGATTGATTGACAACGGGAGTGCAGTCAGATTCGGCCGATAGAGAAAAGCTGTGAATAATGACGACTTTTGCGATGAAGGCAGGGAACGATGAAGACGTCTGCGATAAAGGCAGATGGGGTCGACTTTGAAGACGTCTACGATGAAGATAGACAAGGTTGATGGCAATGGGACCAACAATGATGAAGGCTGTGGACTTTAGTGATGCAGACAAACAGAAAAGTAGCGGCGAAAAAACAGGCCCTACGGAAAGAGCTCTGATACCATGAGAAAAGATGTGATTCACTAATACATTTTTAGTGGGTAATCAATCCCATATAAATATACAAAAGGATGATCTTCTTCAGAGATAAAATCCCATGAAATAAGGGATAAGATCAAAATCCATGTAAATCCCATGAAATAAGGGATAAGATCAAATCCGGTGTAAATCCCATCAAATAAGGGATAATTAAATATGGTTACAGTGAATAAGGAAAGAGAGGAAGAATAGGAAACTATACAAATATCCTACAATTAGAAAGAGAGAAAGATTAGGGAACTATATAAATATCCTACAATTAGATAAGAGATTTTAAAAAATTCTCAACAGATATTATAAATAAATATGCTATGCAACTATGTCACTGTGGCATGTCTATGTTTTGATTGTTCATGAGAGATTTGAAGTACTTGATTTCATCAAAAGGAAAGGCAGCTAAGATTCTGTGGTCTTTTCTCTTTGAAACTTTATTTAGTCAAACCTTTCCTTTTTGGGAGTGGTGGCAAGTAAGAAATAGAGTTTGATAGAGCCTTATGTCAATGGTGCTTGAAGTAGGACTTTTGCTAAATGATTCCAGCTTTCTGCCTATTTTATTTTGTAATAGAAAAAGAATTCTATTTTTGTTATTTGCACATATTGAACAATTTTTGCAATAACTTTATCTTATTTTTGTTTTATTTTCAAATAGCTTCACCAAAAGATTCTTTAGACTCATTTGGCCTTATAGGAATGTGCTGTCAGTGGGGCTTTGTAGGAGCATTCCTGAATATATATTATGCCTATGCAACTTCTATCAGAGATGATGCCATTGTAATGTACCTTGTTGCATAATGCAAAGAGCATTACCGATGATTAGAAACATAAAATATTATAGTTCACTAATATGCACCTGTGCAAGTATTAATTGAACCGAATCTCATCCTCTTTCATTTTCAAATGCCCATTTTTAAAAATGTGCTACATGCATTAATTATTCTTTCAATACACATCAATCATCATTATAAGACTGATAAATTATTAGTTATTGGATTTCATCGATTATCAGACTTATAATTGATTCAGCATTTCTTAGAATTATATTCGCTTTTGCATTGGACTTTCAGATTGCAATGCTGTTGCCTCTTCAGAAGAGGTACATGCACCTGAAATCTCAGTTTGAACTCAAGTCATATGATCTTTCACTCTTCCAGAGCAGAGCTGAGCAAAATGAGCACCACAAGGTTGCAGCTTTCCTCTTACAGCTATTTGTCTGGCTCTCTGTTTCTATGTATCCAATGTTAAATCTTGAGTTTTCATGTTCATGCTATCATATATTGTGCATATTTCTTTCTGAACTAAACATCTACCTGAAGTGCAGCTAGGTGAGTTGGTGAAGAGGATTGAACAAGAGCTTGAAGAAGCAAAACTGAAAGCAAAAGAAAAGCAACTTCATTATGAAAAATGTGTTTCCACTGTTTCTGCTCTTGAAATATCCATCAAGGAACATAGCAATCATCGTGAGAGCAGACTCAAAGATCTTGATAAAAAGATTAAAACCCTGAAATCTGATATGCAGTCAGCTTCAAAGCATCTCAAGGTCGTGGATTTTTTCTTTTTTAAAAATTCCTTTTATTTTGGCAATCTGTTGGTAAAACATTTTTTTCTCTTTTGTCTCATTAACATTTCCTGCATCATTATTTTGTATGCAATTGGCTATCCTTTCAGTTAAATGTTTTCTACTTAGGCTAAATTTTAATTCAATTTCTCAAAATCTGGTCAGAAATTTTCTATTCCTTTATAGAATTCGGCCATTCCTAATGTTATTCAATTTACATTGTTTCCTGCTTATTGAGGTTCTGTTGGCTTTCTGAGAAACTGAAAGAAAGATAGTTTGTTGGGGAGGAAGCTTCTTTTCCATTTTTGTTGATGAAAATAACATTCAGGAAGAGAAAAACTTAACACACAATATAGGACTAATTTTTTCTCAAACTAGTATAAATTTTTTTCTTCTCCAAAAGCCAGTGATTTTGGAAGAAATTGACAAGTAAGTGCTTGGTTCTATCTAACGTAATCATATCTTAAACCACTTTCTCAATAACTTTCTTACCAATTTTTTTTTTTACTAAACCATACATGAGCAAATACTCTATTTTCTATTCAAAATATAAATTCTGAAAAAAATATAAGCATTACTTTCTACTTGTTATGTTCTTTTTATTTCTTCTTTCATGGGCAATTCTTTAAGACGCCACTGCTAGAACATTCCTTAAAGTCAATGTTATAACTGAAAGTGAGCTTTTAGGAAAACTGTTGATATGCTTTAAAGGCAATAGTTATTACTGAATGAAGCCTCTCTTTGTCGATGACTGGTGGCATCATGACACCTGCTGAATTTTACTTATTTCTTTGATTGATACATTCTTTATTATATAGATTTATATGCTTGCAAGTTATGCACTAAATTGTTTTTATTCATTTTTTCAAATCTGTTATTAAGCAAATTGACTGCCTATATTTTTTTATCAACGTTATGTTGATGCTATACCATGTAGAGCTTTTTTCTGTTGCATATTTCTGCATTGTTTGACATACTTGCTGGTGGTTATCTTGTTGTATGATTCGAGAAAACCTTCATGTTGTGTTGATTTTTACCTATTTATTAGATGGTATGAATTTAGACAGCATGTGGTGGGTGCATGATGGAAATGTGATTACTGAATACTGATGTTAGAATTCTTTGTTGAATGAAGTGTAGCATCTACCTCATTTAAGGTTAAGGTTAAATAATTGACCAACATGACTGGGGCATTCACACCCAAGTTTGAATACTAAATTACTAACACTGGAATTTTGATTCTTATTCTCTCAAATTTATGCTTGAAGATTGTAGCGTATTAATGGAGATGTTAGTTGTATTTTTACTATTGTCGGATATTAATTTCTTTTTATTAAAAAATTATTGATGTATTGGATAAAGTTTTAAAGAAAATGAAGAAGAAAATGTGTTTGTCTTTAAAATTTTGAAAAAAATTTGACAGCTTGTGTTACGATCAATGTTAAATATTTTCTGTTTCAAAACAATCATTTACATAAACTGGATAAATAACTTCCAAGCTTTTTTTTTTTTTTTTTGCATATGCCTCTATTTACAGATTAATTATATTTGAAGAGTCCTTTGTTATATATTTGCATATCAAGGCCTCTCTTATCTGATAGATTTCCCATTGTGACCCAATTTATTCTTTCATTAACCACAATGAAATTTGTTGCATTTTTTCCCACTTCCTTGCTCACTTCGTCCTTTGGAGCTTCTAGCTATTGAGCTACTCTTGCTTCTCAATACCATTGTCGTTGGCTTCAAGCTCCTCTCTGCTACCATTGTTGGAATTAAGAATTTAACATCTCTCTTCAATCTTGAATAAGTGTAGTTCACCAGCTAGAAGCTTTTAACTGCTGGCCAAGAGAGGTCTTTTTGTGCGATTAATCCATAATTGGAGGTGTTACATGCTGACAGCTCCAAAAGTTTATTTCCCCTACTGATGTCAATACCTGAAAAAGATATATAATACTTAGTCATGATGGTTATATACTGTCAGGATCGATAGAATCAGGTTTGTTGGTGAGTTTATTTATATTCTGAGGGCGGTCCTTAGTGTTCTTTTCTTTTGGATTCATGGGCTTTTCGATCTCCCCTTCCAAAAGTTACTCTTTCAACAGAAAGTATGAAAAAATGAATTTAAAGCTGGACAAAATAATTCTGTCTATCATGCATTTGCTGTAGCCTAATATGCTAAAGAATGACATTGGGTTAGCAAGCTGACAAACCCAAAGACACTGATGCTGGTTATTTAGCAGAAATCTGTATATATTCTCATCAGCCACACTCTTCAGCAAACTTGTATACTTGTTAAGTTGCACTCTGAAAGGAAACTCTGTAGTTATAAACTCCCATTTTATATGAAAAGGTAATACAAAGTTCTTCATGGCCATCAGTGGAACGTAGTATCACAAAGAATGATACACATCTTTTGTGCTTTACAGTTTAAACATTATTTTTCATATCTTCATTTGCCTCTTATTATAAGCTAATCTGTTAAGTTCACTCCTTATGAGATCCTAACTTGCTCTCATAAATCCTGTAGCAAAGGATGTATTTTCTCAGGTCATTATATAGCAACATTTAGTTGATCAGTGTTTCTTTTTTTTTTTTCCTTCTTTCTTTTTAAATTTATGATAGTCTTCATAGTAGCTTAAATCCTTAGTTATTGCACATTTAGATTGGAATCTTGCCCCATCACACTGGTAAGAAGACTTTTAGTCAACCATTTATTTAATTAAGTCACTGGTATATCGCTTAAATACTTAGTTATTGCACATTTAGATTGGAATCTTGTCCCATCACACTGGTAAGAAGACTTTTAGTCAACCATTTATTGAATTAAGTCACTGGTATATCCTCAAAAGAAATCCTCAAAATGTAAAAAGAAAAAGTAATCCACCCCTTAAACCCAGCCAGCAAAGTTATGACAACGTCAATAAATTATGAGAGCTAACAGCAGGTTCATTATAACAGAAATCCTCAAAAGAAAAAAAGAAAAGTAATCCACCCCTTAAACCCGGCTAGCAAAGTTATGATAACATCAATAACTTAGGGGAGCTAACAGCAGGTTCATTATAACAGAAATGCTATGTATAGTCAAGCCAATATCTGAATCTGATTTGGTGGGAGAATAATTTTTAATTCCTTTTTTCAGTGAAGATTATTTCAACTTGATTGCAGTCACATTTCTTAGTTTTATGTAATTTTCTTGATCTTCATTTTGCAATCCTTGCAGTTGATTGGCTGCCCCACTATAAATTGAATGATGGAAATTTAATTGGTGTTTCAATGACTTTCTTGTCCATTATATCAGGGTTATGAAAGTGAAAGGGAGAAGCTTATGATGGAGAAAGATGCGGTTGTTCAAGAGCTTGCTATGCTTGAAAACCAGTTGGCTTCTTCAGAAACTCTGATCAGTACTCTTACCACAGAATTGGAAAAACAAAAAAGCAAGGTGTCATCAATTGTTCAGGAATGTGGACCTTTTATCTTATTGCATTCATTCCGTTTTGTGATTATCTCCTCCTCCTGGGACAGGTTGGCTCCATAAAGCAGGAATTTGATCAAGCTGAATCCGAATTGAACTTAAGTCGCTCAAAAATGAAAGAATGCGATTCACAAATAAGTCACATTGCTAAAGAACAGCAAATGCTTCAACAGAAGCTTAGTGATGCAAATGTTGAGAGAAAGAAGTTGGAAAATGAGGTAAATTATCATGGGACTTTATTCACTCTGCTAAATGAAAGCTGAAGAATTTTTATATTCATTTCATGTAACTCCTAGGTAAAACGTATGGAGATAGAGCAGAAAGAATGTTCCTTGAAAGTTGATAAGTTACTTGAGAAACATGGATGGATCACCACTGAGAAGCAACTGTTTGGAAAAAGCGGGACTGACTATGACTTTTCATCACGTGATCCTTACAAATCAAGGGAAGAACTTGAAAAGCTGCAAGCTGAACAGTCTGGGTGCGTGAGTTTGCATGCAGGATCGTACTTGGTGTAGTTGTAAATTGTATCCCATAAAGTTGCAAGCTAGTTTGAAGGTTGATTGCTTTGATATTTACTGATTGAAAAGTTATTGTTACTGATTATATGAATGTTGTCTGTAGCCTGGAGAAAAGGGTAAACAAAAAAGTTATGGCAATGTTTGAGAAAGCAGAAGATGAATACAATGATCTAATATCTAAGAAAAACATCATTGAGGCATGCTTCTCTCTGCCTTGCTGTTCAAGAACAGTTGTTCAAGATATTGTTTGCTTAAAGTTTTTTTTTTTCCTAATTTTATTTATTGAAATTCATTTTTGTAGAATGACAAGTCAAAAATTAAGAAGGTGATTGAAGAGCTGGATGAAAAGAAGAAAGAAACTCTGGAAATAACATGGGCCAAAGTGAACAAGTGAGTGCACAATCTTCATCTTATCAATTTACATAATCAGTAAAGTCTGTGCCATCAGTATTGCTAAGGTGGTCTTCAGAAGGGGCCATTTTATTTGTGCATTTTGTTATTGCTTCCACTGTTACTTTTTCCTGTGCTTTAGCTGAATTTATATTTGAGTAAGAAACATCCTTTACAGGGATTTTGGCTCCATCTTTAGTATGCTTTTGCCAGGCACAATGGCTAAGCTCGAACCTCCTGAGGGATGCAGTTTCTTAGATGGTCTTGAGGTCCGTGTTGCATTTGGAAGTGTTTGGAAGCAGTCTCTGTCTGAACTCAGTGGAGGACAACGATCTCTTCTTGCACTTTCTCTTATTCTGGCATTGCTTCTTTTCAAACCTGCACCACTTTATATACTAGATGAGGTATTTTAATATATATTTACTATACATTCATCTATGGTTACACCACCTACTTCTCTGTGATTGAGCAATATTTTTTGTATTTGAGACTAGAATTCTAAATTAGGAGAGTGATGTTTCCCTAATTTAAGTTCAATTTAAATTTTGATGCTTTTGATCACTGGTTTCAAATAACCTGCCTGCACAGGTAATTTGTAATGCGTTTATTGTTGCAGATTTTACAAAGTATCTTAACTTTATATGTATTTAGTTTTTATGATGATCTGTTAACCTTCCTTTAAACTTCTTTTGGTATAGAGAAATCATTCTACTTCCTATATTATAGGAAAGGAGGTATAAGAAGAGGAGAACATGCTTCTGAATTTTATTTAACAAAAAAAAAAAAAACTTCTGAATCATGCACCATAGAAGATAAATAATCAGGAAACTAACAATCAGTTATTTGTTTGGCCGCCATATTGCGTTAAGTCCTTGGCGCATTCAGCATTCTATTTTAGTTCTTGCAAACAGTTAAGCCTGTTTATGCACATATTTAGGCTTGTTTCTGTGTAGTTGTATCTTTTTTATACACAATTAAGGGCCAGATATCAAACATAAAATAACCACTGACATTATGGATCAGGCATTAGAATTTTCAGTCAACAAGGATTAAATGTAAAATGGAGTCAATTGAGGGAAAGGACCTTAATAACCCCAAAAATAAAATTGTTTTGTGTGTCCTAGCTTCTCATAAAGGCCAATGCTCAAGGGGGTTGAGTGGCATGTTTACAATTGCTAAAATCTTGGGTGTGTGGGAATGGGCTGGTTCACATCTTGGGCCTGAGTGTTCCAAAGTGCACATAAGATATTGTTCAAATCCAGAAAAAACCTGGTGTTATTTCAATAAGATAACTACTGAGGTTTATGCATAACAGAGAAAAGGTGAAGGGCCAGTTTACATGAAATTACTGCATGACTGAGTGCTACTAACCAGAAATATTGTTTGGAATTAACTACAGCAAATACACTGCTAAATTTGTAAATATAGGCTGGAAATTGATGGATATGAATATGTATGGGTGGAAATGGAGTTAACAAGGGCGAGGAAAGTTTATTATAAACAAGATGAGAGCTCACGAGGGGGGCTAAATCCCTGTTGTAAAATACCTTACCCATACATCATCATAGAAGGATGAAACCTTAGGCATTGGAGACGAGTGACATGACTACCTTGGCACAACCTCTCCACCCCCTAAACATACATAGACACAAAAGGAAAAGGCACCACTACAACAACAAAAAGGTCCTAGTTTGAGTTAAACCTTTGAATCAATCTCAAAATCAAATCATCTAATTTAAGTGAACCCCTATAATCTGGTTATATATCTAAATGACTAGGTGAAACCTAGGCATAGACCCTAATATACATATAAATTATATATGCAAAATCTAATGGAACCTTGGTTGAATAATCTGTCAAATGACAATATGACTGAAAGCTGTGTAAAGTCCAAATGTTGAGCTAGAACTATGGAAATTAATCTATCGATGAAGAAAATGGAAAGCAAGAAAAAAATGCATTTGAGCAATCAGTCTCCAGCCATTGTGTACATCAGTTTTGATAGATACTCTTATCGCTCCGAGCTTGTTACCCACTCTTCCAATATGAATATTATTTTACTTTTGGTCTTGGGTTAAGAGAGCTTTTTAATGCTATGTATCATATATGAAAATATGCAGTCACTTGTTTGTCTGATGTGCACCTTTTGAAGGTTATATATATATATAAAGAAAGAGGACTATGATTATCATTCCTACAACCCTTCTGGCTTCACAATATGCCTCACAATGTCCCCAAATGAACCAATATAATCATTGTGGCTATTTTATCAGCAAATTTTGATTGTCATTTGTCATGCTTTACAATGTTTCACTAGTTGAAGTGCCCTATTTTTAATATCCACAACCATCATAACCTTCAATTAACACTGGAATGAAGCATTAAACTGGTTCCAAGAATGAATGAATCTTCACTGTGAGTTTATGTTGTTCTGGCTTTGAATCTCCTGCCCATGCTTTGCAAATCGACCATGCAACCGTGCCTTTTCTTCTTTGAGTTTTGTTTTTCCATACTGGTTACTAACATTTTCACAATACTTAACGGTGGTCTGACAAGTATTTGAAAGGGCTTGTCCGGAATGCTCTTTAGCTTATGATGTAATTAACCAATTTTATTGTACATGCTTTTTCATTCCATAGGCTGTTGGTGGTTCAATTCCTTGATTAATCTTGCAAGATGATCAAATTTTGATTGATCATAGATGGTAGGATATTATTATAATCAGTTTTTTCATATACATACATTCATTCCTGAAAGTATTCTATATTTGCAAAGATTTATATATATATATATTTTGACACTTCAAATGGTTATTTATTAACATTGTAAGGCAAAATTCTAAAGAGAGGGGCATCATTGCAAAAACAAGACATACAAATAGTGATTCTTGGAGGTAAATATGCAATAGCAACATTTGCAGGGGCATATATACAAAAGGCCCTATTATAATTGAAGGACGCTGCTAATGTCCTTCCTACATCCATTTCATATCATTGCAGACAGCATGTGGTGAGCATGCTTGTCGTTTCATTCGAATATGCAAATGCCCCATGAAACACACAAGCTGTCTGTGGTACTGGCTTGTATGCTTTTGCTAGCTGCAGGCTCAGATGAATTCTTGGAAAGTGTATGTTAATTTTCTTAGGTATTTAATAAATCTATTCTTAATAATGTGTCACAAGTCACACCTATGCTAGCATTTCTAGATGGTAATATTGTAGGGATACAGATATGGGAATTGGATTTGGACATATATCCAAGTGTCTAACTTGGCAAGAGAAAAAAATGGAGATACCGGGATACATGGGGTATAATTTATATTTAAGCAAATAATATATATTCATACCTTAAATATTCTATAAAGTTAAAATTTAGAAGACATTGCTTTATAGTCTTCAATGTATATTTCTCATCCAAATTCTTCAATTGACTTAAGGATATAAGAAAAAATAATATATCTCAAGTTAATTTTTTTATACCTACATCCTTGACAGTCTTGAACAAATTTCACTTCTAACATCTAAAATAAAGGATCACACTCATTTTTGGTAGAGTCGAGCTCTCCAACAATCTTTAGGTGCTGCACAGAGAATTTTATAAATGTCTAAGGGTGTGATTCATATTCGATTCAATTATGTATCTGATATGGATTTTCAGAGCTAGATGCAAGTGTCCAGAAACACTACTAGAAGGCAGACTAACATTCTATAATCAAGTTGGGGGGCTAGAAAATGGAATCATTGAATTGAGTATTTATACATATCTACTTACACTTATTCTTACTTTCAGCTTATTTCATATGTTTCAAGCATGTTTCCAACACCATATCATTAATTATTTTATGCTATATCCTAGATAATTCATTATATTGCCGATTTGCCTGGTAAATTGTCATGCAACTCATGTACATTTTGGTTCATACTAATGAATCCTACTCCCTTTTTGTTCTAAAAGGCTTAAACTGCATAAATTTCATCCAAGACGTCATTCCTAATGGTATTTTCTTCATTGGAACTTAAATTTATCTTGTGAACCACCTTACTATTTTTTTCCTTCTAAAACATGTCAAACTTAGAGTTTTGGAGGTAAATTGTTCCATGGATCAACTTAACTTTTTTATAAAAAAAAAATAGTATATTGGAAGAAACATTTTTCTCTTCTTCTTCTTCTTCTTCCCTTTTTTTTAAGCCATGGTTGCATGAAAGGACAAAAATTTGGCCGTTGTAAATGAAGATTGAAAGTCGTATGTGATATAGACTTATAATTAGGAGCAATTTTTGTGAATAGAGGAAGGAAAGACTGAAGATATTCAAATGCAATTGTGGAAGAGTATTATCTCGACATTCTATGATGTAGAATGCGACTTTCTATATAAGTGAAGAAAAAAAAGATAGTTATTCATATGTACTACTTTTTAGGCACCTTGTTACCAAAATGCCTGCAAGTGCTTGCATTCTTGCGATGCATTTAAATGGTGGAGCTTCTAATGGGTTGATTTAGTTGTTGTTGCAAAGGAGATGAAAGCAGAGAACGTTATGGTGGATGAATGGTGCAAAGCAGGCTAATATTTTCAAAGATTTTTAATGTTAGCATTCAGATATTAAAGGCAGCCCAATGCATGAGGCTCCCACAATTGTGGGGTCCGGGGAGGATCAGATGTACATAGCATTGTGGGGTCTGGGGAGGATCAGATGTATATAGCCTTACCTCAGCATGCTGAGAGGCTGTTAGCATTCTGATGGTGCTTCAAACAACTCTGATGCAAGTTCAGTAGTTGCTTTCAGTTCTATCCTAGCATCGGTCTTTCATTTGGGCCTCATTCCCATTGTTCTTCTGGTAGGCATGAAGCTGTAAACTCTGATTCAGCAGGAAGCTCTAATCTAAGCATGGAGAAAGGAGATCATGAGAAGAAACTAGAAGCTTATCTTAAAGGGCTGTCTTTGACACTCAAGCTGGAGTCATGGTGCCTTAGCTCAGGATTGCTGTCCAAGTTTCAGTGAACTTTAGTGCAGAGTGAGAGCAGAGATAGCAAGTAGGAGGCCTAGATGGACCATCCTTTAGATTTTGACTATTTACCTTGATTCTGCTTTCATCAATCTCCAACTAGAGAGTTGCTGCGATCATTCTAGATCATTTGGGGGGCGAATAAATACCAAAGGTGTCTCGGACGTGTGGAACTATGCTGGATTAAGGTTCTTTCAGTTATTTGGATTCTACAATAGACTATGGCCCGTGATTCAGAGAAGGTTGAAGCCTTGAGTTAGTGGAATATTTTTGTCGGTCCTTTCCCCTCCCACTTGTATCATTTTATCTTTTGAGCAGAATGGTGGTGATTTTAATCATATTTTACACAAAATGGAGAGCATAACTTTGTAATTTCTTCTTATATATAGTGTAGCCCTACATCAAGTTGAAGAGCATTTAACTTTGTTGTGGAGTTAAAACATTTTTTTTATTTTCTATTATTTTACTTAATTTTGTGCTTAGGTGTATATATTTGTTCTTTTAAGTTTTTGATAGTTTATTTTAGGTTTTGATGTTGTTAAGTTCAACAACTAAAACTAGTTCTCCACTGTAATTTTTATTTTTCCTCCTTTTTTCCTTGGCGGTGGGTGGGTGGGTGGGGATTTTCCTCTTTCTAAAATAAATTTTGTGGTTTATAACTTTGTTCCACTTAGAATTGGGATATTGCATCTTGAAGGCCTGGCATCTACTTCCTCCTGTTTCATTGGAAAATAGCAGGCCTGCAGAGCCTATTTGCAAGACAGAAGACAGGAAAGGTTAAATAAAAGCAACAAAACTAGAAATTAATGGGAAGAAAAGGAAATGGAAAAAAAATAAGGAATGAAGGAAATGGTTAAAATAGGGTCTGCTGTTTAAGATGAATCCCTCTCTTTCCTTTCTTCAGTTGTTCCTATTGGTTATGTCTATTACTTTTACTTGCCAGTTCTTGGTAAATTGTCCATTTATTTGTATAAGCTACAAAGGAGATGCCATAAACCATTTATAAAAATTTACTGAAATTTAGTTTTCTTTCATCTCTCTTGCTCATCCTTCCTTTAATAATTTGATTGTATTCAATCTGTGGATTGATGATTCTCCCTCAAGCAAATTGCATTCCCTTATTTGTCTATTTTCTGTCACATGTTTCTCTAACATACACATAAATTTTGAGTTTCAAGGCTGATATTCAGCTGAGGGTTTCCTAATTTCTGATCTTCTATTTTTTAATTTGTTCAGTAGGGCTTATCTAATCCAGCCCTCAGGTAAATCAGATTGCTTTTCAGTGAAATTTGGGTGGGCATATTTTTGCGACTTGAATTCAGTTTGACTGAAAGGCATAAAAATGATCATACTTTGTAATTTTACATAATTATCTGTAACAGTGCTAACTTTATTCTAACAGCTTTTGCAGTTTTGATTTGTAAAAATATCTTCTTGATGCTCAAACTATGTCTTTTAATGTTTTCTTTCTTCAACAGGTGGATGCTGCTCTTGATCTCAGCCATACACAAAACATTGGAAGAATGATCAAAACTCATTTTCCACATTCACAGGTTAACTTCTTTCCTATATCACTTGGCTTGAGAGTTGTATTGTATTTAATATTCTGTAACATTGTTTATCCATCAGTATTTTCTAATTCTTGTGAAAAGGAAAAGTTTTGTTTTCATTTCCTACTACTAGGAACTTTGTTCTAAGTTATAGGCCGTGGAATGGGGGAAATGGATTCATGTAGCTGATCCAACCTAGTCTGGCATTAAGGCTTAGTTGAATAGAGTTGTGTTCTAAGGTGTAGGCCTTGAAATGACAAACTGTATTTTTTTTCTTTTAATCTTAAAGTTTTGGGAGTTTGGATTTCCCTTTTATGTTCTTGCTACTAGGTAGAAGCGTGCTTTTATTATTTTATACAGGTACCTATCCTATTCTCTTGTTCATCTTTAGAATTTGCTTGAGTGTATCGTCTTTCCACCAACTAGGATTGTAATATTAATCTGAGTACAAAAATATTCATCTCTACACAAACCATAACTTTTATGTTTTCTTCTTTTTATGTTCCTTGTCTTCCCTATTTCATTCATCTCCCAGTATTCCAACTTGGGTCTGCGGAGGATTGCATAATTATCACAACTTTGACTTTGTACTGAATTCTTAGTTAATATATATATTTTTTTTTCTGCAGTTCATTGTTGTTTCTCTTAAAGAGGGGATGTTTAACAATGCTAATGTCTTATTCCGGACTAAATTCGTTGATGGAGTTTCCACAGTTACAAGAACAGTAGCCTCAAAATAGTGATATATTCTGATGATCTCTCACGTTTTTCACTGGTAACTAACTCTATACCTTAATTTTTTTTTAAAAATGAAACATGTCATGCCAGTGAACAGCTATTGAAGGTTAAAGTGCCTTTGCTAGAATGTCCTTATCTTGAAAAATTTACTATGTTATGCTGCCTTTTCATATAGAAAACATGTGTTATTTACATTGCATGAGTTCTCATGGCTGTAGATCATAATGAATGTTTGGGGTTTCCTTTAAGCAACAAATAATAAATAACCATATGGCTAGGAACTAACATTTTCTATGCTTTGACATCTTGCCTTTTTTTTTTTTGCTGGGCACTGCACTCTGATAATGTGAGGTAGCAACAATTACATCGAGCTTCCAGTCAAAGGACAGCATTACGCATATTGAGTATTGACATGCAAAAATTATGATACGTTTAGCATCTTACAAAGCTTCTGGGTAATCCTTTATATACTTGTCTTTGGGTTCTATAGTTGGACTGGACAGCTAATGTGCCTACCACTGAGCCTGGTTCAATGTATTTGAGTTTATTGTGTAATGGGCCTAGGTCATAAAGGCCAAACCCTGGCTGCACAATTATTTAGGTATTTTTGTCATTTTTCACCTTGTAAGTAGTCCCCCAATCAAATAACACTATAGAAATGGCTCCTGCATCTTGCTTTCCTCTTTAACCATACCTTTTCTTATGCTTTTTTTCATTTTTCTTTTCTTCTTCCCTTGAGGCTTCTGTTATCCTATAATTTCCACTCTCTATATAATTGAGGACCTGAAGTCATCTCAGCTTCGCAAGTTTGAGCCTTTGTTATAATCTAGAAGATTGTCATTCTACGCGATAACCATGAATGTTCCATCTAAAGACGTTTCTCTTCAAACTTTTAAGTATTTATAAAGCTTTAAGGTGGTGAATTTCTCACATTGGTATTACTTCTGGTATAACCACCATTCACAAAGGTGACTGTAATTGCTATTCTTAATTTTTTTTCCATTTTCCAGACAGAAAGGTTGTGCAACCCATCCTAATATGGTCATATCTCTTGTGATCTGGAAAGTTGGTTCAAAAGAAGGAATCTTTTAAGCAATGTTACTTGGACAAGTGACATGAGTACTAATATTCAATTATCCAAAAGATTGACATGGGGATCTCCAAAAATTGGACATGGGGCATATATGTTTAAGTAACGTATTGATGTATGCATATAATGAATAATGAGCTAGTCCAATGCAATATAAGCTCATAAAGCTTGACAAATCTTTGGCTAACCATTATGAAAGTCTGATAGTTTTCATGAACAAGTGCCAAAAGTAGATATGTGATGATGGTGGCATCATGGTATGAAGTGTCAAGGAGTGTCATGAACTGCTCAAAGTATTCAAAGTGTCGGAAGTGTTTGATGTGTTACAAACCCAAGATTTGGAGTGTGCATGTAACATGTAACATATTGAGATTCAGCATTATTGGACGTGGTCATATTCTCCAAACTTAACAGAGCATGCCAGCAATGAAGTATTAACCTTTGTGCACGATCTGATTAAAATATGAGGATCTTAGGATTTCTACCTACTTAAGTCGACAAGATCCATGAATTCCTTTATTCACTCCTAGGAGATTTTATGGTTTTCTACCTCTTTAAACCAGTGTATATGCTTCTTAAGGGTCTTTGCATAAGGAAACTGCACGAATTAAAAAATAAGAGACGTGCCAAAAATGTAACTTTAGCATCCATCTTAATGATTACCATTGGAAAAAATTAAAAATGAAACTAATTTGGTTGGGTTGATGGAAATGGATGAAGGTTCAGGATCTTTCCCACTCTAGAAAATTTAACCCCCAATAAAAAATTGAGACTTTACCAAAGATAAAGATAATTGTGCAAGAAAAAAGTTATATGCAGAAATCCAAAGAGTAAAGCATTAAAGTAGAGAGACCAAAGAAGAATAAAGAAGCAGATGAATTTTGAAACATGAAGCCATAGCTTTGGCTCTCCTAGACACAAACCTCTGCTTCCACAATATCTTAGAATAAAAATTTAATGTATGGTCTGTCTTAAGAAACAAGCTAGCCTTGCCATCAGTGAGAACACGGGGATTTTTCTAGGATGCTTTAGATATTGAGAGTATGGGCTTATCTTATAGGTTCCTTGGTGCTACTAGACTTCACTAGCTTTAGATGTCCAACTAAAGAAAAGGATGAGAAATATGTAAAGATGGTTTTTTTGGTTCAAACAAGATGCAGAAGCCCTAAAAATCCTCTACAAACCAGGCTATAACTTCCTCTAGCATCCCTTTTATTCTGTGCCAGGTCCATCAGGATACCTTTAAATCCTGTAATTCTCCTTAAGAGTGTGGGCTTATTTTAGAGGTTCCTTGATGCTGCCAGACTTCACTAGCTTTAGATGTGCAACTAAAGAAAAGGATGAGAAATATGTAGGGATGGTTTTCAGTTCAACAAGGTGAAAAAGCCCAAGAACCCTATAGGAGCCAGGCTATAACTCCCTAGAGCCTATTGTTTTTTTTTTTTCCAGGCCTGTTGAAATATCTTTCGATCCTCTGTAACTCAAAGCATTCTGTGCAGCCTTCTATAAATGGGTTTTAACCTTGTAGCCCAAACTCAAAATTTTGTTCTGTAAAAAGCATTAAACTCCTGACTGGATGCACTTTCCAGTCAGTATAATATCGAAATCATATTTGGACCCAAGAAAAGATTTAGGGAAAAAAAAATAGTGGGTGCAACTGTCAGGTAAATGTGATTGGGACATCAAAGTGAGAACCTATTTGAGTACATTGATGCTAAGGGAATATCAAAGGGGACAAAAAATAATTTTGAGTGCATCTTGATAGGAATTGTGTGGGTGGTCGAATTGGTGTGACTTCAAGTGCATATCTCAATTAGTTTATGGCTGGTTATTTAGTGCAGACTAACCAAGCTAGTATTAAATTAGTATTTCTGATTGTTGTTATTCTCTTGTTCTGTTTCTTTCCAGAAATAGTCATTGGTAGTGGTTATCTTTATTCTGAACATCTTGTTTGCCTTTTGCCATGAAAAAATGTTTTCTTTTGTTGGGCTGGTCAAAAGGTGCGGACAAACCTAATTTGATTTTCTTAAAAGCACCATTTAATAATCACAAAAAGAAATTATTTGGACCTATATGTGTTTTGCCACTTCTCTTGCTGCTTATGAGATTCGAACCTGATTGGAAGGTCATGTCTGAATCATACCACAATCATTTCTTTTGATTTACTTGTTTGTAATTTCTCTTTTAAGAGAAACAAAGGCCCTTTAATGACACTGACGGTTCTTTTATTTGTGCATCAATAATTATCTGATAATGAATATTTAATTTGTGCATCAATAATTTTCTGCAGTGTTGGGAGACGTTCCCTCTGTCCTAAATCCTAATTCATCTAATAGATGACTGATGCCTCAGCCTAGAGGGAGATGGAAGGAGATAAATAGCCTCAAGTTTGCTCTGAGAGTCATGCTTGTGACTTCTATTTTGTATAGTTGGTTGTTTCAGAGCACTTGGTTTGGTAAAGAAGGCATCATCTGAATCTGAAGCAATATCTTTGTAATAATAGAGGTTTCCTGCTTTCTCCAGTCTTTGTAAGATGAACAGAATTTAGTGTATTTATTATTACCATAACATGTAAGTGTATTATTGGGTTTATGCCATGCCAGAAAAATGAAATTGTATACTCTTCAGTCTTCAGTCATCCCAACTTAGCACACATGGCTATGTTCGCATGGGAAAGGAAAGAGCTGGATCTCTTTCTCAATAGATGTTCAAATGTATTTTCTTGGTGAGAGATTATCTGGTTGCGTCTGTGCTACTTCTGAAGGCTTGGAATTTTAAAATATATTATCTTTTCAGCCATCTCTTTGCCAAGTATGTCCTCCGAATGTATTAGGTGGTGATTATGATGCGAATTAATTAACATAAATGTGCATGTTTTGTTGAGATTTTTTTTTTTTTTGTCGAGAATGTTTAAAACCTTATAACATTTTTCTTTCACTGTTGGAGGATTGTAAAATGGATATATTGTATGGAGATGGATTTTGGTTGATTCTGAAGTTTTATTTTGTTGATTTTAATTAGCAGGAATCCTTTATGGGTACTGATACAAACTGATCTATCTGCAATCTCAACAGTCGATGAGATTGGGTGATGGTTGAATAACCACTAAAAGCTCGGGAGGTATTCCCAGGTGTTCATGTTTTTCCTAAATAATTATTACATCACTTCATCATTTCTTTAAATGGTTGCTCCATTGTTATTCTTGAAATATACGAGTTACAATGTACATACTTGATAAAAAATTTTTATATACGGCTATTAATTTTTAAATAAAGCATGCAATATTCTCTGTTTGGCTGTGACTGCCTTGCCATCCTTTTTCAAAGTGCTGTCCATCATGAGCTGCTTTCAAATCTGTACAGCAAGAAGAACAATGGTGGGCCTGGAAAAAGCACGAATGGAGAGAGAGAAGCCATCGAGTTTTCGTCTCTCCATCTTACACGAGATTGTATGGTCACAATGCAGTCATGAGAAGGGAATCAAAAGCTCTTTGGAGACATCCTGTTGATGACTGTTTTGGCTGCTGCTGATGTGGGTTGAAGGCAAAAGAAATGGAGGTCGAAGTTGTGCTCAGCGAAGCAGAAGACCAGCATGACAAAGCTTTTGCATGCATGCATGCATGCACACATGCGTGCATATAGATAAGATAATTTATAAGATATAAGAATTTAGAAAACATTTCTTAATATGTGACATATGATAATTTATATGATATATTAGATTAAAAAGATAAATAAAATTTATAAAATAGTCAAAGTTAGAGAGAGGAAATCTAAAAATATTGACTGAGTTTGGATGCATGAAAAGCAAGGATAATAGGATTTTAGTGAAAGATGAGAAAAATAAAGAAACATGGAGATATTATCTTTAACCATTATTAATAGTATTTCTACAACGAAGATATTATTGAAGAAGTAAAAAAGCATAGAGGAGTCAGTGTTCGATTCATATAATTTATAAAAATAAAGTGGAGATAGCTTTAAAAAAGATTAAAGAAGGTAAGGCATTAGGATTAGATAAAATATATGTTAAGGTTCAAAAGATCATGAAAGATATTGGACAAAATTAGCTTACTAATTTATTTAATAAGATATTAAAAATTTAAAAAAGGCAGAGATGATTGGAGAAGTATTGTAGCTCGATCTATAAGAATGAAGGTAATGAACAAAGCTATGAGGCACTCTATGAAATTATGAAAATTATTAGACAATAGTTCGCAAAAATAATAATTTTTTCAGATATCTAATTTGGATTTATGTTTGAAATATCAATGTTGATACAAAAATATAGAGAAAAATGAAAAGTCTATATATGGTCTTCATGACTTAGAAAAACTTGTAATATGTACGCAAAGAAGTAATTTTGGTGTTATTTAAGAAAAATTATTTACATAAATGTATATTAAAATATTTGAGGATAAGTGTTAGAATTTATTATTATACATGTGTGTATTTCCAGTTACTCTAGCTTTGCATCAATAATTAGTATTAAGTCCATATCTTTTTGCACTAATTATGGATCAACTTACTGCTAATATCAGAAAGATATACTATGATTTATGTTATTTATGGATGATACAGCATTGACTGGCAAAAGGAGAACTATATTAAATACTAAACTGAATATATGGAAGAAAATAAAAAAAGATTGGGGTTTAAAGATTAGTAGAACAACGGCAAAACATATGAAATATAAATTTAGTAAGCATAGAAATGAATATGTGATACCAATTAAGATTGACAACTAAGAGACATCAAAATATATATGACTATTTTCATTATTTGAGAACTATTATATAAAATACTGGAGAGATAGATGAAGATATATGCTATAGAACTAGGACCGGTGGGACAAGAAAGATGCTTTTGGAATATTAGGTAACAGGCACATACTTTAGAGACTAAAAAAAAAAAAAAAAAAAAAAAAGACTAGCAATACTTGCTATATTGTATAGCTCAAATGCTAGGCAATAAAAAAAGGTATATGAAAATAAGTTGAATGTAGCAGAAATAAGTATACCAAGATAGATGTATGGTAAAACTAGAATACATAAAATAAAAAATAAAAATATTAGAAAAGTTCCAGAAGCTGCAAAAATTAAATATAAAGAAATAAAAATTGATATGGACATATACAATAAAAACCTATGGAGGCTCTTATAAAGAAATCTACTTTGATTTATGTTGAAGGTGATAAAAAAAACGTCGGGAAGACATTAGATGATACAGTAGAGGTTGTGACGAAGGATATAAAAAAAATTAGAATAACATCGTAGATGGCACTAAATAGAAATATGTGGTGAATGAGACTCCATAAAATTAACTTCAAATATTTGGGAAAAAACTAGGCTATATGGGCCAGTCATCTTTTTGGGTCTAAAAACAAACTCTCTTTCTGAATGAGCATGGCCTTCTTTGGTATATCTTATGACTGAGCTCCACAACTTCAATTTTATAAAACTTCAGTTGTGGCTAAAACACATGAAGTCTAAGACTGCAGCCATAAAAAATAAAATAAATAGATCATTAATAAATTTTAGTAATGACACTAACAAACTATGAAAACACCTCTATTATCGGATTATGTATAATTAATTCAATTATTAGGAATAATTTCATTGTCCATTGCCATTTCTATGAATGATCTGTTTGGTATATCACCAGTGATGTAATCACTGAGATGATATGATCACTGGGGTGATATGAATATTATGATGATGTACAAATACTGAGGTGATATGTGAACAGCATGTTTGGTATATCATTGAAAATAAAATTTTTCTGTGTTTGGTATATCACCAAATAGTGATAGTGATAATGTATAAAATACCATAAATAGCTTTATACATTAGTATATAATAATTACTCTACAACTTGATTAAATATTCTTCATTCACAACTCTTCACAAAAATATATAGCAATAGTAATAATATATTTATTTATTTATTTATTATTATTATTATAGATATTTATTTTGATGAAGCTATTAAAATGATATTGTGATAATATTATATATAATCAGGCTAAGCTCAGTCAATTTTGACCATCAATATCAGAAATGCCCATCAGGAATGATTTAGCTCATCAAAATAAAATAAAAAAAAAGAAAAGCACAAAAAATTTAGCATGATCCGTCCATGCCAATTAATCATATCTATCTATAGAAATAAAATAGATATCTAATAAATAAATAAAAAATATCTATATCATTTAACTAAACCTATCAATAAAAATAAAATTGACATCTAGTAGATAGCCATCTATAGAAAAAGATAAGAAAGAATTTTATTTTCTCTTTAATTTATTGATTAAAAATATTTTTATCTCAAAATAATTTCAGCACATCTTCAGTATTTGGTAATATGCCATCAATTGAGGTATTTGTGGTTATTACTGAAGATAGAATTTTACAATACCAAATAAGAAGATTTCATCACCTAGCTTACATCACTGAGATGATGTAAGATATCTCCTTACCAAACAGCACTTGATTTTACAATAGTCTGGAAAACATTTTGGTACATCCCATCCCTAGTCGCCCCCTTTACTCTCAGTTTCTTTTCTCGTTTTTTCCCTTTAAAGCAAAATAAACAAAATCCAATATAGAAGCAACGTCCGGTAGACCTGCTCCCACACGCCATCTGCCAGGCCTCCGAAGTCCGAATAACAACATCAACACCGCAGCTACCCCCCACCACAAGCACCACACATTTGTTATATCGTCTAAAGGTCTGAAAAATGAAAACGAACTAGACTAGGAAACCAGTTTTGTTTTCAGAATATTAGAAGAAATCAAAATTGCTAATAGATATCACAAAAATTTTGAAATGACGTCCAAAGCAATCTTAGGAAAGAAAGAAAATACAGAACGAGGGAGGTAGCGAACACCTCCAACCATTTCAAAAAACAGTGAGGAATTTAACCACTAGATTAGCCTGGTCTATGTCGAAACACTCGGGGAAACAGCTCCTGAGTTCATACCATACAAACCTCTCCCCAGGTGAATGAGGAATTTAACCACTAGATTAGCCTGATCTGACTGCACATAAAGCTCTTATTCTGCAGTACTGCTTGCAAGAGAGAATAATGGTGAAAAAGAAGATAACACAGGCCTGCTATGCAGATTTACAAATATTAACTACCTTATCAAGCCATGGCAGTAGCATGTTTTTTCTAGATAGCACAAGGAATCATATCTAACAACAACATTTTTTTATTTTATAATTTAGGGGACATGAATACACTTCCAGATATGTAACAAACAAAAACTAATTTGGCCTATCCAATCTTGTGGCCCACCATGATAAAGCCTTGGCTCCCAGAAAACCGACAAGTGAAACTAACAGCAAGAGAACTTCTGGTTGTTTGCTTTGATTCATCAGTTCCATTGCCAGTAATGCTTACCCTGTTGAGCGATAATTCTGCTTTGTAGGAATCTGAGTTTAAGACCTTTCTGCTGACATTATTGTAGATCTCCTTGATAACAATCTCAAAGGCGGTCTTCACATTTGTGGAATCTAGGGCGGAAGTCTCGATAAAAAACAGCCCTTCAGCTTCTGCAAGGCTTTTACCTTCCTCAACAGACACTTCCCTAATATTAGCCAAATCACACTTATTACCGACCAGCATTCTTGCGACGGTTGTGTCTGAATGTGCTGCGACAAAGTTTCACAGAGATTTCAGATGATTAATCACTAAAAGGCACAAGAGATCAAAGCACATTAATATGTTGACATATGTCTAAAATTGACTCTTGCATCTTACAAAGTATAGATGAACATTACCATCTACAGACTAATAGCTTGCTTAGAATGATAATGGATCACCACCACAGATTTCATAAAATAGATTTAATCTTGATAACATGACTAATGCTGATGAGGTTTGCACATGTATATCTTGTACATTCTACCATAGTAAATTTCTACAAGGACTTCATTAATCAGTATCAGCAACTTTTGCAGAAAAATGAAATCAATATCAGCTACTTCTCTGGGACATTAAAATCTACTACTAAATATAAGTCCTAGGTTGTTTAATCAATATCCGCATTTGATTGCATTGATTGGGTATTGGAAGTTTTTGGGCCGCTAGCATTTCCAAAGAGGATTCTTGCTAAATTACAGAAAAAAAGTGGCGCAATGCCTTTAACTGCTATACTTCAATTTACAGGTCAATGCACTTGTACCTTGATAATAGGCATAATTGCAAGATGATAGGTGTAAAAAAGAAGAGAAGAAAGTTAAGTCACTGGTCAAACTGCATGCATGCATCTGAGTTTGAAACAGCACTTGATATTATCAAACAGTGTGGCCTTATCATTTTGTTTTTTAAGTTCTTACAAAAATGTCAAGCCAAAAATTATGTTCAGCAACAATTTGTTATTCATGTGCAGCTCTGGAACAGCCAGTTCAACATATACATGCATATGGAGGTCACCATGTTAGGTTCTTGAAGACTGTGCTAACCTTGACATGAGAGAGAGCCATCAGTAGTGACTAGTAGTGGATATGGAGTAAACTGTCTCGAACCCTTTCAGTGCTTGTTTCATAAAACCAAGCTTAAGTAGAAAAGTTCCCTAACAACTGGGGTGAGAAAGAGTCCTTTAAATTCAAACATATCAAGCAATTTTTTTGATGCTATCGAATGAGAATAGCAGATAAAGTATAAAGGGGAAGAGAAAAACAAGATAAAAACGCATATAGGTAAGAATATTAACATGTTCTGTCAGATCTGATTATGCAAATGCAAATAGAATAAATGCTGTGAGACTTGATACAAAATATAAACAAAATTCATGAGTTGTCAATTGTTGTGCTTAAAGCAACTAGAAATAGACATGCTCATATGTTCATAGGACTCTTGTCCTGCTGCTTATAAGCAAAGTAGTAGGAATATCACCGAACAAAAGCATAATTACTTTGTACAGTGTTTCTCCATTTGTTGAATCATATCTTGTTAAATGTCACTGATTTAAGAGAATGGATTACTAAATGGATTACTGTGATCTCCTTAAAATTAAAATTAATTGCCAGGAACTATGTTCTATAATCACTTTAATTATTTATTTATTTTTTGAACATGTTGATGTATAATTTTATATGATTGATGATAGGATCCTCTCCTCTTCCCACTCCAAAAAATGAACTTGATAGAGATACAATCAAAAGGACCTCATTAATTGAATAAGAGACTTTGTTAGAGGCTTCATAGTGGTCATCAACATCAGCTAAGGCTCTCAAGCATACATAGTAGCAAAGTTGTCAAATTGCCTAGCCAGTGTTAGGCATTCAGCCTTCTAAAGGCCTAGGCAGCATGGCTAGGTGGCCAAGTGGATACTTGTAAATTCCCAAAAATTACTTAAACATGTCATGCTTTCATGTGTAGTCATATATAGTTCATAAAAAAGCACATCAAAGAATTTATATTGCCAGATTTCTCGGGTACAAAACATATAAGTGTTTACAGAAAAATCCTTGATATATCAATTATTATGTAGGAATTGGTAAAATGAAAGACTGAGCAGGGAAATTGCTTGCAGATATAGCTTTGATTTCTGAAGAAAGTTCATTATGGCAAACCCTCTAGAGCTTTAAATTTCTTAAATGGAAACTGTATTACATTTTCTTTTTTGAAAATGAGATTGATCTTACGATGCATAAGGCTTCCATATCAAACATATGTAGGTTTTTTTGATCAAGATTCTCATCCATTTTCATACAGATTGAGCAATCTGACTGTATGAGAAGAAGTGCCCCATGCTACAAAGATTATAATCAATATTACTGCTCCCTAATCAAAACATTCATTGAAAAGATATGGCTTTGTTTGATCTAGAATCCAATCAGACCAAAAAGGTCATGAAGGATCCAAAATTAAAGGCATGCTTCCCATGAAAAACTACACAGGGAACGTATTGAAGGAAGCTGTAGCATACTCTGGTTATAACCTAAGCATTCCAAGATAAAAAAGGTCCTGTAAAGAGGATGTGTCTTGGCTCCTAAGGCACATACGTTGATTCTCAGCTTGCTCTTTGAAAATCAGAAAAGATTAGTTGCTGCATGTGGTGACCGTAAAACTATTGTTTGACATTACATATTCTCATGGTGACTTGGAAAGGAGGATTTCAAAAATTTTCCAATAAACTAATATTGACTTACTTTGAGGAGTAAGTCACAATTATCCAAAAACTAATTGCAACCTGAGTTTCACATGTTCGAAACACGGAAACAACACTTTTGCACATGGGGCAAGTCTGCATACATTTGACCCTCCTCGTAGTGATGGGAGCCTTGTGCATTGGGATGCCCTTTTGACTTGCTCTAAGGAATTAAATGCATCCCTATCCCAAAAATGATGTAAATAGAGGATGATACCTATAAATAAAAGAAAAAAAAAAAAACCTTAAAATCAATTCTAGTGATCCTAGGAAGCAAAATCCAAAATTGCATCCCAAATTTATACTTGAAAGAAAAGGAAAAAAATGTCAAACCTTAGAAAAAAGAAATTGTGATCAAATGTATTACAGATAAAACTCGTATAAATGCTTAGGCCCAAACCCAAAATCAAGCACCATATAGAAAAGGCAGATCAACCACATAAATACATCCATTCTCAAAATAACTATCAGCTAATTTGCATGTTTTCTCCATCTTGTAATTTCTGAATTCTTCAAACTAAAACCAGAATTAGCACTAAGAGTATTAAGCTAGGTATACAAAGGAAATTCCAAATTTAAATCTCATCAATCATTAAGGATGAGCAACTCTAGTAAGTGAATAAATTGATTCCCACCATTCTGCTCACCCAGTTTCGGAGTTCATTTTCTTTGTTACATTCTCTCTTCATTCCACTAATTACAATAACGTTTTCCTTTTCTTTTTACGAAAAAGCAGTAAACTGATTTGGAGAATCAAACAAAATTCCACAACAATTCCTATTGTAAAAGAATAACAGATCCACTGCATCATAAACACATTTCTAACAATCATACAAATCAACCAAATTCTGGATTTATTTTTGTTCCTCCATTAATGTCATAATTCATCCACCCTCTAACGACATCTATCTATCACCAATCAGCAACCCCAGTCCAAAAAGAAAACCCAAATCCAAAACCCACCATCATGCATAAACAACAACAACAACAATAGATGCTCCACAATTAGCACATCCAACACCAACATTCCCATCAACCAAGCCGTGTCTTTGTTCCCCTTCCTCAACCTGTTTTCCAGTTTCTCCATTCCTCCAACCAAAAATCTACTGCCAGAATCAAAGATCACTAAATCACATAGAATCAGACCACTACCGACATTACCATCAACAAAGTTGCCACCTTTCTCAAGTCCCTCCACCAGCTACCCAATTCTCCATCTTTCTAACTAATCTTAGCAGCAAAACTACCCGCCCGCAACCATCAGCCAAACAATACTTACAGAAAAATGGGAAAAAAAAAAGCACAGATCCACCAAAATCACACAGAGATTTCGAAAATCTATCAGTTCTTCTAACAAGAAAGAAGAAGACAAGTACTGGTAGCAGCAGCTGGAGAGAAGATATCAGCAGAGAGCATATAGAGTAGCATTACTGTCGAGCTCGTGGAGCCATCGGGGGACGGAGTCGAAGGTGGAGCGGCGGGAGATGTCATAGACGACGAGGGCACCGAAGGCGCCGCGGTAGTAGGCGGAGGTGACGGCGCGGAATCGCTCCTGGCCGGCGGTGTCCCAGATCTGGGCCTTGACCTCCTTGCCCTCGATGTCGAGGGTCTGCGTCTGGAACTCCACCCCGATGGTAGCCTTGGAGTGGAGATTGAACTCGTTCCGCGCGTACCTCGACAGCAGGTTCGACTTCCCCACCGCCGAGTCCCCGATTATCACCACCTTGAACAGATACTCCTCCGCCTCCTCCTCCTCGTCCGACGACATTCTCTCTTCCAAATTTTCCCCCCCACACCGTCTTCTGGTAGTTTCTCTTTTTTACCTTCTTCGATGCTGGATGAACGGAGCGATATTTGGCAAGCCTGGTGAGGTGGAAGCGCTTTTGGGACGTTTAAGACGTCGGTCAAAATTTTGCTGTCAACGTCTTCCATCCTCTTTCTTCTGGATCCAGACAGCATGGCTGCATGGTTTGGCCCCCGAATGCAACGATGTTTCGGGTACCACCTTTTTATCCAACGGTTCTGATCAGAAGAAAAAGCTGAACTGCTGTCCGACTTCAGCTAATACCTACCTACTCCTTGTACACCGTGACAATTCCTAGTAATTGTTCTAAACAACAAAGTGGGGGTCGGTACTGCAGAAGCACCGGTTATTCGTACGAGAACTTTATATGAGATGGAGTTTGCGCTATCTACAGCAATGTAAGGTAGCAACGACTTTATTAAAGCGAACTTGCTTATATTTTGACGAACTTTATGATTTTTATATAAGTTTATCTCATTTTTCAATATCTCATTTGACCGACGGTAATATTGGCTCATATATGATATTTAGGATTAATGCCATACAGCACAATCATCATAGAGTTTGCAGGCCAGAGGAAATACACGAGCTTACCAAAAAAAATAAAATGAATATATGAGCAATTGGTCAACATATCACCCTGCCCACAATTCGGGATTTTTTTTTAAAAAAAAAATTAATTTTAATTTTATTATTATTATTATTATTTTGGGGTCGAGACAATCACCAACCCTTTGTTTGGAAAATTGTTTTCTCCACCCCAAAAAAACGTAAAGGATGTTATAACACGTTGTTGGGGTGTTCCTTTTTTAATCTAACACAACTTAAAAAATATAAGGAAGAGAACCTGATAGGACATGTTTAGTCTTGAGACTATGTGCCACTATGGCCATCATGAAAGGAACCACGCCATCCTGTCTTCATTAGTTTTGTAGTGGGGTTTGATTTCTCTTTAGAAATGTCTCCTCCTCATCAGCATTTGACCAACTAGCTTGCGCGTCCATTTGTTGTGGGTTATGCGTGAGCACTCGAAATTGCACGATAAGGGTTGGGAATATCGCACATGGCAAGGAGAATTTTGGGACGGGTTGTTGGGTGGTGTTTACGAACACGCGTCTGTGTGTGAATCCTCACAGCTCATATCCATGGTCATACCCCATGCTCTCCAAGGTTGGCAGGGCAAGAGTCAAGATTAGCCGTTCGCCATCTGAAAGGATTTGTCCATATTTCAAGAGTCAAAGGAGTGTATAAGAAACAAATGTTCATACTCGGTGATTAATTTGCATCAAATAACTCAGCTTCCGAATAGCTTTCGGATGTCGATAGCCAAATATTTTTACAGCAAAAGACTGACTAATTCCAAATGGCTTTTGATGTTGAAAATGTAGCTTTTATCAAAAACTTTTTTTTTTTTGGGGTCAAACATTATAGCATCCCCACATAGACCCTTAACGGATGATTTTTCATGTTTCATAACCTTTAGATAATAGGAATTGTCTTGACATTTCTAGTTGTTGTGCCCTAACAAATGGTGGGTCGTTCAAGTTTATTCAAGTAGATAATGGGAATTGTCTACAAAAACTTTACATGTCTTGGAATGCACAAGAACCAAATTCAAGTTGATCAGATGGCCCCTTGTCATAGATGAAAACGAACATTTCATTCTGTCATTTGTTGCTTGACACATGGTAATAAGCTCCTAAAATGTTTTGCACTTTGTGAAAACACTTGAACAATTTTGCATCATGCGGAACAGCGTAGGTCATCTGGATGGAAGATTTTAAAAAATAACTTGTATATATTTAGAATCAGAATACTTTATATCCAACGTTCTGCATTTTGTACAGAAGAAAATGGTAAGTAACAATATGGATACTGCGGTCTCCATCATAAGAGGCCACTATAATAACAAATTTCTTGAGAATAATACAATGCCAATAATATTTTATTAAATACATGATTCATTACTGTACGGTGCTTTGTGCCATCATCAGGTGAGCAAATAGTCTATGTATTTGCAGAGCCATGGGTTCGGGGGAATGGAATTGTGTCTCTGATGTCATCAAGCCCAGTGGCAAACATAATCATCTTCTCAAACCCAAGGCTGAAACCTGAGTGTTTGACAGTGCCATGTCTTCGAAGATCCAGATACCAATCATACTGTTCTTGAGGTAGACCAAGCTCCTCGATCCTGTAACAATATTTGCAGGTGGGTCTTTTGTAAGTTGCAGCATCAACCAAAAAGCCCGTGGACCGGAAAACATTAGCAGAAGAAGAAAGAATACGAAGATTGCTTGCTAGCTGGGATCATGAAACTAGGATAGAATCGCATTTGCCCAATTACTTATATTTTCACCACAACAGATCCAAAGATAATTTTCTGAGAGATACGAGTGTTCTTAGCTCAAAAGAGAGACAAAATCAAGCACAATAATACCCAGATAAAATCTAATACCTCTTACTGATCATATCAATGCGCTCCTCCTTTTGGCTTCCTCTAACCAAAACTCCAGCCTGTGGATGAAAATCCAGCTGAGTGACTAGTGGATGAAACACTACAAGTGCAGCCATCAAAAGCTTAACTTTTAACTAGAAAGTCTAGGCTGTGCTTGCATGTCTCAAACTTAATCGAGCATAAAAAATTTACCTTCGGTGCAATGATATCAAAAGTGGAAGCCGTTTTTCCATCATCTTTGACATGCACATAAAATGGCTTGACTTCTTTTGGATGCTCATATATAATTACTGGCCTTCTGTAGATCTTATCCGCCAAATAACTGCCACCATCACAAACAAATATCAGAGGAATGTTGACATCATGGGAAAGGCACAACGATGTACTAATATTTAAATGCATGGCAACCATGCAGCACAAACTTATCTACTGAATTGAATTTCCCCATTCTCTAATTGAAAACATACCTCTCATGCTCCTCTGATAGACCCTGATCTACTTTTGTTTCAAATGTCTGATCCTTTACCTGTCCATCATGTTCTAATGTTCAAAATTTTCAACTAAATAGTTTCATGGCTTCTGCCAAAAATATTCTGTACAAATACCTGATTTAGAACCTCCACTGCTTCTGCATAAGTGATTCTAGCAAAAGAACTTGACCCTATTGATTGAAGGCGATTGATGCAGTTCTTGTCTTTATATTTTGACATGAATGTCATGTCATCAGAACAATTCTCCAATACTGAGTGACAAATAAACTTCAACAAGTCCTCCACACAGTTCATTACATCCTGGAAGCATCAATACAGAATTTTTTTTGTCAAAAGTCTTAAACTTTTAGACATACAAAAGGACAGTCAGAAAATATGTATGTGCTGTTGAATCTTGTTTAAATTAAATAGTTGTTGATTATAACGTCATTATAGTGTAATAGTTTCAGCCATGCCTGACATGGAGTAATAACAACATCACCAAAACCATGTCTTTGGGTTAGCACCTCAGCAGTTCTAGGGCTTCTAGTTGCATGCCATAAGACATAAAACAGCTCACTGACACTTAATAAAAACATGGTTCAAATTTAAGGATGAAATGAGGAGAGCAACATTGGTTGAGTGGGTGAAAAGAATCCATCAAGGATAGGTGAAATCCTAATATTATAAGAAAGATCATACTTATGGTCATGATTCATTCACTGCCTTACAAAATCATCCCAATAGAACACCTATAACTAAAAAATTAGGCTATTAACTGCCTCAGAGATTCATAAGGACAAAGGACAAATAACAAAACACCAAACATACCAATGTATTGCGTCATGTAAGTGGGACTGGAAATGAGCTGAACATGAGCCAAGCCAGGCCTAGCCGTAGCTCGGATCGATTAATAATCAAGTCGAGTACAAGCTAGCTCATTTAATTTCAAGCTGAGCTCAAGCTGTTCCCACATAGATTATTTAAGAGATCTAGTGATAGTCTAGAATTATTTGAGGCTTTCATTTACATAGTTTGGAGCAATAATCCCAATATATTTTAATCTTATAATTAACCGACACTCTACATAACCTATACTAATTTATAATAAATAATTATAAAAATAATTACTTGTATAATTGATGTAACTAAAATAATATATAGTTATGTAAATGGCTTAAAAATTAGAATTTTGAGCTAATTCAATCTGAGCTTGAGCGAGCTAAGTGTAGCTCTAGCTGAGCTCGTTTTTTAACCGAATAAACTAAACTTGAGACAAATTCTGGGCCGAACTCAAGCTAGCTTGCAAACAGCTTGCTCATCTGCCAGCTGTATGTCGAAGCAGATCTGTGAAAGCACATGACTCAGACAATATAATTTCTGGTTTGGACCATTAGATCTTAAGGAAACAAAAAGATAGAAAAGCTTGCAGAGTTAGAACAACAACAATACTTGATAATTTTTTCAGGTGAAAACAGCACAGCTTCCATAGCTTCTTTTATCACTCACTGGTACTTTCAAAACCCATCAGCTTCCACGTGCATTGATTTTGAGTCAACAATCAGGTTAGATAAATTGTTCAAGAAGTTCTGGTCATTGTCAATGCATTACAATGACAACTATATTCTTTTCAATATAAAAAGAAGATTGGTCTAATGTACTCAGATTAATACCATAGTAGCATCTTCTATTACTCTCTTCACCGAAGCACCAAAGACAAATATAGTTGGATATGATGCCATTGGTTACCTGGCTAAATCTGGCGGAGACCTTTCTGTTTTGATGTCTAGTTCAATTTTGACAATGTTAAGTTACTTGTTTGAGTTCTTTGGTATACTACTCTCTACACTGAAGCACCAAACACAAATATTCTTGGATATGACGCCATTAGTTACCTGGCTAAATCTGGCCAGACACCTTTCTGTTTTGATGGCTAGTTCGATTTTGACAATGTTAAGTTACTTGTTTAAGTTCTTTGGTAAAGCTTAACTCCTAATTATAGTTGAACATTTTAGGTCTAATCAAGTTTTAAACTAGTGGTTTTACGCTCTGATAGTCTGATTGACATCGAGGATTTTTAGTTTCAAGCAAGACAAGATTTCCAGCTTGATGTCCATGAAAACTATGCAATTATTTTTCCAATTCATTTATGTTTCAGAATCATTTAAAAATATTTCCTCTGTTTTTTTCACTTTCTTCTTGGGAAATTGACATCCTGAAGAAAACATTTCCAAGAGTAAGAATTATGATCCTGTTAACTCTTTTAATCCGAGTTGCTATAAATAGCTGAACTGTTCAAGCTAAATATCCTTCTTTGTTTCTTACTTTGTTCCTCCTTTTTTCTTTTGTTTGTCTAATGTGTGCATGTACGTTTTCCATAAAATTTAAGCCTGATATTCAATTCAACTCAAAAAGTATTAAGAAATAAGAAAGGGATAATGAGATGCAAAGAAGCATGAATAACATGACATGGACCTACCTCTAATTCCGCAAAAGCCAGTTCAGCCTCGACCATCCACATTTCTGCCAAGTGCCTTGGAGACTGAGACTCATCTGCTTGAAATATTGGTCCAAATGTGTAAACACTACTAAGTGCACATGCATAACTTTCAAGATGAAGTTTCATAGAAAATGAGAGATATGCTGGACAAGAAAAGAAATCATTGGAGAAATCAACTTCTCCAATTTTTACAAAGGCTGATTTTTGTTGCTTTTCCAGCTGTAGAGCTAGCTCATTAGCCTTCTGAAGATCCCGTTGCGCATCAATTAGAGCTTCTTTATTGCTGTCACTTCTTTTCAGCTCGTCAATTCTATTCCTTTTTTCCCTTATTGCGGCCTTGACTACTTCAAGGTTGATGTGTTCATCATCACTTGTTTTGATTAACTTTTCCATATCATCTGATTTGCTGAAAAGAGTTGTAACATGGAACATCTTGCTACAAACTCTTGAATCAGTAGTTGTGATGATAGGCATGTGAACATATAAGAAACCGTTGTTCTGGAAGAACATATGAGTAGCATAAGATAGGACATTACGGATACGGTTGACAGATGCAACCTGCATGATTAATATTGCAAATTAGAGTCACAAAAATGGACTTTGCATACCCCCCCCCCCCCGCCTGCACAAAAAAAAAAAAAAAATGAAGAAGAAGAAGAAAAGGAGTTGCTTGCTAGTCTAGATGTGACAATCACAATCAATAGGAAAGAAGACTTATTTGTTATGTTCAATAATGAAAACAATTGCTTTTAGCATGAATCATTTAATAGTTGTCTTCATTTTTATGTGGAATAAAATTCATTTTCATATCTTTTCTCCAAAAAATTCATTTATACATCATCCTAGTTTAAATGGATAAACAGATGTGCTGATAGAAAATAACAAAACTAAGTTCAAGTGGCTTTACCATTCTTGCAAATCCTTAAAGAAATCTGCTCTATATTACATTTCATATTCAGACTCAAGTAGTCTCCTATATTAAAGGACATTTTATGTTTATTTCTAATTGCATAAATTTATGGAGCAAGTTCTATTTGCTAAATGCAAATTGGGTATCTGAAGTTAGCATGATGAAGCAGTCAAAATATAGAAAAGAGTGTTTATTTTTGCTATTGCACTCATATAATCCAAAATAGGAGGTAGAGTGGCCTCTTGAAGAAACATAAGAATTATGTTGTATATCAAAGACAATAGCACCCAGAATGGGAGGATATATGCACCCCCTTGGCTTTGTCTATGGATCTTGTTTCAGAGAGACAATTCATGCAAGAACATCCCATTGATTAATTTGCGAACATAAGTGATGCACTAGAAGAACATCTAGATATACACTTCAACCATGGCCACGTGTGGATATTATGCATTCAAGTTAGAATAACTTGAAAACTACTTAAACGATTAAAAGGCTTTTTAAACTTCTTATTTCCTGCTTTATAATAAAAAAAAGGAGCAAAGAGAATAGATGGATAGGGATTTTCAAGCAAGGCCATCTCAAAGAGATTCAGAATAAGAGATTATCCCAGGAAAGTGATGTAAAGTCAATAAAGATAGTGTGATAATCTGAGAAAAGCCAAGTATCAGTTGACAATTGGAAATTTGATATTCAACTAACCATTGTTCTACGAGGACGAAGGTGGGGATAAGCTCTGATAAATTCCAAAGTTAGCCTTGTCTTTGCTAAAGGATATTTCTTGATATCAACAATCCCAACATGTAGAATCTTCTCTACTTTAAGCTGTACAACATATTTGCCTGGAGATGGTATCTTCTCTACCACACCTTTCGCCAGGATAGAAGTTCCAATAGACATAACTTGGCCAAGAAGAGACATGGAGGAGTCCACTACTATCTGAAAAATATTGCAACCCAAGTCAATGAAAAGACCCAATAAAATCCATTTTGCACGTATACCAACTATATACATTTGTAAAAACAGTATCAATATTTGCATGTAATCTTTTAAATGCCGAGCATCTATACACTAATACTCTACCAGTATAGTTCATCAGCAATACAGAGAATAAGTTAAAGACTTTCTTTGCCCATCCTTGTGATGCTACATCAGTAAGAATTTTTATGATTATTACTAACCCATTTCAAGACACCCAATCAATCTGTAATAAAAAATTGTATATTAGAAATCACTGATCAAGATTGATGTCAGAAAAATAAGCATGCTTTTTAAAATACTATAGCAAAGAATTCTCATGTACATCTCTTATAAAGCAATCAATAATTCTAGCAAATCCAAACCTGAAGGTTAGCAACACAAGACCCATCATTGATGCGCAAGTAAGCGACAACCAGCTCGCTTTTAGCCGGCCCTGCAGCAGGTCTCGGAACAAAAGCTCCGTCGTTTCCCACCAAAATCCTCGCGATCGATCTGAGGAGAGGCATTCGAGAAAAGAGGGCTTCGCACCACGTTTCGTCCTGCGCCTCCGCCGGACACTTCTCTGCCTTTTCTTTCCGCGATTTGACCCATCCCCCCACCACAACTCTCTCTCCGACCAGTCCCAGCCCCTTGTCTTCGCGACACAAGATCGACCTCAAAACCACCCTCTTTGAGTACTTGAACCATTCGACGGATTGCCGCTGTTGCTGCGCATCGAGAACTGCGCCTTCTTCGGAAGCCATCTTGTTTCTTTCCGAGAGAAGACAATGGAATATGAGGTGGAGTTGCAGAGTATATAAGTAGAAGGAGAGGAAAAGATGGAGTGGTGGGTTTCATGTGAGGAGATTTGGAGGCGAAGGAGAGAAGGTTTGGAGACATGGCTTCGGTTTGGGAAACTTTGGCGGGGAAGAGAGATGATTCTGTTTGCTGCCGTCGTCGCCGAAAGGTAAGGGATTGAAGAAGGGTGGAGGGAAAGGAAGCAGAGGTTCCGAGACTCGGGTTCGAGATTTCTTCCCTGCTCGAGGTTCGGGGAATGAAAATTTTAAATTTAGTCCTAGAATTTCGTCTATCCTTTTCTTGATCGACCCACTTAAACAATAATATATATATATCCTCTTAAATACCCAAATTTTTAGGTTGCGTTTCACGTGCCGCCAGATAATTTTGGAAGACAGCATGGGTTATCAGTAATTAAATTATCAATAATATTAATTATTATATATATATACAATATTATGATAAAATTAATGAAATATTGATTAATATATTTGATATGACAATATATTATTGATAACGTAAATTAAAATTTTAAAATCTATTATTGCTCTGGTACTCTTTTTTCTCTCTGACGTATGGGTGTAGTGATGACACGGAGAAGCGGCAGATTGGAAGGTGTGGGGAACCATAAGCATAAGAGGACGGGCATGTGCAGAAAGGTCATAGGGGTGGTGGAGACGAGTATGAGGAGCCATGGAGGGATGATGGGGGACGAAGACAGAGGAGCCACAGACAAAAGGGGGGGAGGAGCCACAGATCGAGGGGAGGGGGCAATTGTGTACAAAGGGGACGATCGCGGAGGAGCCATGGAGGGTGGTGGGGGATGAGGGCAGAGGAGCCATGGGCAGACAAGGGGGTTGCGGGTTCGGAGGAGCCACGGTGGCACGGGGAGGGGATTGGGGGTGTTGGGCATGGAGAAGCCACGAGCAAAGGGGAAAGAAGAGCACCAGCACTATGATTTTTTTGAGAGATAATTTATTCAAAATTTTTATTACAACATTACCAAAAAAATAGTAATTTAGATAGCCACCTTCCCAAAGCTATCTAGATTGTCTTATGGGAG